>NC_090882.1:22248400-22288400 GCF_036669935.1 Montipora foliosa | reverse complement strand
GTTTAATCGGTAAAATAACGACAGCAGGAGCAAACAACACACGTATGGAATAAGGCAAGCCATTTTTATTGAATATTTCCACTTTTAACTACCTCCATGGATATCTTGTAGAAAATCCCATACAAACCCTTATAATTCAACGCCATATTGTGTTCCTTGTGTGGTTCATAAAAAGAGCTTGGGCTGCCTGTGGTTATACATGTATGTGGCCGTGTGGACGAAAATAAACAAGGTAAGGGCAATGTAAGTATATAATCAATTCAGTTCTTTCAATAGTACTCATTCGAAATAGTACTTTTTTGTAGTCCATTTTAGGGTAGTCCATTTGGGTACTCCTCAGAGGGGTAGTCCACGGACTGTGGGGGGGGGGGGGGGTTTTGTCCACCACTGCTTGTGCTCTTTAATAGAAACAAAAAAAGAGCTCACAAACATGTTCTTTTTCATTACTTACTTTTCTGGTGATGAAGAATGTTGTAAGCCAGGACAAGGTTGTTTTGAAAAGACGGCTGTGAATGATGTACCAAAATGAGTTTCTGGTGTGCTCGCATTAGGGCAGTAGCATTGCTTGCATGGTTGTCAAAACTAAAATGGATAGGGCAAACAAAAAGACATGGTTACCAAATAATGGCAATGACATTGTGTCTTACTTTTTCAGACAAGACAACCATATGATTGTATTAATCTTAAAACTACAAGACTATATTATTATTATTATTATTATTATTATTATGATAATTATGATAATTATTATAATTATGATTATGATTATTATGATTATTATTTTTATTTTTATTATTAGCCAACCAAATAATAATATTATCACTTTATTGAAGTCTAAAACTGAATATTTATTAAGCTTTATAATCTGGCTAACCAGCAAAATACTCTGCTAATTAGGGGGAGTGTAAATCAAGCCAAAGCACATCAGATTAATTAAGGCAGTTCAAATCAATTGTGTTGATTTTAACGATAGGGAAGAACCACATGATGTGTATGATCCTCTTGGAGCTCATTAGAGAACCAACAAACTCAACCTGCGGGTCATAGATCGGTGTACATGTCACTGTGCTACTGACAGATAATTAAATAAACAATGTTCACCAGAAGTGTCTCATAATCCCTATAAACCACTCCACAAAACTGTTGTGTCAGGTCTAAGGGAAACTTTTGGCTTAGTTGTTCTTCAGTTTAGCAGGGACTTCCAGTCTTGACCTTTGGAAGGTGAACTGTGTTTTATACCCGCCTCAAAACTAATCCAACAGGTAATCCATCGATTCACCCTGAAGTTGACTCGCCCGACAGTGATTCGCCCAGAACTAAAGATGATTCGCCCGATGGTAGTTTAACGCATAAGAACGATTATCTCTGTCAGAAAGTGAGACCAAAATTTTATCCTACAACCATGGCCAAAAGTCTTGGGACACTTGAGCTAAAATGGTTTAAAATCATACAGGCCCCCTCCCCCCTTTCAATGTTGATTGGAATCCAGGAAATGTTCCTCCCTAGGGGGAGGGGGAGGGGGAGGGGGAGGGGGAGGGGGAGGATAATGAGGGGAATTATTATAAAATATCAGGTAAACCTTTAATCAAAGCAACGTTTGTGTGCATTGTTAAACATGTCCCAAGACATTCTGTCCAGGGTAGGAATAAAAAGATTTCTTGTCATTGCAGTTAAAGGGTTAGTATCATGGGATTATCCCTTTCATTTTGACCATAAATTTACTAAATTGATTTTCAGTGACTTTTTCATTCTTAAATTGCTTCTGGAGCACCGCAGTGAGATAAAAGTCGATCAAATTTAAAGGAAAAATGAGCCACACTAAGTTATTAATATGGAATTTATCTAAGATGAAAGGAGAATACTTGAAAAATGTTGACCTGACGTTTTCAGATTGGCATCATTTTAATCTTGGCTATGTATAAACAAAAACACTTAAGAATGGTTTCTGTGAGCTAAAATAGCCATTTCGAAGAAACTCTGGCCATTAATTTTTCTTTGCCATTGGTAAACAGGTCTCCTTTGTTTCCAGATTTGTACTACAATCCCTGACACTTCCCTGGCCTTTTAAAAGTACCGGTACATGCTTAGTTACTTACAATTCTGCAAGAAATGCAATTGGATCTTCAGGTCTGTTTTCTATGACAAGAGTTACAGCATCCTTTATTTGAGAGGTTACACCAGTGCGAGCTGAAAAGCGATCAAATTTGATGATGCATTTCCTTGCAAAGTAACATTACAGGCAGAGGGTGTAATTAAGTGCAGGATGCAGGTTATAGTTGCAGCTCAATTTGTTTATAACCAGAACTGAAACAACCCAGACCTTAACAAAAATGCTAAACTTATGTAGGCTTAATCAAATGTTATATAAAGCATTGTGTTTAGGCCTAACTTTAATGGAAGCATTATTAAAAGTTTGGGTTGTTTCAGCTATGGTGTAACAACCTGGAAACTTCAACAACCCCCTCCCCCCTACCCAGGGCAAACCCCAGGCATTTGAATATCTTCTGTACCCGGGGAGTGGGGAATTTGACCTTTGCCTGCGTGGGGTGGGGAAAATTGAACCGGAAGTGTCAGGTTTCAAATGAAATTTTTTTTTGGGCACCGAAGTCGCTAACATACATACATACATACATACATACTTAATTGACCGCTCCCCATAGGGGCTTTTCAGGGCCAATGAAACAATCAACGAAACAACAGAACACAACAACAACAACTGTTAAGAATCCCAACTGGCCGGAGGCAAACCAGTTGGCTATTTACAAGTCCAGCTGGGAAGTTGAACCAGGGACTACCAGGAACAAATTCAACGAATGGTCAGAGTGGGTCTTGAGCCCCCGGGGGGGGGGGGTACTTTAGGAATTTCTGGGTGGGGATGTGCCGCTGGGACCCTGGAACCCTTAGCCTATACCAGAGCTAGTTCAGATGAAGTTTGCTACCCTATACTAGAGTAAACTCTCACCGATTTCCGTCTAAATATCGATACTTGACAGGTAATAATATCCAGAAGTGTTTCATGATAGCCATTTAGCGACACTGTTGAGGCTGAGTTGCGTAAACTTAAACTTTGCCGACTCGATTTTTTTTTGGAGCGGGAATTTCTGAATCTTCAAGCGACTGGTCAGTTTCATGAAAAATGATACCCTATTCTAGACCCAAACGCTCTGATTTATATACCCTATGCTAGAGAAAACCGCTTGAAAACCATACCCTTCACAGCGGCACATACCTATATAGCCCATATATGGCAGTGCCCCCCCCGGGCTTGAGCCCGGGATCTCCGGATCTCAAGGCAAGCACCCTAGCCACTGGGCCACACTGCCTTAACTGCCTTAACATCTATAAAACAAGTGTTTGGACAAGATGGAAGGGTTTAAAGGAAGAGATGTAGCATTTGTGAGCGAGTGGCTTACAAAAAAGATCTTCCAAAGGTCTTTATTGAAGACGGCAGGAGCTGACGACGATTGTTCTTTAGTAGGTAGGGTATGGCAGACAAATCTGACAATAGGGTCAACTCGAAACTCCAACACCCTACCCCCCCCCCCCCCCTCCCCTCCCTTTGCCCAGGCATTTGAACTTTTGAAGATTGGATCATTCAAATTTCCGCCCCTTCGGGCCAAAAAGGTGTTCAAAATGCCCTACATAGTCAGTCACTGTAAAATGAAGACTGTAGACTGCGAACTGGGTCTAAAATGCAGACTACGGTACAAAATAGGCCTCGGCCTCAGTCTGCATTTTAGGCCCAGTGACTGCAGTCTGCATTTTATACTGACCGACTACATACTACAGGGAAGTCCAGGGTTAATTCATTTGAAACAGGGTCAGTGGCTATTTTTTCCTTTTATAGGTTGCAAAGCCCTGTGTGGATCCTTGGAGATATAGCAGTATTTATTAACCAAAAAAAAAATCGGTAACAAGGGATGTGTGTTGTTGCCAGGGTCCAGGTTCGTATTAAAGTCATAACGGATTTTTTCTTTTGTCCTCTTCGCTCACATACTAGCAAAGACAAGATCCCACAGAGTAAAAAAAAAATACTTACATAAAAAGTCTAGAGGGCTCTCCGTTTTATCTGCTTTCAATTCTTCCAACACGTTTGTTTTGGAAACTTTCTTTTCTGCCATCGAGGAAATGGACCAAGGAAGTCTGAGTACAAGTTACACACCGTGTCGGTTACATGACAAGAGAAGTGCCACCTTTGATAAACAACGTGGTGTAACGTCGCGCGTGTGTGGCTTTTTTTAATTTTCCCCAATGGATCCTCAGAATAATTCAGAGACTACTGAAGAGGATACTGAATTTTTGGAAGATGATGTCGTGGAGGTTGTGGATTTGGATGATGAAGAAGAAACATTCGAAAGTAAGGGACAAGTGTTGCAGTGATTTAGGAATTGATTCCCGTGCCAAAATCACGTGTGACGTTTGGGAAGTGTACATGAACCTTTAAAAACTGATTTAGAATGGTCCTTTTTTTAGAGTTATGGTTGGCGTGTATATCCATGAGATCCTTGCCAGAACTCCTACAGCACTAACAATAGGACATTTGCATGATGACACCATTTGACTACAAAGACCAGAATCCTTCAGGTTTCGCTTGTCTCATGTTAATTAGAGCTATTGTTATTTTTAGCCCACTGGGAATACAAAATTTAAATATGAAAAGAAAATTAAACTGAATTGTGGTAGTTGTAGTCAAATGACGCCATCGTGAAAATTGCCTATTCGGAGGAGCAACTACAGAATTCAGGGCCACAGTACAGGGCTAACACATGCAAATTATGCACCGATAAAATCGAAACTGGAGTTGACCTTGTTTTGATAGAAACCCCACTGCTTTTCTTATGTAAATTTTTACTAATTAGCATGACAATAACATCGTTAACATAAGAAAAGGCCAAGGTAACTATTAGCGCACAACTGTAAAGAGGTCTATTTCCCCTGTTGTCTTTTTTGGTGCAGGAGGGGGGAGGGGACAAAATTTTCACCAGTGCTGAAAGTGAGATTTAAGTATCCTAAACCTTGCATTATGCAATTTAGGACTTCAATATTAATACCAGTAGCAGCATCAGCTCCGTGGCTGGAGAGATCCATGAAACTCAAAAGAAAAACGGTAAACTCACAATTTCCACGAGGCTTGGGTTTATTGTGTAAACTCTTTGCAGCTATCCTGTGTGGTAGGACATGTCACACAGTTCTGAGTTTACAGCAATAGTTGATTGCACCCATCAAATTTCTGTCAGCCTAATGACATCTACACATGTTTCACACAACGTAAGGGTAAAATCATGCGAGAACCGAAGACATGTGCTGCAGATTGATCAGGTGATTTTGTGTCTATAGTCATCAGTGAATCATCATGGACTGCTTTGGAATGTGCCCTACATTGCGACTATAGTGGTAAGAAAACAAATAAATTTTCAAAGCGTGGTTATAAGATCTAAAAGATCTTGTTTTTTTTAGTGCTGTCTAAAATGATCATAATTAAGCGACTGATGTATCTGGAAAACACGAATAAATAAATAAATAAAGAAAGAAAGAAGCGTTATAAGTCCAGGCTTTACAGGACATGGACCCATTACCAACTGCTCTGGCTATTCTTGGTTTTCATGTGACGTCATCAAAATTTTAAAAAATGAGGAATTATCAATCATTTTGAGATTCTCATTTGGTAAGTTAATAAAACAGACAATTTTTTAGTTTGACAGGGTTGTTCGTCTTGTGATAAAGCAAGGTTGAATTTCACGTTATCAAAATGGTGGCTGAGAATGCTGTCACATAGGTGAAAAAAGTGACTTGTCCGCTGAGATTTTGCAATCTGAACTGTGCTTGTATGAGAATTAGTACTCATATAGATGTTTACAAGCCCTCAGAAAATTACTACAGGCTTTTCGTAGCAAAACTCAATGACACATGTTTTTGAAAGCTTACGGCTAGCATATTTGTGCCCCTGAGATGGACACAAACATGGTGTCTCTATACAAAGCCTTATAAATTTGAGTAAAACAATTCTTTGAATATCTCCCGCACGAAACATCGCACAGACCTGAATCTGTGCAATACTGCTTGAATATTCATCTTCTTTTATCTCTTTGATTCTTGACTTTATTTGTTGAATGGTTAAATTGATGATGGTGTGACAGTGAAAACCAGCAATGAAGCCATCTGAGAGCTAATCAAGTGCACATTCAGTTTATTTCATATGACATGACTTAAAATGATAGAGTACCGGTATATATCTGAAAAATCCTATATTTGAACTGCAAGGTTAAGTTGATTAATGTTAGAGGCACCATTCCAAATTGCATTTAGATGGCCTGGCAGTTGAAATGGAAGACATAGATGTTGGTGGTGAGGATGATGATGATGAAATCAGTGAAAAGGATGATGCAGAGTTACGTTACGAAAAACATTCAGGTACACAGTAAATTATATCATTATTATTATTTTCATCTTTGCCACTATAGATGGTTTTCACGTGACTTCATTAAATTCTAAAATCAAAATCATGAGGTTTGCGGAATTTTTACCCTCACTACCTCGACGATAATCTAGAATTAATTATTTCACAAGCTTTTAGTACCGTAAAGTTTTTCGTTTTGAAAATACAGCTTTTTGAATTTTCAATTTTTACCACGTGTGACAGAAAGGCAGCTGTGGTCTGGTTGAAAAAAATACCTTTTCTTATAACTTTCAACATTTGAAACATTTCAAGTCTTAGAAAATTGTGTTGATGCGCATGTCTATCAGTTCATGGGTGGAAAGAAACCGTTTTCATGGCAAAGAGAATTTTGAATGTGTTTGTTGGTTTTGGGCGGCCATCTTTTGGTACACAAAGATGGCATCTCCATAGAAAGCCCTTAAAAGTTGCGTGAAACGTTTCGGCCAATAATTTAAAAATAGTGCACCACTCCGGCTTGAAATTTTCAGAAGGTGTTTATGTACAGTATTTGTCTTTTATAACAATTCACTTTCTTGGCCTTTTCCATTGACTGGTTTAGAACTTTGTTGTTGTTGTTGCATGACAGTTGCATTACAGTGAAAACAATCTATAAAAACCTTAGGAAGCAGGTCTTAACCCTTTGATGCCCAAACCGGTCAGACTTTACTCTTTCTAACGTCAGACGATTTTACTCGTCAGTGGGGAACCCCCAGGAGTCAATGGGCTATAAACCTATTACCACGGGTTCCACATGATCTCTTCTTAGATTGAATAGGTATCAAGTACCTTTCTCAGAATCCTTGCTGTTCCAATAATGCAGTATTATATTTTCATGACTCCCTTAGATGATCTTATTTTAACCAAAGTAAGTATGTTAAGATGCCTATTACCTCAGTCTGTTAATGTTTCAGCATAGGTTTTCTTTTAGTGTGCTCAACTCCAGATTGAGTGGTCTGGGTTCGGGTCCTGGCCGGGTACATTGTGTTGTCTTCTTGGGCAAGACACTTAACTCCGACGGTGCCTCTCTCCACCCAGGTGTATAAATGGGTACCTGCAAAATGCTGGGGGTAACCCTGCAATGGACTGGCATCCCATCCAGGGGGGAGTAAAAAAAAATACTCCTAGTCGCTTCATGTCACAGAAACTGGGATAAGATCCATAGTATAGTATAGTATTGTGTAGTGTAGTATACATGTAGTATAGGCTACGTTAAGACGCCTATTACCTCTGTTAATGTTTCAGCATCAGTTTTCTCAGTGGCCATTGACCCAGTCAGTAACACTTTGGCTGTGACTGGAGGAGAAGATGATAAAGCCTTTGTTTGGAGAATACAGAACGGAGAGACATTGCTGCAATGCGAAGGTAAAGTCATGTGCCCTGACATGCATGGAACAGCCCCACTCTCATGTTGGTGCTGTCGCAGTTGATTTTTGATTTTGTTTTGAGTAGATTTTTACTAAATTTCTTATCTAGTTTTTTTTCTAACTAGGTGATTTTATTTCCAACTAGTTAGTTTCTTTCTAAATGGGAGATTTTGTTTTGAACTAGGTAATTTTTTTAAGTAGGTAAATTTTCCAAAAAACTGGGTAAAATTCCTCTGTTCTGTGAAGGAAGGGTGGGGTCGGATAGAGGCAAAGGAGAGGATCAGGGAGGGGTAGGAGAAGTAGAGCAGGGAAAAGAAAGCCCCTGTTTTTTGACTACACCCCTCAAAAAGGAAAATCCTTATTTTAGTCAGTTGATAAAAAACCTAGTTAAAAAAAAATACCGTCCTACAGTTATTACGGTAATTAAAAAAAATTACCTAGTAGTTAAAAAAAATTAACTGAATGAAGAATTAACTGCCACAGTGCCAAAAACCATCTATAGAGATATCTCTATAAAAAAAATTTGGTTTTATCAACAGAGTTGATAATGTAAATTGGCCACCGTACAGAGATTCTAAAAGCTGACGTTTCGAGCGTTAGCCCTTCGTCAGAGCGAAACATCAGCTTTTGGAATCTCTGTATGGTGGCCAATTTACAAGGTCAACTCCATTGATAAAACCAAAATTTTTGTATACTACTTCCCCATTGACACACAGCACCACAGTTTCTTTAGAAACTACCCCCTTCATTTATAGATATCGCTCATTGGCATCTTTTGTTTGTGCCACTTACATAGCAGGAAAGCAACTTTCCCAGTGGGCCAGTCATTTTGGTTTTCACATGACTGTAATGTGGCATTTTGGGACAAAAAAAATTGGGAAACAAATATGTACTATAATATTGATTTTTTTTTATAAGGTTAGCTTAATTTAGCCCTTTTTGCTTCCTTTGCAGATCATAAGGACTCTGTGACATGTACAGCGTTCAGTCACGACTCTAAGTTTGTTGCCATTGGTGACATGAGTGGATTGATAATTGTCTGGGATGTAGCTACTAAAAAGCAAGTGTGGAACTTTGAGACCACAGACCTTGAGGTACCTGAAGAAGTAATTATGTTTTGTATTTCTTGGATTGGTACAGTCATGTAGAATTTCACTAACTTTTCTATAGTCAACCTTAAGCTTCAATTAGTTATCATTTACCAGTAACTGGTTTAATCCCGAGAGTAAGTCAGACTTACAGATTTAATCTGTCTAACGCCAGACGATTTTACTTGTCTTTGGGCGGGCGTCCTAGGGCATTTGAGGTGTTAATAGATTTTACTCTGTCTAACGCCAGGCGATTTTACTCATCAATGGGCGGGCATCCTAGGGCGTTCAAGGTGTCAATAGATTTTAGTCTGTCTTACGCCAGACGATTTTACTGGTCAATGGGCTGGCGTCCTTGGGTGTTCGACTCAGCTGTGAATAAACTTTACTCTGTCTAATGCCAGACGAATTTACTCGTCAGTGGACGGGCGTCCTAGGGCGTTCAAGGTGTCATTAGATTTTAATGTGTCTAAAACCAGACGATTTTACTCAACAATACATCGCACACCTCTTGAGAACTACCGGTATAATTTGTTGCCAACATTACAATGTATCTTACAGAACCTTGAGTCAGTGAAAGCTTAGTATAATTAAGCTGAACTTTTTCTTTACCTTGGCACTTCATTTGTATTATGAACCTCTTTTTTGTCCTAGTGGCTGCAGTGGCACTCAGAAGCCCATATACTCCTTGCTGGTACAGTTGACGGTAATATGTGGATGTGGAAAATCCCAAGTGGAGACTGTAAAACATTCCAAAGCCATGGTTGCCGAACAACATGTGGAGTGTTCATGAAAGATGGTGAGGAGGTGTTGAGTTACATTAGCTACAATCTTTGTCAAAATTGTTCAGGACACACATTTTTCCTGTACCGGTCAGTTATCTCCTCCTCCCCCCCCCCCCTCCCAACTTGGCAAGTCCTTCATCCCACTCCCCTTGAAATCTTGGGTTTTTTATGGTGCATTAATAGATCCCGCTATAAAGATTACTTCAAATGTGGGTAATGGTAATCAATTCAATCCCACCAGTGCATTGTCCAACGTGTTGACCGATGCGTCGGCCCACAGTGGACCAACAGTTGGACTAGTATGGTTTGACTGTCGGCTCATGCTTAAAAGACCACACATCGGCCCACGTGTTGGCTACATGTTGGTGACGTGTTGGCAATGTGTCGTTCTTGAGTTTGCTTAAGAACATAATTATTACCTTTTTTAGTCATATAGGAGTGAAATGAGAGTGGTTGGGGGCTGTTTAAGAGTTTTAATGGTGCTATAATTGTTCATTAACATAATGCAAACCCCACAAAATTCACCCTTTTCTGCAAGTTGTCCCAGAAGCTGTTGATAAAGTTCGTGGCTTCAGTTCATGACTACCTTTAGCGTGGGAACCTCAAGCTTCCTAAAGTTTTGAAATCTTTTTATTTTTGCGATTTTGTCGCAACATTTTCAACTCTTGAGTCCTATTTCTTGCATCATTCTTCTGTAGATCATGGCCACTTGGGTGATATTTAATGCAGTGGGTAGAGGCGTACTTGAAGTGTGATGATGGTTATTAATTTGGAAAAAAAATCATGTTACCCACACATCAAGCAAAGACGTTTTTATGTACATATGACTTGTGTTTACATGCATCTCAAAGTTACTTTTAATCATCTTGATAGTGGGTTTGTTAGCATTGTTGTTTTCAATTGAAGGTAAAAGGGCTGCGGTTGGATATGAGGATGGCTCGCTCAAACTCTGGGACTTGAGGCAGGGATTGCATTCATTCCATCTGTCTGGTAAGTCCGATAAAGTGTAAAGCTTACATTTTTACCAAGCATTTTTTATTGGGTGTGATTAGGCGTCCTGCTACCGCAACCCAAATTTCTCTTTAATTTTCAGACGGAACATCACACACAGGATCAATAACATGCATTGATGCTCACCAAGACAATGTGCTTGTAGCAACAGGTTCAGAGGACTCGTTTGTTAAAATTGTCAATGCTAACAGTGGCAAGGTGAGAATGATAGTCTAATAATAAATCTTATTATATGGCTCTGTCTCACGAGGCCTGGGAACTACAAAATTCACGAATTTGATTGGCTAAAATCGATATTGACCGCAGTCTAGATTTTCCCATCTAGACCGGTAATGTTTTGCGGTGAAAAGATGCAAACTAAAATGCAAAAATGTTGAGTATTTTCTTCTACCAATATTTTTTTATGGAAGTGCCAAACAGCATAATGACAAAAGAGAGGATGACGAGCAAACTTTGACAGAATTAAGTTCAGCTCATCCCCGCTCATCGCCGTTCGCAAGCAAAATGTCAGTTAGTACAAACCAGTTACATTAAACAAATTAAATTGTTCTTGTTTGGCCATATAATAAACATCTTATTAACCGAGCTAGGTCGGTCTGTATGGGAGAATCTTGACCTCGGTCGCTGGTACAGACCTCACTGCGTTCGGTCTGTACTGGCGACCTCGGTCAAGATTCTCTCATACAGACCTCCCGCTCGGTTAATAAGAACTAAATTAATAATGGTTAACTTGTCTGATGTGTGCTCTTCAGTAAGAGTATTTCTCCTATAATGTAATGTGCATCAGTAACTCACTGATAAGCAGTTGCTTCATTTCCTGTTATTTCTCAATCAGTTATTCTCTAAAGGCCTGGCCAAACGCTTGTAACATTTCAACGCAACATCTTGCAACAACGTTGGCTGCAACGTGTTGCATAGGTTTGGCCACCCTGTTGAGATATGTTGCAACATGTTGGATCAAATTTGAAAATGGTCAAATTTTTATGCAACATTTTGGATGTTGCATTATGTTGTACTTGTTTGGCCACATTCATGCAACATTGTTGCACTAGGGCATGAGCGCTAGGTCCACTTGTTGCACCCCAGGGGCCTGCGGCATACAAAGATCAATGTGTTGCATTGAAAATGTTGAAAATGCTGCATGCATTTGGCCAACCCGTTAAACAGGGGTAGCAACATCATGAAACAATGTTGCAAGGTTAGCATAATTTTGGCCAGGCATTAACACCATACAAAATACTTAATCCTTTGCATTGAAGGAATATCATTCCAAAAATAGAACCACATATAAGAGAATCGGCATTCACTTTTATCTGTATTCTTCAACAGGTGCTAAGTACATTATCAGCTGGATTTGAAACTAATGATTGCGATTCACCACCTTCAATTGAAGCTGTTGGATTCTCGTCATTGTAAGTACATGATTCAAGTGCCAGGGTGTTAGATTTCCATCGTTCACATCACACCCTGACCACTAACTCAGATTGTATTCCTTGGTACTGACATCAACTTAACAGCATAATGACAATCTCTTCTGATTAACCAACAAATTTCCTCCCTTTTTGTAATGCTGTTGTTTTTATTTGAATAGTATTCTTTCTTTCTTTCTGTGCATGTCTATTGCCACTTGCCGCAAAGGTTAACCCTTTTTCCTTTGTGGTGGCGCAGATTTTACTGTACCTAAGGTCAGACAATTATACTCATTAATGTGAGACCCTCAAACCATGAAACCAGCAAATCCACTGGAACCATGAAACCACGAAACCACTCAAACCATAAAACCCAGAAAACCAGTAAAACCACAACACTCATTCCAAGAAACTACTGAAACCATCAAACAAACGAAACCACTGAAACCAAGAAACCCATGAAACCAGTAAAACCACTGAAACCAGTCAAACCATGACAGCCACAAAACCAGTAAAACCACTGAAACCCACGAAACCAGAGAAACCATGACACCCATGAAACAATAACATCCTGGAAACCAAGAAACCATGACACCTGTAAAACCTGTGAAACCATGAAAACCAAGGAACCAATTAAACCCTGACACCAATGAAACCAGTTGAACCATGTCACTATGAAGCCTGACTAAAATTAATCATGTAGTCATACCCTGTACATGCTTTTACACCAGTTAGCGGCACTACTATAATAGAGGGATGTCTAATTAGGGTAAAGCTAAATGGTGTGGGTGGGTCATGAGTTGTACGTCATACGTCGTGGGTCATGGGTGGTGGGTTAGGTTTGTTTGAAGATTAAAAAAAAAGATATTTATTTATTTAGCTCCCTCAGTGCTCGGTCCAATTGCAATTGCCCGCTCATGAATTATTTTCCCCGAACACCTTTTATGAAACGTCAAACAAAGGAAAACAGTCTCCCATTAACTATAAACATTTTTCCTTCTGGTACGGCAAACAATTTCGGTAAACTTTAACGAAAGTGTTCGAAAGTATATGCTAAACATTGGCGTGCGCGTTTGCCGAGAATGAATGCATTAATTAAAAAAGAAAACTGTATTGAACTTGCAGACTCATCCCTAGATGTGGTTGTTTAAATTTTGTCACAGGCAACCCATACTAGCGACTGGGTCCTTAAGTGGTGTGCTTGGAGTATGGGATCTGTCATCCTACAGACTTCGACAACAATGTAAACACCCTGTGAGTACAATATTAATGTAGACACCCCAAGATCACTTGGACCACGTGCTTATTCACGATAGGATTCTCTGGAGATGTATTTTATGTACATGTACATTGTATGGTGACAAGGGAATACCTGCATAAATCTGAGTACTCGTTTGAAGGTAAAGGTACACCTTATTTAACGTTGGAAGTTCCTTTACTCTCTAGAGAGTTTGCTCCCAGGAAGCCGACAGTGCACTCATTTTACGCCCCTCTTTCCATCAGTGCTCCGTTTGAAGGGTATTTAAAGCTACTTAGGCTAATCTCAAAGGAAAGAAGTCGAAACGTAGAACCTTCCAATAATTATTACTTTTTTGTGTACCTGCTATCGCTAAGGAGCACTCAAATTGTTTCTCCCGTATCACCATCAGAAAAAAAATACATCTCATTCATTTAATTCACCGCAGCTAACATAGAATATCCCTGTCATTAAAATAATGAAAATGTTCCATTTTTGAAAATTTGGATCCTAGCAGTATAGGGGGACAATATTTTCACCTGAACTTAATCACTCACTGAAGAACTATGTCCCCATTAACCCTTTGACGTCCAAACTGGCCTAAACCGGCCAGACTTAGTATTTTACTCTAACGCCAGACGATTTTACTCGTCAATGGGGAACCCCTGGGAGTCAATGTGTTAATTTACCAGTAATGGCCAAGGTCCCACAAGTCTCCTCTGCTGTAGCTAAGTGTTACAGCATCCCAACTACTACTAATCAGAAGGTCTTAGGTTCAACTCCTGTTGAGGAGCATGCAGATTTTTTCCACATAGGGCAGTGCCACTGCCGAAAAAACTTACTAGATCCGGTTATCATTCCATTCACCAAGGTGAACATCTATCATTTCCTACATTACAATTGTTGGTTTTCATTCACGTGATCAACAGCCACATTTTTCAACGAAAACAAAAGAAAACGTTTTCTTAATAATAGCTAAATTCCCGTAAACAACATCGTCGCTCTTTGGAGGTTGGGTTCCCGAAACATCCTGGAGCTTCCACTATTGGCAGGCAGCTCCAAGATGGAGACTGCACCGATGGCTGGCAAAACCTGACAACCCAGCCATGAGCCCCCACGCCCCCGAGAAGAATGGGCACCCGTCACACTGATACACAGTGGAAAGCAGAGGGTGGGGATGGAGGGAACAAAAACCGCTAAACGCTCCACACACAATGCTCCTACTTCCCGCCACACTGATAAATAAGCGATACAGCCCAAAGCATGAGGTATTCCACGCATGCGCCAGTATACTACAACCACTGACCAATTAACTGCAGTCGCTCCTAGTTGTTTACTTGGTTAAACTTCGTTTAACCTCATGAGGATTTGGTTGGGGCTGCAAAATGGCTGCTGTTTAGGGGCTCCAACATTGCGGCCGTGACGTCATGTGAAAACCGAAAATAGGAAGCATTGTTGAATTCCTCATTAAATGTAATTTACAACTTAGTTAACGACTAGGAGCAAGTGTACTCAGTACTTGGCATGGTGTTGGCGTTTATGGGGATCCAGTGTGGTCTACTGGTGGGCTATTAGCATCATGACATTTTCCAGTGTTGCATGATGTTAGGACGTGTCAGCGTTCACTGGGTCAGCAGTATACTGATGCAGTCTGTTCATGCACTTTTGCACATACTCGTAGTTTTATTCTGCGTAGCAAAAGGGCATATTGTGTAGCTCGCATTTTCTAGTGTCCCCTCCCCTTTGCAGTATTATTTGTTATCTACGTAGTTGGTTATCCACTGTTCTTTCAGTTCAGTAAGATGGGGGCTGGTGCCAGGGGTGGGTGGGGCTTGTGGCTGAGTTGTGGGTACTTGGGTTTTGGGGTTAGCAGTTCCAGCCCCCACATTCTTGGCACACAAGCTCCATGTGTGACTTAGGTGTTAAAGAGCAAGGATGGCACAGTCGGTTAGTGCGCGGCCTTGGTGCAAGAGGTCTTGAGTTCGATTTCCGCATCTCGCATCCTTGTTTCAACTTCTTTCCTTTCCGTGTAGCTAAGTAGCTTTAAATACCCGTAAAACTGAGCACTGATGGAGAGGAGGGGGTAAAATGAGCGAGCCGTCGACCTCGGGTTTGTCAGTTGAATTACTGTTACGAGTTATCGACGTTAAATATGGTTGCTTTACTTTACTTTACTTTTACTTTATCAGTATAATGTTAAACATGAAAACCGGCAAATTATTGTCAGGCACGAGCACCAATAACGGAGGGTCAGTTATTAGTATGCCGTAGTCCGTAAGGTCTACCGCAATGCAAATAATTAGCCTAGGAAGTAAAGGATTTTTTGTGAAACCAATATTTACCCGAATAAAATGTTTTTTGAAGCCAAGACTTTTCTCAGAGACATGAACAAAGTGGTCAATATTGTAACTTTCCATTTGACAGAAGTGACCAGTCAGACCAGGTATTTGATAGGACTCTAACAGCACCTTCAAATTAACCCATTGACTCCCAGGGGTTCCCCATTGACGAGTAAAATCGCCTGGCGTTAGACAGAGTAAAATACCAAGTTTGGCCGGTTTAGGCCAGTTTGGGCGTCGAAGGGTTAATGGGGTCAGTTTTTCAGTGAGTGATTAACCCATTGACTCCCAGGGGTTCCCCATTGATGAGAAAAATCGTCTGGCGGGTTTAGGCCGGTTTGGACGTCAAAGTGTTAAACACATTGTGAGGATGATAATAGACTCCTCCAGAAGAATGCAAGGGATTATCAAGGAAGTGTTCCTTCAAATTGTTGCATTTTCTTTGCAAACTGACGGATCTGAGGAAAGTGCCCTAAGTATATCTGGTAGTTTTCATGTAGTACAAACTCAAGCTTAAGGATGGTGCCTACTAATTAAAGATGTTTTTGCCCCGGGGTGTGATTATGCAGGAAATGTAGATCTTAACAAGTGTTATTGAAATCCAAAAAGAAAATTGGGAGTAACCATGCGTGTTTCAAAGATAATTCATGAATAATATTATTTTGTAAAAAACTTTAAAATACAAAGCAATGTATGGCATTCTTTCTCAAATTGAAGCTTAATTATCTCTCAAAAATGCATGGTTACGCCCAATTTTCTTTTTGGATACCAAGGACACTTACTAAGATCTACTTTCTCCGGATAGTTTTAAACCGCACAAAAATATCCCTGTCTTAGTAAGCATCACCGATAGGAAATCCGAGTATTTCGAGATGCGCAGAACATATGCGCAATAACAATAGTAGGCACCGTCCTCAAGTGACTCAATGTTATGCAATTGAGAAATCACGAGTTATAATTTTTTTTTTTAATTCTTAGGGAGGAATAGTTAGGTTAAAGTGGGATCCAGAGGCCCCTTTGGTATACACTGGTTGCTTGGATGGTGTAGTCAGGCTATGGGACAGCCGATCAGGAATCTGTGAACGAGAGTGGTATGGACACAAGGGAGAGATACTGGACCTTGCTGTAGCAAGGTAAAAAACGTGTTTAAATTTAATTTAACATTGTACCGCCATTTTCATCTAAGCGTGGGCAAGTGACGGGAAAACGTGCTCTAACTGGCTGCAAACGTGAAAAGTTTTGTGAGAGATGTTCATGCAATTTTTCCTAGAATGGCAGTAAGACTGGACATCAACAAAGACTTTCTCTAATCTGATAAAGTATGCTTCAAATACATTGTACTTTCAAAATATTGAATGCAAAATTTTCAACTGTTTGCTTAACAGCTGCCAAACTCAAACTTCAAAAAACATGTTTTCCCATCATGTGTCCACGCTTAGATGAAAACAATGGTAAGGAAAAGTAGCTTCTTAGCAACTTTGTTTGACAGCTCTCTCTCTCCAAATTTACGTACCGGTACATGTGAAATTTGTGCCACATACCCGAGTTAACAAGATTGACATGAAGGGAAAATGTTTTTCAAATGATTTGAATTCTATTTGTTCCAGAGATGGAAGCTTTTTGGTGACAGGATCAGCAGACAGCACAGCAAGAGTTTTTTCTTTGCAAACACCTGAGAGATGACATCACAATCAAGCATAATATGAAGCGAATTCATCACATCTTCCCTATACAAAGTACCTTATGAGTGGAGGATACAACTGGGCACAGGGTCCCCATAAATTAAGGGAAAGAGCCAGGACAGGCACCACATACCTTAAAAAAATGTTAAGGGTTACTGTTTGATCTCAAAAGTCAAAACTGACACTACTCTCAAGCTTATTAAGACGGCAGTCCAATGTTGATATTTCAAAATTCACTACTAGCTGAAAAACTTGACCTCTAGCCTCTTTGAAATATTATTCTACAAATCTTTATTTTATTCTTGATCTTAGCATAGAGATCATGTTTGAAATTGAGTTTTAAATTTCTATAAATAGAGCTGTCACTAAATTCATAAAACTGTTGTGGTATAGTTCAGAGCAAATCACAGCTAGAAATGAAGGCAAATTAATATGTAATATAGACCAAACTATTGGTATTTATGTTTCTCTCTTCCCTGTTTGTGGTGTTGTCACTAGTTTTCCTGCTTCGTGGAAAATACCGATCCTTATTAATTTTAACCCATTGACCCCTAGAGGTGAGACTCGACAGATTAACGCCAACCGACTTTACTCTGTCTAACGCCGGATTATTTTTACTCATCAACCAATGGGTTAAAAAATTAATGTTGACTGAATTAAGAACAGGTAACACTGTTCAGAAATGAAATTAAATCAACTCATATCAAATCATAGGTTTGTTTGTGAGGAGAGTTGAAAACCCAACATGCTGTCCACTACATTGTTTGGAGGTGTTTGCATCGATTGGCATACCCTGTGAGCACAGTCTCTTTCGATCTTCATAGATTGCTCGGGAAGAGGAACGAAGACTATGCCAGCCGCATCAACCACAGGCAACCCAAGCTCGGTTTACGATTTATAGACTTTGTATGGGAAAACATACTTTGAGCTTATAAATGCTAAAATAAGCTGTAAATGTAGAAATAAAGTTCGCCTACCTCTACATGCGGTTGAGAAAAAAGGCTGGTAACTCGCGGCGATCTCGCATCACGAAGCAACAGTCCAAATCGCCATAAAAACACCACATCCTTAAGCCCAGATAAATTTGCTATCACATCAACTCCACTATGCGACCACACAATGATTTTTGGCGGATAAATTCCAAATAATGTTTGACTTTCTATAATCTTCCCATCCGTTCAGCTATAAGTGTGGCTACGGCCGTTATAGCTTGATGGCGATCATATTACATTCTGGACTCTCATTGGCCAATTTGAAACGCCATCAAGCTATAACAGCCGTAGGCACATATGAAAATTCTATAAAAATTCAAACGTATTCGGGAGTCAGTGACATGTGACCAGTAACCGCAAAACCGCAAAACGGGTTTAATTCAAAGTTTCCGAAGAACATCCCCACCCCTTCATATACGAAGTCTTCCTCCAGGAAGGGTGCCCATGACCTCCCCCCCCCCCTCCTTTGTAAGCCGTTTTTTACTCAAACAACCTACAATATTCAGGTTGCGAAAATGCGCGTACCCTCTATTTGACACAGTGTGACCCCCCCTTTGAAAAATCCTGGCTACGCCCATGCCTCCAAGTATAGTCTATTCTCTGTTAATGCTCACTGACCCTTAGAGGTTGACTTGCATAATGGTCTCTGTGTTCTGTTGTAGACTCTCCTTGGGCTGTGCCCATCGATGCATAAAGGAATTTATGAAGTGTACATTTATGCTAAATTATGCCGAGTTCTTGAGCCGAAAATGCAACCCTTTCAGCATAACAGAGACAAAATAATTATCATAATTGTTGCAAAACAGGTCCAACATGAGGAGCTGCTTCAGATACATGACATTTCATGAAAGTTTCCCACTGTGCTCCTTCCGTACAAGTTAAAATGAATTTCATCTTTCTGCATTCACACCCTGACAGTGTTTTCATATGTGATCTTCGGAGATCTTCGGATGTTTTGTGGAATTTAGGTCTCATCGTTCGAGTATTTCTCTGCTTCTAACATCCTTTTTCGTCCTTTAGCTTTAATCAACTCAAGTCTCCTTTTGTCTATATATTTCTTGGCAAATACAAAAGATGTTATTCCACTGGCGATAACGACAACCCTGAAATGAACGAGAGTTTTAAATTGAAAAATTTATACATTTTTTTTGTTTACCAGGAAAGTACCTTACCATCCTATAGCCACCATTCGCATCCCAGACAAATACATTTGTCCCATCCTTCGTTAGTAAGTTAAAGTTAAAACCCAACATGACAACGTGAGAACCACCATATTGAATGACGAGAGAGCTTGGAGTCGACAGATGCTAAACTCCTTCCCACGCCCCTCTGTCCAAAACGAAAAAAAATATAGGTCCTCGGGGGGTGCATGTTATTTTTCAGGCACTTGAGAAGTGTTGAATTTTTCGATCTCAGCCTAAAGTAATAAGGAAAAAAGGTGAACGCTAATAAGGTCGTTGGAAGTGAGTCCACATAAGATAATATTAATCCCTGAAATGGGGCTTTTGTCCCTTCCAAACCACTCCCCAATTGGATAGGTCATAATAAAGAGAACCCCTGTTGAAAAAGTTCAATACAATGGGAGGTGTTATTGAAATCTTTTGGGCCAGACAGAACATGATGTAAAGAGAATTCTCACCACAACCCTAAAACCCAGAATCTGGAAATCACAGGTCATTGTTTTACTAATACAGATAGTAAAAACTATCCTAAACATTCATAAAAGCTAACCTTAGGCCTAAAAACGTTTGTGTAGGCCTAATTAGGCCTAAGGTTAGCTTTTATGAATGTTTAGGATAGTTTTTACTCTGTATTGGCAAAACAATGACCTATGATTTCAGATTCTGGGTTTTAGGGTTGCCCTGAGTCCACAATATTTTGACCACCTTGATGACCAATATCCTTGTCGATAAGAGAATTCCATTTGTCAACTGTCTAGGCTAACAATGTAGGTGTTGCATTTGTGTATTTGTTAATGAAAAATTGAAAGTAAAATCATTCTGACCCAAATGGTAGCCTTGTGTTGAAACTTTCAGTTTATGCAGAAATTATGACCTCTTTAAATGAGGGGAAGAGCTGTAAAAGCTTTTTTCATCCTCTTTTTAATACCAAAAAACAGACAGTGCAACTTTAAAGACTACTGGGAGTTTTAATTGCTATAACTATACTATCGTTGATAATTTAAAGGCAACAATACCATCTTCTTGTAAGTCGATGTAAGGCTCCTTGTTGTTGGGAGGCTGATCTTAGCAGTGACCATAAAAACGTTACTTTTAAATATGCATTATTCATTTACACAACGTACTGAACTAACAACACTCAAACAAGAACGCACATTAATCCTACAGACCTTATTCCAAAATGGCTGCTATTTTAGTATTCTTCAATTTACTTGCAAATTGGCCCATTTGGCCTCGCTTTCAAATGTAGAATTCAAAAGAATATTTAACCTTGAACGAGGCCAAAGGGGTACCCTGGATTCTAGAGGTTATTTTCGCACTATGAAAAGAGCGACAAAAGAGCGCGTCGCAAAGCGGCGCCGCTTTGTGACTTGCTCTTTTCATAGCAATAAAATAACCCCAGGAATCCAGGGTACCAAAGGGGCCAATTTGCAAGCAAACAAAAGAATACTAAAATGGCCACCATTTTGGAATAAGGTGTATTGCTTGCTATCAAATATGTAACATTCCAGTTAGGTTTGACCCCACATGCAGTCCAGACACTGCATGGACTACTGTTTCAGCTATCTTGTTATTGATTTACGTATTTTTATTACAACTGTTTGTTACATATTTATAGTCCAGTAAATAAACAGTTGTGATACCTAATACATGCTTTTAACTATCTAATTAAGTATTACAACATAATAATTATTTGGGATTGATTTGAAATGCTACTTATAAGAAAAGAACATGATTTACCTAGTGCTTGTTGTGCCCTACTTTGTTTTCTCTGTGATCTGGGGCAATTTATAGCCATTTAGGAACATTTCATGGCAGTAAATCGCTAGAAAGTGGATAACTTCACTAAGTGGCTCTAAACAAGCCCCAAGAAAACAGAGAAATCAAAATAATGCAAGACAAGCACAAAGAAAACAATTAACAAAGTTTTCAGTATTTTTTAATACGTTTAGATATGTTTTATCACAGTTTTTTATAGTTAAATGTTTTCCAAAATCACTTCTTCATATAAGAAGCATTTCAAGAAATTTTTAAAATATTGTTGTACATTTTCAAAAATAAAACAGCCAAAACAGTAACCCAACGAACATACAGGAAAAACTGAATGTCTAAAACACTTGAAAGACATAAATACTGCTTGGGACATCGGTTAAAAAACTGCAATAGTTGGCTAGCCATTTACGGCCATAGTTCTCTCCTAAAAAAGCTCCACAAAAAACCCAACCAAAATATTGATGTTCTTTTTTTTTTATTTCTAAGTGACCTTAATTAATGTTTGAAATGACCTTCAGGCTACAACAATCTTTCCTTACAATCTTCACATGGGACTATCTGAATACTAACAAAGGACATTAATAATCATTAAAAAACAGTAACAGTGTTCTCGTGAATTTATTTACTGTAAAATTCATGACTTCAAAAAACGTCTAATGAATGACATTAAAAAACCCACACTAAAGTGGTCTAAATATCGATGAATATTTAATGATAAATGTATTTTAATATTTTTTCTAACCATCTGTTATTTGCAACAAAAAATGGTCCAACTAATTGATATTACACTACAAGTTCTACTACAATGAGAGAAAAGAAATTAACAGTTCACTGTAAAAAACACAAGCTAAGAAAAGAAAATCTTATTGAGGGAAACCTGCAAAAAACTAACTTTTACAAAACTTTGAAAAAACTTAAATTTAGTGCAATTTAATTTTTTAGTTGTATGGCATGTTCTTACTACCACTGACACTACCTCATAATTATTCATCATGGCTTTGCAGGAGCCACAGAGAGGGAAGAGCCCACTTTTTTGCTATGGTGTTGTTTTCTCCTAAACTCTCTCCACTTCCCTCACACTTCTGTGATCCATACCAAAACCCAGCCCCCCACTTTCAAATGTACTATGCAGCCCCTGCTTTGATACCCTGTGAGCAGAGTCTCTTTCGATCTTCCTAGATAATTCGGGAAGAGGAAAGTAGACTCTGCTCGCCGCCTCCACATTATTTGATTTGCCGCTCATCCAAAGAATTGGATGAGTCAGTCCAGTTTCGACTTGTCAAACCTGTTTTTTTTTCATTTTTGCGCATGATCAGTCGCCACGCATCATCAATATTTTGAAATTTACAACAGTGTGGTAATTTTAACTGTTAGAATTCCCATGAGTTTTTCCCATATGTGTCGGTTACAGAAACTAGTCTGATAGAAACCTATAAATTTTTCAGTAAAAAAATAAAATGGCATTTTTAAGATATATGGACTATCTTGAGTTTCCAATGAAATGATTCCTTGATTGTCGTGTGTTTGCCGGAGTTGTTCGAAAATATTCCGACTTCTTCTTCTTCATTTTGTGGCTACTGGTCACGCGTGACTGACACCGGATACATAAATTTTCAATTTTTAACGCATGCTCAATACAAAATGTGGAAGCGGCGAGCAGAGTCTACTTTCCTCCTCCCAACTTATCTAGGAAGATCGAAAGAGACTGCTCGCAGGGTACTGCTTTGAGTACTAATCACCTTAACAGTGACAACGCTTACACCAAAACTAGTCTCTGTGGAAAAAAGAACTGAATCTTTTTCTTGGTACCGGTGTTTGTGTGGCCTTTTCCTCTGTTCTCTTAACAGGAACTTTGTAATGGAATTCCCTCAAGAACAATTTCAAAGGGTTTGGAAGAGGAAGTTGACTAACTCCTTGAAATGTTGTTCGGCTACAGATTGCAGCCCGACAGTGGTCTTGCAGTGATGCTGGTACTCTCCTCTGCAGTGGCTTCAGCAAAAGAGGTTGATAGTACGTGCACTGGTCCGGCCGTGCAAAATGCCTTAATAACTGGCAGACACTTGTGGAATAGAAGGAATAATCATTTGGTTTGTCAAAGCTGTACTTGTGTTTCCACTGCTCGATTCTTGCATGGTAAGTACGATAATATCTGCGAAAACTCACTGAGAAGAGGTAGTGGTACTGGGCACTGTCGCGCAACAGAAAGGTTCCATCAGGATAGCCTTCAAGAATCTAATAACACAAAAACACATATACTGTAAGATCACTGCACATTGGGACAATGCACTGTTTTAGTCTCCAGCTATCTGCAATTCTCACATGTGGGGAAAAATTACTGGATGCTGATTGGCTGAGACGGAGGGCATTTTTTCTTAACCACAAGGGCACTTTTGGTAATCAAGAGGGTATGACTACTAGATCCTGATTGGTTAACAATTGCTTATCCAGAGCAAGTTACAAGAGAACTCATTCCAGATTAAACTACTTTTTTGTCCACACATAAATTACCCTTTAAGCGCTATTTCTGTTGAAAGCAACGATTTAGTGAATTGAACTTTAACTGAATGGGAACGTGTTGATTGTCATTAATTTTGTCCGAGCATAGAACAGGCTTCCGTCATTAATTAATTAACTTTGCCCTTTACGTGATGTAGTCGCAAGGTGCCCATCCTGCAATTAAGGATTAATTTCACTTATATTTTCAAAGTTTTCCAAATTGCCCTCAGGCTCGGGCAATTTCTTGAAGACTTTGACAATACACATGAAATTAATCCTTAATTACCCCTGGTCCGTGGGATTACATGTGCCAATTACATTGATAAGAAGTGAAATATGTTAAGCAAGCTTCTAGGACATCTGCAATGATATCAAATATGTAATTCCAATGGGGTTTGTCTCGCCTAGTTTCCCTGCGGAGCAAGAAACCATACTCTACTAACTATGAAGAAGCCAAACAGGGAGGCCTTGATAAAATTAGAAACTAAAAGTACAATTTCCCCTAGCCTGTTACAACTAAGTTTAAATTGAACATATATAGCCAGCACAGACTGACGTTACATTTTAAAATACAATTATGTAAATTAAACCTGTTTTCGCATATTATGTTTAGTCCAGGTGAAGAGCATCTTTATTTAGAAATTTCATTGAGCCGTGTACAAGGAATAAGTTTTGAAAGCGAATTATTAACAAAAAGTCGTCACGTCGTCAATTTGTTAAAATTAGCCAAACGACACTGGAATATGACTATTTCTTTTTTTCAGCTTCAAAAGAAATTAATATTGCAGTCTTCGCAATTTTTCGGATTGCTGTAAAATTTACTTCAAACACGAAACTCACCGCCTTGATCTTGACATTAATGAGTAATTCGAAATGTACAAGGGCGTTGCTGGGTATAATAAACGTTCTTCCGTGTCAAGAAGACAAATTCAGACAATTTGATACGTAATTTGGCAAGCTTCAGGGATCCTTGATCCTGATAATCTTGTTCACTTGCTGTAAATTCGCTTTTCGCATTCAGTGATGTTTCTCAAAATGTCCAAAATGTTTGCCGCAAAATTGACCTTGGAAACCAACTATTAGCTACTATTAAAATTCAAAACATTCCCTCATCAGCTGATAATTTTCGCTTTTATCCACGATGTCACGAGAGTGAAAATCAAATGAAACAAAAAGCTGGACTTCTACAATTATAATCTACACAGTGATAACGACAGTTAAATTTATCTTTATAAGATAAAGAGATCAACAAAGGTAAACATAAAAAGGTTATTGTTTTGCAAAGAACGTATGGAGTTCGCACCTTCTCGGCTTGAAACCGGTTGATTTTTCCCCAATACCACGGACAGTTCGTTATAGAGACGATGTCGCTAATGAGAAAGTATTCAAATCGATGTTGAGCTGCTTTTAAACGAGCTTTTTCCCTTCTCTGTCGATGAAATTCCTCATAGCTCATAGATTTTGAAGGACTTGGGCTATTTCCCTCGGGCAATTGACGCGTTGATGTGGAGCTTGAAAAATTTCTTCCTGTATTTTCCGCAGCACCTCCCGTTTCTTCCACACTTGTGTCTGATGGCACGCTTATAAAGCCCCATAACGAATAGGGCCTTCTCCTTCCAGCGGGCACTTCGTCCTCGTTGTTTCTGGATCTAAAAGTCATCATACTAAGGGGTCTTCGCCTTCGTGACGTTCTTGATTCGTCCCGCCGAAGTTTCGCCTTCATTTCCGCCTTTTCTCGTGCTCGTTTTGCCTCTTCAAGACATCGACCATAGAATCCCAAGCCATTTTCATCTCGTTCATAACTACAGTACTCATCGGCTGGTATCATCCTAGGCTTGGTTCGCTTTTTTTTAATAGTAACTTTGTTTGCCAAGCGACGCAGTCTTTTAATTTGCTCTCGGCGACGTACTTCAGGGTCCAAATCGATTAGGTCAGGACGGTTTTTCGTGTCGCAAGAAGCATTACTACTAGGCTGATCGTCTTCCTGGAAGTCGCAGTCACAACTGCAAGCTACTGAAGTTGTACTTTTTACATCTTGTGGTACAAAGTCTTCCGAATCACTTAGAACTACTCGCAAAAGATCTCTTTCGATGTCTTCGCTAAAGTTTTCTAAGCTGTCCCTATCACTTTCTCGGCGACGGGATTTTCGACGGCGCGAAGACCATGGAAACCCACCACCTTCAGCCATCTCGAGCTGTGCTACTGCAGAAAATAGATCTTTTACCTGCAGCTACAAAGGACGTATCTGAAAAAGCGACATATGTGGTAGGCTTTGTTTCCTTTACTATTCTCAGTCCCAAACCTAAACGGTCGTCATGCGAAGACACCCACGAGGATATACCGAAGTCTAACGAAGGTGAATATCGATCGGGTCTACTTTCTCCTTTCTTCCACAACAATGCTATTGAACCAATTCAAGCATAGTTAATAGAGGGGACTGGTTTGGAAGCTCGGCAAACATCAAAGGAGCAAACTTAGGTTGAAAAGTCCACGACCACGCACAATCTTTTGTTTTGCGCTCATACGTCATGCATAAATTACGTAATCAACTCGTTTCTATTGGTTAGTTCCTCAGTACGGAGTAAACAACTATTGTGTTTTGTGCATGGTCAAGGCCAAAAAAGAGAACAAAAACCTACAACTGCTGATGTCTGATCTCACCCATAGATCAGTTGCTTGTAAAGCGCATTTGAATATGCCAATAGAAAATGCGCTATACAAATAATTCGTTACCATTACCATTAATTGCCTACTCATTATGCAACTCAAAGCGAGGCCGAAACAGATGTCCATGGTTGTCGGGTGAAATGGTTGTGCGCATGCGTGATGTGTTGGCAACCGTACGTTGGTGTTATAGTGTGTCACCCTGGGTTTTTTGTTTTTTTCAACTAAACGTTACCCTAGAAATTACTTTTTAACAACGCACATCAAAGCTTCGTGTCAAAAGAGATGAAAAATTGAAAAACTGTTTGGCTGAACAATTTTCAAAAATCCCAGTTGAAATCCCACTTAATTGTCTTCAGTTTTTACCATCCCTGCCCCCTCTCCCCCCTCCCCCCTGCCCTCCTCTCCCCCTTCCGTCCTCCCCCTTTGTATTTGCTGTCTTATTCAAACCTTCCTTACGTTTCGCTTTTTGTCGTAAGTTCCTAGTCTCTGAATTTGGCTCTGAATTTGGCTGAGGCTACCGTCAAAACTACTTCATTTAATTTAACTTTTAACTAGGTTTTTAATAGGCCTTTTTCGATATATTAAAATTCAGCTTGATAGCGAGTCAGTGAGGACAAAGACAAAGGAAAGTGGATGATATGTAAATATTTTTCACATTAATTCCCACGTGTTTCTATTGTCTTTGTCCTCACTGCCTCACTTTCAAGCTGAATATGGCCTATTCCGTGTTTTTTTTGGTCCAGCTTTGTCTTGGATTTTTACACTTAAATCTATCGTAGTTTCCATCATTTTTGAAAAAGCGCGCAGCCAAAATTGAGTACCAATCCCTCGCTCCAGGCAACCTCGACATTCAAAAGGTCGTACTCAGTCCCTTTTTCTCTACCACACACTACACCTCGTTCCTTTGGCACTCTTCCCCGTTTCTGCTGTGCAAAGTCATTCTCGGGATTTATATCATTAAAAAAATTAAAAGCTGTTGATAGAGTTAGATCCTTTTTATTTCATTACCAGATACCGGTGGAAGCTAGCCATTCATTATATGATTCCTATACAATGCGATACATAAAGCATCGGTGCAAACAGGAGCTCATGGTGCAGAACAACTTCCTTCCCCAAGGCTTTCAAAGAAGTTCTAATTTACTCGTCGTGTTATTGCGAAAAGGCAGAAAATACTGTTGCAGTTTGTTGACACTAGGCTACGTTACTTCACCGACTATTTACTTTCTTTTCTTGTTAGAGATAGCAAGGATGAAAACGGATCGAACGATGATTGCAATTCTCCCAAAATGTTATTAAAGATCATAAACTCTTCCTACGAAACAGCGTTAGAGGCCTTTCTCCTATTCTTTAAGCTTCTTATACTCATCGGGGCTGGGAGCGGAAAATTAGGTCTCAGTTATTCATTATTATTCCTTCAGTTTTTTTTCTGAGTTATTCATTGTTCGCAATTGAAATTTTGTTCGATATGCATTCTTCCGTATTCGTTATTCACGAACGGAAATCGTAAAATGGCAAAGCCGGTCTTGGGAAAGTCCGAGCACTCTGATTGATTCTTTCTCGGTCCGGATTTTGCAGTACGGACCGTTTCCATGGAAACGATCCAAGCCGTGTATTTTTGTTTTGGGGCAAAGCCGGCAAATTCATAATTTGAACCAACTTTATTTGAAATAAAAACTGCGAGAAAAAAAGTAAATTTTGTCATTCTTCACAGCGAAAGTACCAGAGAAAAATTTTAAAAAATTGAAATTTTTGCCGATTTCGAAGATGGATGAAGACTTCAGACGACCATTTTTAGACACTTTCACTAATCTAACTTGCTCGAGCCGTACTGGGGGATATTGGCCCTCGGTTGTGGCAGTACGGGCCTCGCGCTGCCACAACCTCTGGCCAATATCCCCAGTACGGCCCTCACGCTCGGTTAGTAAGCGGTTATTATTCCGAATTTTCGAACGCTAAATATTCCTTAATCCTTTTCTGTTATAAGCCGTTATTCATTATTCAATATTCCGCTTCCATCCCCGATACTCACGAGTAAAGCTAAAGAAGAATGATTCCTGTACAGTCTTGGTTGAAAAACAAAAAAAAAAAACATCCCGTGACAGCTTCACTTAACTTGAAATCTCTTCGTAAAGTTCTGCTTTCGATAACTTTCAGTCATGATTAGTTTATACAAAACAAATACGAAATTCTTTACATTTTCACTCCTATAATACTTCGTAAACACAGGTTTTCATGTTGAACAGCCATAAGCTCCGTCAGCAATCTCATATTTTCCTTCTCGAGAAAAGCCACTTTGATTTGTGTTTGAAGCTCTCGTGCCCTTCTTGCGTCTCGGGATTTCTTCGCCGACGCATTGTTTCTTTTTCTGCGTTCCCAATAACGGGCTGTTTTGTGTGCGAAGTGTCTTACTTCATTATTTTCTCCACAAAAGGCTACTTGTTTCGTTTCATCTTGTTTATCGTCGTCAAACTCGTTTGCATCCTCGAGATATTCCGAACATCTTGAGACAGTGTTGACAGATTTCTCAGATACCACCTGCAGATCGGTCACTCCCTTTTCCTTTTGTGTAGCATAAAATTCGTTGTTATTTACAATGCTGTATTTTTTGGAAATTGGGCCCAGATTTTCTGATTTCTCATCGAAGTGATTGTTTCGGCGGCCTGTTTCGGTAACTGGAAAAGGGAAAAGAATATTGGAATCTCCTCCTCGCAGGTAATAAATTGTGGGATTTACTTCAGGGAAGCTGTAACCCTTTCGCAAGTAGGCTTTTAGTAGACGAGCTTTAGTGTCTTCTTGGTATTCGTCAATGTCCAAGATCTTTCGTGGGTAAGAATACGATTCTTTCCTCCAAGAACTCATTCCCTACGACTTTCAATTACAGCTTTTTGTCAAACACTTGATAAAGTGAGTACAATTAACAGGCTCGTATGCTTAAGTATCTCTTCAATGTGGCCGCTCTAATTTAGAAAGTAGCAAGCTCAGGATACAAATTTATACCTTTACACCAGGAAGGAAAACGGCTAGCAGATTGCACAGGTGTAACGTTATTGACACGTGAGGTACACGTTATATAACTCCAACAATGTCCCCGGTCGTGAATTTCTTGCTTGATGGCCGTTTTATGACGCGATTAGGTACTTTTAAATCCTTTTGGCGTAACTTGGCAAGAAGTAATTAACGCTGTGCTTCGTCGAAGCTTGATTTACTGAAGCTCACAAAGCAGATTCCATTTTTGCAATGGATTAAGTTCATACATTTTTTTCTTGTTCTGAAAACTATTCAGCTTCTTTTAATCTAAC
Source organism: Montipora foliosa (assembly GCF_036669935.1). Classification (NCBI taxonomy): domain Eukaryota; kingdom Metazoa; phylum Cnidaria; class Anthozoa; order Scleractinia; family Acroporidae; genus Montipora; species Montipora foliosa. The sequence goes on along the minus strand of NC_090882.1, from coordinate 22,258,641 downwards.
ATTAACTTGTTTCAGCTGTTTGTTAAGTTTGTTAATCCTATAGCTTTTCCCGGTAGCTATATAGCTATAAAATCTCTTAAGGCAAGGCAGTTAAATCGTAATGTTTTCCTCCATTGTATAATCTTATTTTAAACGATTTGCACGTTTTTTCAGCACGTGAAAACAGACTCGTGCAAATCCCGGAACTAATTATGATCTCTTCGAATAGCACCGTCCTCCGTCTGTATAAAAGTACCATTACGACACCAGAATTAAAAAGGAATGCTCAACAAAAATCGTCAGGGATTTTGACCCTTCCTTTACACTAACAAGACCCCTACTCCGATGACCACGGACTTTTCCGGGAGAAAATGTGCGCGCATGGCGAGAAGCCCGGACCAAAGCTACGATTCACTTAATGTTGGTATTTGCAATTGCGCAGTTGATTCTGAGATTAAAAGGAAAGTTGCTTGTAGCGTATCACCGTGAAGACTCCAAAATATCTTCATAATGATTCTGTTCCCACTGATCTGTTCACCACAGTTAAATAATTTCGGACGGGGGTTGATACTTGGTTGAATGAGGAGCTAGGAATGCCCCATACTAGCGAAGTCCTCATCAACCGGGCCTGCGACCTCTGCGATCGCCTGTGGGCTGCATGAGCTGTTATCGACCCAAATCAGTCGACTGAAGGGCTTTTCTCCATGGGTTTTAGTCGCATTACGTCAGTCTGTTTATTGTTATTGTTGTGATGATGCTGATTATGACTGGTTCTACTAACTCTTCTCAATTCGCACTCATACTCTTCTGTTACTGTTTGAAATGTAGTTGTTTATTTATTTATTTATTATACATTATATAATAACCAAATCAATGCGCGCGCTCTGGTTGGTCAATCAGCTATGTTTCATTGTGCCAGTAAACTCATGGAAAAATCGCGCGTCTTCTGTATTATTATATAAAAGCAATAGACCACAAGTTTCTATGGTTTATAGGCATGATAAACCATAGAAACTTGTGGTCTATGGCTTAATTAACGGACAATAGCCATGGGACATGGAGTCCCTAACATAGGTCGATCTCCAAGCGTTTACTCGTCCACATAAGAGAGATCATAACACTGGAAACTTCCATGTCTTGCTGTATTATTTTATCACTTTATAGATGGTTTTCAATCACGTGAGGAGACGGCCATGTTTGTGTACAAAACAATAGCAAATTATGCCTCATGTTTTGCATTATAATAGAGTCAAATTCCCAAAAAGACCGTTTTCTCAATTGTTCTTTACACAAACATGGCTGCTGTGACGTCAGATGGAAACCATCTATAGGTTCTGTTCCAAATATCGGAGGTAGGCTTATTCGGCAACAACAGCGTATGTTTACTCATGGAGACAAAACGAAGGGTCGGAATAGACTCAATTTCGTGACGCGTTCCTTAAAGTCAGTGAAATGCTTAGAGAATAAGAACAAACAGGTCCAACCTGAGCTTTCAAGATTATGGCATAGTTAACAGAAGGGAATGGTTAGGAAGCTGGGCACACATCAAAGGAGCAAACAAAGATGCCAAGATGTAGGTTGGAAAGTCCACGACCGTGCACAATCTTTTGTTTTGCGCTCATACACTATGCATGAATTACGTAATCAACACATTTGGTTAGTTCCTCAGTACGGAGTAAACAACTATTGTATTTTGTGCACGGTCAAGGCCAAAAAAGAGAACAAAAACCTACAACAAAGGAAGTTGTCGCGTTTCATAACCATTCCCCTCTATTAACTATGATCATGGGCTAAAAATGTCACTCTTGGTCGATGATGATATTGAAAGCGCATTGGGGACGAATATGGAACATTTCCAAACATTGATGGCCTTAGAATTGCATATTAAGTGGCAGTCCAATATATGATGTTGGCAGTGGTGTGCTCACAGATGTAACCTCTTCCGTCATTGCTGGGCAGATGTCATTGTGATTCTATAGCGTTTCCTTGTTGCATAACAAGCCCAACAAATTCACGTGTTTTAACCAAGTCCATTAACAGCCCTTAAAATTAGATCATAATTTAAAGACGCACAAACGTAAATCGAATGACGGGGGAAAATTTTCCTGTATCACGTAGCTCATGCAGGCACAAATTGAAAATTTTCAACCGAACAAGCCCACGTAATAATAATAATTCGACTGCCCTAGTCAGCTGGCTAAGCAGTGTGAGACCGGAAACAACTTTAGTTAGATGTGTTGAGCTATATCTTGAGAGCTGGCTCGTTTACCTACTCAGATTTCTTGAGTGAAAGCAGGACTGATTTGTTTATTCGCAATTTTTTTGAGAAAATCACCCAATGGATTTTTTTTTTCATCTTCCGCCGATAGTGTTTTTATCAGTAACTCAAATTCTACTAAAGGTTTTTCTTATACTTCGTATTAGATAATAGAAGTTAATTAAAAAATATACTTGGTCACGCAGCGAATTGCGCAGCGAAAGTCAAAACGTTGCCCTTCTAACAAAAATTTGCAGTAGTTTAATCTTCGTCCATTGGAAACCCACTGTTACCAGAAGGTTAATGTAGCGCAGAGTTATGCTAATTTTAAATAATTAATCGCTACTTATTAACCAGGTGTCGACGTTACGTTTCCTGTTTAGTAAGAAAAGAAGAAAGAAAGAAAGACAAATGACGCATGCGTTGGAAATCCAATATGGCGTCTTAATTAAGCAACAATAGTCAATCGTTCAAAGACATCAAAAGTTTATTTGAAGACCCTTTCACTATATGATTCTGAGTTTTACAGTGTCAATGAACAAAAAATTGTAAGACACTACTTTTCACCCAATTTTCTAACTTGTGAATTGTTTTATCGAATTTAAAAAACCCAAAAACGTGTCTATAAGTTCATACAATATTTATCCATTCTCGACGGATCTCGAAGACGTAACACTAAAAATAGAGGATGTCATTGTACTGTATGGCACGCACTAAACACCATACGTGCAGAGTTAAATCAGAAAACAAGAAAAAAAGAGCGAAAGGTGTAATGAAAATATAACATCTTGATGCGATATTTAAATCATCCAAGATCTGTAAAGGAAAGAACAAAACTAAAACTAAAAAAACTGAAACGAAATAACTTTACTTAAACCCACTGACTCCCAGAAGTGATCAGCAAGTAAATCCTCCTTACAATTTTCATGAAATGTCAGTCAGAACGGTATTGAGAATGAAGATAATTATCAGGTTAGACGTTTCGATCGTGAGACCGAAAGGACTAAAAAAAACGGGGCGGGGAACTAAACAACGATTGAGTCGAGATCTTGAACTGAATTAAATGTTAAATCGTAAGAACGAGTTACTATCAACGTCTTGCTCTGCAAAAGGAGAAGACGAAAATGAAAGGGGGTGGGGGGGGGGGGAAGGGAGCAATTTGAGGTCGTTACTATCCCCTCTGGTGCAATAACTCCCACCAGTCAACCACAAGGGCAGCATTTGCAGGAACGAGGTAGACTCCTAAAGCGGTGGACAGTGTAGGATTCAGAAGCAGATAGCATTTGTTGCATACCTACTAAAATTTCTTCAGGTACTACCTTTGTGTAGACCAATAGACCAGTTTCGTATTCTAACGGTTGGACTGGATCTAGCATGAAATGGAGGCTAATGAGGGCAAAGTAATTTGCATTTGAAAAGATTTGCCCGTATTAGCCTCCATTTTATGCTAGGTCCAGTCCAGCCGTGAGAATTCGAAAATGGCCTATTAGCCATACTAGACAACTTAGTAGAGGATAGAAACTAACTCATCCACTTTCGATACTTAAAAACGAAAACCACTGCTTTCTAGCAAACTTTTACTTTTCAGGCCTACAAAAGTTGAGAGGGGGGGTTGTGATTTTCGTGCCTGAAGCCCTTGTAAACCAGACTTCTATCCGCTGTTGTGTAAAGCCGATAACTTAGCGATCGTTCGCCTCAATCAAATTGTTTTGTAAACCTAAAGGCAGACGAGCCCTCCAAGGCTGAACATTCGAGTATGCCGGGTACGTGAGCTGTCACAAAAAAGACTATGAAGTCGTAAAAATAAAAACAAAATTCTACGGACTATAAGATTCTCTAATTTAAGAGCCTCAAGTCATTGAGTCAATCTTCAGCCTCTTCGGTTTTGATCTTTTTTGGACTGGGTTCATCTTCGTCAAACCGAGTGTGTGTTCTCTTCAGCGTTTCATCTTCGATTTCATCGTCCTTTTTCTGCGGTTTCTCGAAACTTCGTCGTTTTCCACCGCGACCGCGTCCATGACCGCGTCCTCCTCCAAAGCCGCGACCACCGTGCCCTCCTCTGTGTCTCTGTCCTGCAGAAACAAAAACAGGTGCAGTTGATTCGAGAGAAATCGAACTCTTTCCCGGAAAAACGTGCACCATTCTTTACGGCGTGGTTATTCGATGAGGTGTTGGGTTAAGGAGCAAAATCGGGAGGCTACTTTATGAAAGCTAGCCGACAGTCGAAAACCCTTAAATAACAAGATAGTTAATAGAGGGGACTGGTTTGGAAGCTCGGCAAACTTCAAAGCAGCAAACAAAGATGCCAAGATTTAGGTTGGAAAGTCCACGACCGTGCACAATCTTTTGTTTTGGGCTCATACACTATGCATGAATTACGTAATCAACACGTTTCTATTGGTTAGTTCCTCCACTACGGAGTAAAAAAACTATAGTGTTTTGTGCACGGTCAAGGCCAAAAACGAGAACAAAAACCTACAACAAAGAATTGCCGCGTTTCATAACCATTCCCCTCTATTAACTATGATAACAATGACCACAACCAGGTTTTCTGAGCCCGCGAGACTGAGCACCCGCAGCAAACCATTGCTTTAACGAAAACCGCTGGTCAGCAACCTTGGTTCTGGTCATTGCTGTCTAAGGTCTTCCGCTACAGTCTTGCTACCAGGAACCAATCAAATAGAGCCTCTATCTAACCTCTTACCCAGATCTCCCACGGTCATACGGAACCAGGGACAGAGTGAGGTCTGGGTACCAGATTAGCCTCCATCTACAATTATTCCTTGAAACCCGTTCCCGAGTATATTTATTTTTAACATTAGCGTTAGGGTTACCGTGTAGGATATTTATTTGTCACCGAGAACCTAAATTTCTCAAGCTCCTGTTTTCGAATTTTAGGACAGTAGTATCACTGATTGCATCCTGAAAAGAAACCAATATTTTTATTCAGCGAGAGTAAAGAAATTTTTCAGTCATGAACTCAATCTCGTTAAGGTAAAGTATTTTGCATTATGACTGGGTTGCCATAGGCAATCCAGTTAGAAAACGCGTTTGTTTGTTAGTTTTTTTTTCTTTTCCGTGTCATGAAAAGTCTTGCCTGTCACTCCCCTGCTAAGCGGTGTCTTTGTGCATAGAGTCTTCTGTGCGTATTTGTTAGGTTTGAGGGGGCTGGGGTAATGCGTAGATTTCTCTGGTGCACAAAGGAGAACATTTAATTATTAACCTGCAATGGCGTCGAAAGTCATTGTAACGCGTATGGCGTTTTAGAGCATCTTTAAACAAAATATACCCTTATGGAGCTCAAGAATGGAACGTCAATTGGATAAACTAGACAGGCGGTGAAAAATAAATGATCTGGAGTGTTAAACGTGACGAGTAATAGACTTCGACAACAATCTTTCGCCCGTCGAGCCGAAATCAAAGTGAGCTGTATTTCTAATATTTTGCCAAGTGTGCTGTTATGTACAACACTGAAAACAAATGAAAAATTCTCTGGTAACTCAGTATAGGTTCAACAAAGACAGAGAAGGAATCGAACACCTTGAGTGGATCTGTGATCTCTGTTGTCTGGCTATTTGTATTTATTTGTACTCAACCCTGCACAGTCTTCCGGTAACAATTGGAAATTTCACGAATTTTAACCTTCAATGGCGTCGAAAGTCATTATAACGCGAATGGCGTTTTAGTGGATCTTTAAACAAAATATACCCTCATGGAACTCAAGCTTGTTGTCTCTTTTGTGCTTCATTATTTGCGGTCAAGGTTCTTTCGAAAAGGGTTTGATGTGAACTGTCAGAAATTTATTTAATTGCTCTGTGACGCCGATTGTGTGTGTGTTTGCACGCACGCAATTGAAACAGGAAGGGTTTTTTGCCTCTAATAGCAAATGTGTTGTTGTTTCAATAAATGTTTCGCTGGAAAACATTTTTGTGAGATTTCCACAGGTCTTTTGTGCGTTGTGTAATTTTCGAGCTTAACAAATTTGCATACGTGTTGAAATGTGATATGGGAGGATTTTTGTGGTAATGCAATGTAAGCAGCGCATAAGTCACGAAACAGGTCTGTTGGAAGCGTGCCTGAGTTTCAACAAAATGAGCCCCAAAATCGGCAAAAAATTGTGACGCTGATGCATAATAAAGTAGCTGCTATTCCCAAAACGATGGAACTACCTGGTGATAAATAGCCTCGGCTTGGAGAGTAAATTTTTGACTTTGCAGAAACAATGGTCAACTTCAAGCGTTTTGCGATTGTGATCTTTATGTTGAATTCGCACATTTCTTGTCAAACTTTATAATACTTGAAAGAAAGAAATTTCGGTCCTATGCTTCTGTTGCAATGCAAAGGGGTATATTTTTTAGGTCACCCATCCAGATACTAACCCCGCCGGATAGGGTTAAACTTCCGTGAACTCATGTATTGCAAAGCTTTCAGACGCTCTGAGTGCACGCTTAAACTGGTGGTAAAAAGAAGTTGTTGTGAGGGAACTTGGAAATAGAAACATGTCAGCCTAGAAGGCAATGTTTCTCGATTCCCTTTTATTTTTTTCAATCTTTCTGGGTTTAGTACTTTGCTAGTAACCACAGTTCTTCTCAGGGGGGCTATTTACCTAAGACTTAACGATGACACGACAATTATATACAATAAAAAAAAAAAAAAATCGCGTACTATTAAAGCTACATATTGAACTTGAATATCGTGGAAGACAAAACGCAGCTGATTTGACAATATGGAATAAAGCGCTGTGTTACTGCACTACCACACGTACGCGATGCGTGCCTATATTTTCTAAAGATGACAGGATTTTTTTTCTTTCTGACAAATGATTAATAGGCTGGTAGCCAGGTTTTTAACCTTAGAAAAAGATTTGTTTCGTCATATCAACGTGTGAGCCAAAGGGCCTCTGCTGGCACGACTTCTGGGTGACCCCTTAAATGGTCTTAATGACCCCCAACTTGAAAAAATAGACTGGAACGCTGCAGTTTAATACCACCCAACTCAGTCCCTTCTGCTTTTGAATAACACGTACCAAAGGCAACCCAGTGTACGCTCAAGGAGCGTCTAGTTCATCATCATTAACTGCCCTTTTAACCCTCAAGTGACATGTGCAATGACGACAAGAGTCTTTCAGTGTCCCCACGCTAGGCGAAATTTCATCAGACAAGTTCGCACCGAAGACAATGTCAAACATGTTTGATATTCTGCGCTATTTCCGCAGCGACAAATGCGCATAAAAATTAAATCCGCACATTGGGCGAATTCTTCGCGGCAGAATTAAAGCCGCGCTGTTTTCGCTTAATGTGTGGCCGGCTTAAGACCTCGAATTTCACGACGTTCTTTAAAGGAGAACGCTAAAGAAATGTGTGAAAACGTAAGATGCACGTGAGTGGTGTGTAGGGGGTGCAATCATTTTTTTCCCTATCAAATCCGTAATTTTGTGCCGCCCGCCTTCTCGTCTACGTCACACCGGCTTTAGCTTCCTTATACTTCAGTGTAGCCTGGAGTCTGGTCCCGAAAAAGGGAACTTGATTCAGCGGATCCCTTGGACCCAATAAGCTATTAATGAAGATTAGGGGTAAGTTGTAATCTCCGACGTAGCGACTACAAACATTTCTCGAGTGCATACCTCTCTTCTGCTTGGCCTTTTCTCTGTCAAGGAGAGACTTAATCCAATAGTCTTTTTCCTCTTCGCCTACAATAAGTAGTAAAGGGAATTTATCGCTGATAAATTGTACGTACATATAACGCTAAGTTGCAAAGAGTGTGTGAAGATTTTGTTTTTTGATAAAACATTTCTGTTTGTTTATTTTAAGGTTTGTTGTGAAAGCCTTGGAATATTCTTCTTACAACACGATGAATGAATCAGATGCGATCCAATTGTTCTGTGAAAAAGCGCTCCGGTTTTACAGCGGTTGTCCTAAGAATGGCAGGACGACTTCTCTCGGCTGTAAAAATATCGCCACCCAGATTTGGAATCTGATTTCTTCGTCGCCCGCTAAAATCTACTCCAGGTGATCTGGTGACGTAATTTGGAGGACTGGGAAGAAAAATTTTAACGCCGTATCCCACAACCGCGCGGGACCTTAGGTGTTGCTTCCAAACTCCCTGCAGTATTTTCATCGCCAAAACTCTACAGATCATTCCGTGTCTACCACATTTCCTGTTACTGAATGAACATTCAAGAAAAACCGACGAGATCTAACCTCGCCTCTGCCACGTTGAATTCAAAAATAAGGCCGCGCGCGGTTGTGGGATACGGCGTTAAAATTTTTCTCCCCAGTCCTCCGAATTACGTCACCAGATCACCTGGCTGTACGTCAAGTTAGTCACCCGGGAACGTTTGTTTCAGTCTCCTTTTAAGTTGTCTCAGGGAATACATAGCATGAATTAGTTTTCGAATGCTTTGTCGGACATCCTGCGAAATTTTACAGGATGCGCCACTCGAAGCAAAGGATAATTGCAATTCACTCATACCTTCAAGAACTCGGACCGTCGACTCCACCTCTCTGATAACCACTTTCCCATCATTTTTTTCTTTCAGAGTTTCTACAACGCGTTGGGCGCCTCCTTCCTTAGAAAAGCGGACAAAACCCTGCAAAACAAGGTAAACTCAGTCCAACCACGCAGTTACTATGACCATTCAAATTTGAGGCTCTACCATTTGACTCTGAGGATAAAATGTGCCAATTAAATGAAAGCTTACAAGCTACCTAGCTCACTTATGCCCAGGGTGGTAAATACTGACATGGACGATAATTGTATAAAAACGTCACGAAGTGTCGACCATTTTAAAGTTGCGTGCTTAGTTACCTGGCCCTATGAATGAAAGTGAGGCTAGAGGTGACGTTGCTTTGGTAGAAACCCCATTGCCTTTCTTACGTAAAATTCCAACTAATTGGCACGATAACAACATCATTAACATAACAAAAGCAGGGGGTCTGTATCATCTTCAGCCTCACTTTCACTTAAAGGCCATTTAACAAAGAACATAACTGTAAAAAGATCTACTCCGGAAAAAGAATACGTGGAGTGATGATTTCAAACCGTGTGTCTAGCATTTTGAAGCAACAAGGATAACAAATATATGTTTAAAATAAAATTTTAGCAGGGGTTTGACAATTTTATCGCGAATCTCCGTAAAACGAAGAATTTGTAACTTCTATTTCAAGCATTCCTATTCCGGAATACAGTCAATCGAACGAACCCTAAGAATCGTCTACCTATTTACAACAATACAGTTAAGGTTCAAAACTTGGTACAGAAAGATTGTCCGGGTAAGATGTATTTTGACAGGACTTCTGTGTTCAAACCATTTGCTATTTTACAGGTAAAGTTAGCGTTCGTGTTTACTCAAAGTGGTTAAGGTTTTTGAGTCTGTTTATGTTCACCTAAAAAGTAGAGTCAGGGGGAACTATATGTTTATTGCCCGTGTTTCTAAACACAAGTGGTGCTAAAGCTGAGGAAGAAAGTAACAGCGGACATTGGTGACGCTTAACATCTAATCGCTTGCGACGATCCTGGGCATACCCAAGGGCAATAACTCGAGAGGCTATAATTTTCTTGGTGCCCATAACACATACTAAAGCATGAACCAAAATTGCAAAATGGTGCAGTATATCTTCCGCTACAAAGTGTTCCAACGAGTCAGCACCGGACAAGTGCACTCATACACATACCTCTGTTGATCCTCTGGCGAAATCCACCCAAGCGATATCTTCTTCTTCCCCAAACAGGGTCTGTTTGCACGGCACAAAATACACAAATTACCGATCTCGTTGCTAAGAAGCCTTGAGAAATCAATTCATCTCTTCAGGGCGTGGCCAAGTGGTAAAGACGCAGATTGATATGAGCATGCTCTAGCCACCAAATGGATGTTTCCGGCGTTAATTTCCGTTTCGTAAACGGTCGTTGCCACTCTTAGTAACCAAGCCAAGCCTTTTTATTCGGTTGGCGTTCAATAAATTGTGAAGGTTAGCTTCATTTAAATACTTTAAAACTGCTATGTTTG
>NC_090882.1:22230900-22235900 GCF_036669935.1 Montipora foliosa | reverse complement strand
AACTAAGAATAATTACCTTTCCTTTATCAGCAAAGAACTCTTCAAGCTGATCAAGGGTTGAATCTTCTGGAAAACCTTTCTAAAGTGAAGAAGGGTGGAAAAAAATTAACGAAACACTGAAAAAAAAAGGAAAGGGAGTTTTTCCTCTGGCAGAGGAACTAATAAAGTGGAACTCATCAATGGGGAACCCCTGGGAGTCAATGGGTTAATTAATCACTCACTGAAAAAATATGTCCCCATTAACCCTTTGACGTCCAAACCGGTCTAAGCTGGCCAGACTTAGTATTTTACTCTGTCTAACACCAAACGATGTTACTCGTCAATGGGGAACCCCTGGGGGTGAATGGGTTACCCCTAGGGGTCAATGGGTTACCCCTGGGAGTCAATGGGTTAAGTTTATTATTCATTTACTTTTTAGATCAGGTTTACTGCAATACATACACAGTAAACTGTTCTTTCTTTAGCCTCTTGTCTTGCTTCAGGTGTGTCCTTTGGAAGAGGTTTCGATTTTACTCTCCTTATTTTCTTGTTATCTTCACTGACCTTAAAAAATAATTGATGAAAACATAATTATATCACAAGAAGGTGTTTGCTATTAGTGGAAATATTAAATATCTTATTTTATCAGTGGAATAAATAAAAAGATACCTCAATCAAACCAGTATCTGATTTTCTGATGGCTGCGGCTATGACTTCAGTATCTGTGGACAATGCCTGTAAAGCAAATTTGAAAAGTCTACTTCTTCTTCTTCCTACTACTGCTACTACTGATAATAACGATAATGATAATGATAATGATAATAATAATGTAAAAATAGATTAAGACAAGCCTAAAAGCTGAGCTCCCATGTTATTTACCCAACTGAAAACCAGTACCTGGTCTGTGTTCAACTTTAAAAAAAAAAGGCAACCTCAATGAGCTTAAGATTGAGCCTGCTATATGGTCATGTGATACTGGTCAGCAGATGCCTTGTTTTGGTGTCAGTTAACATGGATGTCCAGTATCAAAGATGTTCCTGCCAAAAAATGCAGGTTGTACCACAGAGTTTCACACTGGCATACATAGAGGGGTGAACGTATGGTCATAAGGTGACAATCACAATTCGTGTCAAGCACAATTTCAGTCTAGCTTAATGAAAAAACACAGCAGCTGATTGGCTATTTGTTTGCATTGGTGATAATTCTAGTAGTAAAACATGGGGAGGCTGCCCCCCCACCTACTCCCCCCCAAACTAATAAATTTTTCTCATTTCAGATCTTCCCTTGCTACACTAGTGAACTAAGTTGTCACTAAACAATAAATTGCTAAACCATTATTAGCCAACATGTACATTCATTTTTCAGTCTTTTTTAAGTGATGTAAACATATACCCAAACTGTTACAGTAGTTTTTCTAACCTTGAGCCTGTTAAATGTGGAGAGACATTCAATGGTGACCCCTGCCAAAAGAGATCTTTGTTAAGGAACAATGCCAACAACAAAAATTCCCTCACTGTCCCCTGATAACCATATCTACAAAACTGATTAAATAACCACTCAAATCACATCACTTTTAATTAAAGAAGAAATTTCCTAACAAAACAATCCCTTGCCAGCAAAGCTTGCAAAAGGCAAACAAAAAAGATTTCACATACTGATCAGAAGGACTGCTTCACTCTCAGTCAAGTGATACAGTTTCTGTGCAGTACCACCAGTGTGACAGTTTGTATTCTGTCTCATTTACTTGTCACCTGGAATTTTTTCTTTGGTTCATTTGACTGTCAGGAATTTGTTTTGGTACAGGAATTCTACATCTGTAAAAGGTAGAAGGTTTTAGTTGACCAGTCAATAAATGAAATTCAGGGAGTGATAAGCTCTGTGAAACATGCAATGTACAACTGAAAAACATTCATTTTTTCCTCAAAATAGAATACAATTTTCCAAACAAAAATTTCACAAAAAAGGAAACTTTATGACAGCATTCTTAAAATGACAACACACTTCAAACGATGGTTCCTTCACATGACTACCTCACCAACACAACCAAACTCCACCAATGAATGAAAAGGTTTCTATTTTAGGGAATCTTACTGGATATAATAGAATGAGACATGTGACTGTTTGTAGGATTTAAAGTTGATCCCACAATTCGTCAAGTGGTTTTTTCCACCTAAAATGCTCATAATAAATTTATGGCATCAAAGGATACAACCATCATCTTCTTCAGCCTTCTCTTTCAAAAACCTGTCCTTAGAATAATTTCTGTCTCCAAAGTAAAACTACAAAGAGAGAAAAACACTACATCAAAATCTTTTAAAGTGCACCTAACCCCAAAATATTTTTTCCGCTTAAATGAATCTTTGCAACTGTTTGAAACGCATTGCGGCCATTTTTTCATTTTTCTAACAAATCCTGGCATTTTATAGGCTTCAAAAGTTGCGAAAATCCAAGCATCTTTTGTTCACGACCGAGTCAGAAGGGGAGTGGGTCTATTCCTGATTTGACGTGTAAAAATGCATGCAAAGTAGATTGTGACGTCAAATCAGGAATAGACCCACTCCCCTTCTGACTCGGTCGTGAACAAAAGATGCTTGGATTTTCGCAACTTTCGAAGCCTATAAAATGCCAGGATTTGTTAGAAAAATGAAAAAATGGCCGCACTGCGTTTCGAACAGTTGCAAAGATCACAATTTTTAGGAAAAAAAATATTTTGGGGTTAGGTGCACTTTAAGTACTGTCAGAAACCCATAAGGGTTTAGACGTGTAACGCGCATTCACAGCTTCCGAATATTCAGTGCGAACTGATTGGTTGAATGTTTCAGTGCTAAGTACCATATTTGGAAACCCCTCGCTCTTGTTGTTCCAAATATGGTACTTAGCAAATTGAATATTCAGAAGCTTGTTTCCCAGCACACAAGGGGCCGTTACATGTTTCAACCCTTATGGGTTTCTGGTACTGTATATTGAAATGTACATGTAGATAATGTACAATAATAAAACAAGCTAAATGGCCTCTTATTTTATAAAGCCAAATAGTCTGCCGGCAGTCTCTCCTCGCCTAATTTTTCGTATTGCGCAACATCACGCAAGATGTGTCGCCGCAAGCTGCTAGAAATGCGGGCGTGGGTGTAATATTATTTTTTATCTCCACAGACTCTCTGCGCGCTGAATCCCTGCTAATTGATTTGACTAATTCCCAGTTTACAGCCTACTTGGGTTTCCCAAGTAAAAAGGTACAGCTACGAGCAGTGCAATGGATAAACAACAGTTCCTTTGCTACACTTTACTCTTTCTTGTTGACTAGAATCTCAAGAGTATTTGAATATCAATCAAGTGCCCGAAAATGGCCATTACAGCTGTAGGAAAAATATTCAAAGGATGTAGTGTCTAAGAGCCAGACACACAGCTGCAAAGAATGTCAACAGAATGTCTTTCCCTGCCAATGCAAGGTGCCAACTTTTCAAGTAGAGCCAGCTTAGGGTACGTTCAATTGACCATATTCCGGAACAGGAAAACATGGAATAGAAGTTAGAAATCGTTCGTTTTTTTACGGAGATTCACATTAAATTAAAATTGTCAAACACCTGCTAAAATGCTATTTTAAACATACATGTATCCCAGGGGTTTCAATAACTTCTGAAAAAGCCGTCCATGATAGCCCATTGAAGGCGGTAGTTTGACAAGTTTATGATAGCATTTTTAGCGAAAATCAAGGCAAACTAGCCGGCGGTGTGGGGCAAAGCAGGAGGCGGTATACTGCCGGTAACCGGCTTCTATTGAAACCCCTGGTATCCTTATTATCTTTGTTGCTTCAAAACGCCAGACGTACCGTTTTAAATCATCACTCCGCGTATTCTTATTCCGGAATAGAGTCAATCGAACGCACCCTTAGTCTAAAGACCTTGGTCAAAAATTTTGTCTATACATTGGTCCATGTAATAGGGAAGATATCTGTTTACAAACATTTGTTTTTGTTTAATATTCAAATATGCCAACCACAAGAACAAAAGACCCTTCGTTTCACTTTCAGTGAGGCTCTGGTTAGCACATTAATGACAATAGGTGATGTCAACAATATCCTTGCTATAGAAAATAGTTGACATAAAGGTGCCAGAACTTGCCAAATATCTCCACATTTGGCTGTTTGTTTCTGTGGGCTCGCAAGTCCTCTTGCCAATCTACTTAGGGAAACCAAATACGAGCTGACACAACTACAGTCCCATCTCTATGAAGTCCCATAAAGTATGCAGACAGTGCCTGAGGTTAGTATCGAAAGTTAAGCCCTTTGTGAACGCCTTTACAATTAGGCAGCTCTTTCCCCTCGATTATTTTACGACTGTGGATTTTAGTAAGAGGTACGTCATAGCAGAGAAATACTGAGAGTAACCCTGCATATTTTGCAGCTGCAATCTTACAACTGTGCATACATGTGTAAGAATAAACAGTTTGCGCAGTACCATTCTCGATATGTAAAAGACATGCTGAAAGTCGACAACATTTTGCAAGAAATCTGATTATTACGTTGCCTTATTGCAAAAAACATAGTGCAATTCGCCACGAAAATGAAAATTTCATGCATAACATTAAATTTTAAGGTAGCTTACTTCGACTTGTTTGATTATTTTCTTTTCGAGATCAGAGGTAGCGTCAACTGTACTTATTTCCGCACGTCCGTTCGTTTCCTCGCTTTCGGCCATCTTCCAGTTTTTTTGTGGAGTGAGAGTACCTTGAGTGACTATCTCGGCTTAAATATAATTTACTAAGCCGTAAAACAGTACTAAGTTTGGAGAGAACAAGGAAGCTGCACGTGGGATTTCACCACACTTTATTATCTTTTCGTGGTGCACGCGATAAGGTATCATATATGCTGTAACAACGAATCAAAGGGCAACCGCTGACAAAAGAACTCTCCAAAGTCAATACAAAAATTTGGTTTTATCAACGGAGTTGATAATGTAAATTGGCCACCGTACAGAGATTCTAAAAGCTGACGTTTCGAGCGTTAGCCCTTCGTCAGAGCG
>NC_090882.1:22223400-22225900 GCF_036669935.1 Montipora foliosa | reverse complement strand
TTCTCAACTCGAAGGCAAAATAATAAAATAAGGAATAAAAGAAAGATACTAAGAGGCAAAAGTAAGAATTCTAGATTGACAGAAACTGCATCATTACGAATGGTGTTATTTATATCGCGACCGAAGAAAAAACTAAATTCAGACAAAAAATCTCAACAAAGTAATCATTTCTACGAAAATCAGTATTTCGTTTTCTCATCAAGAAACGGCGAGAGAGAAACGTAACAGAATAAGATTTATTATTTATGAATATCACTTGAATATCGCTTTTTCGTAAACCAACTATTTTGAATTTGAGACATCATTTAAATCTCACCTTGGAGTGCTCTCGTTTCCACGGGAAACAAGGAAGGTTTATACTGTTTACTTCCAACTTTAACGCAGATCTTCTTGGAAACAAGCCATAGAAGACATACGTGTACTCGGCTGAAGCTTCCCTAATAATTAATGCCAATTTCAGAAACTCTTTAATAATTCATGAGCCTGTTACTCTATTAGGTCGCCGATAAAACGTCACAGCATAGACCTTACTCATAAATGGCGGTCACATTTATAATTCTTTTGTCCACGTGCAAATTAGCCTACCAAGCCTCATTTTAGAGCAAGAGTTCTTTTCAATTCACTGTATGGTATCGAGGCTTGGTAGGCTAATTTTTACTTCGACAAAAGAATTATAAATTGACCGCCATTTATGAATAAGGTCTATGAGCTTTATAACTGATAAAACACTCCTGATCAGAATTCTTTATCTAAAGCATACTAATAAGGCATAGCTTGTTTTTCTTGTATCAAGCTAACGTTCTCTCACAATTCAATTTGAACCTTTGCTTGGATTCCGGAGGAAGACGTTTTTTGTAGAATGTTTTTGAAGCAGTTCAAAAACTCGCAGCACTAGTTTTATCGGGTCTAAAAAAACTCGGCTGCGCCTCGAGTTTTTAAACTCGATATAACACTGCTGCTCGTTTTTTAACAGTACTTAAGGACGGTGCCTACTATTGTTATTGCGCATACGTTCTGCGCATCTCGAGATGCTCGAATTTCCTATCGGCGGTGTTTAATAATACAGGGATATTTTTGCGCGGTTCAAAACTATGCTCTTGATATCCAAAAAGAAAATTATGGGTAACCACGCGTTTTTTTTTTTGAGACTGTTAAGATCTGCTTTTCCCGCATAGTTAGTAAACCGCGCAGAAATACCTTTGAATTAGTAGGCACCATCCTTAAAGTATGAATGAGCCAATCAGATTCTTCATAGTAAATCAGTGGTCATTATAGATGGTTTTCACCTGACGTCACAGCAGCCATTCCCTTTTGGGAATTTGACTCTATTATAATGCAAAACATGAGAGAAAACATGCTATTGTTTTTGTGCAGCAACATGGCCGTTTCATCAGGTGATTGAAACAGCATCTATAAAAGAAAATAAAGTAGGCCTTCGGAGGAGTTATAGGACGTCTTTTCTAAACGTTCCAATATCCGTGTTACGTTGTAAGAGAACATTAATAATGGGAATTGAACTGAGTGGAGTGCAATTAGGTCTGAAATCATACGAATGATTTCTTCTCCCACTTCTTTAATACCGTGCGGCCCACCTTTTTCTCATCTACATCTACATCTACATGTTCCAGCACTCGGCAAAGTCCCTTTTTGACTTGTGGCTGTTTCTGCTTAGGTGGCCTCATACACCACAAGCCTTTTTAGAGACATCACCGCCAAGCCGGCCACTTCTGCTGGAGAGAACAGGACAGCCACATCACCGGGAACTTTATCCCCTACTCTTCTCGAATAGTGTTTGGGTTCTTTAACGTCCCACAGGGAACTTATAAACATAGAAGACATTTGTGAGACGGGGCCTACGGTTTATAGTCCTTATCCGAGAAGACTTGAAAGTCTAACCATTTGCAAATGAAATTACAAAGACAGCACTTTCTCTTCAGTTATTTTAAGATCCTGAGTGTTGATCCGGCCGGGGTTCGAACCCGCGACCTCCCGCATGACAGCCCGATGCTCAACCACCTGATCCACCGGTGCGCGTGAGAGTGCACTATAAGAAATGATAAGTGCAGGTATTAACATGTAAATAAATGTGCATGCTAGAAAACATTTGGTCAGCGTCTATCAAGGAGTTTATCCCACATCCGGTTTTTGAAGGTTTCTAGACTTGGCGCCAGCACAACAGAATCCGGTGGTTTATTCCAATTGCAAATCGTCCTCGGGAAGAAAGATATTTGATGGTATGAAGTACGAGAAAAGAGGACTTTATAGCCAAAGGCTATCGTGTGCCCTGGTCCACCATACCCTTTTGAATCTTGTCAAACATACACAGCCGCAGCAGCATCCTTCTCTCCTGAAGTGACACCCACCCAAGTTGCTGTAACATATATCTGACACTAGATGTATTATGATATCTATTTAGGGTGAAGCGAGAAGCCCTACGCTGAACCATTTCCAGCTTGTCGATGTTCGTCTTTGTGTAAGGGTCTCACACAATGGCATTATC
>NC_090882.1:22213400-22218400 GCF_036669935.1 Montipora foliosa | reverse complement strand
GGAGAACTCGAAAAAGCTGTGGAAACACTCGCCTGCGGCTCGAGTTTGTTCAAATGGTAAGCAAAAAATTTCCGAATGGGAAATTTAGCTGGGATCGGCGTGTACCATTTACAAAATCCATTCAAAGTTACCGAGAGAGTCTGGAGGGAGGCAAAATCATGAAGGAATGTAAATGGTAAACACGTTTTCCATTTGGAAATTCAGTTTGAGAATTTTGGACTACCTTTCAAGAAATCCCGCTTTCTCCGGAAATTTTCCGTTTGGGAAGACCAAACTAGGCTTACCATTTACATTCCAACCGAAATTTCCGGATTTTTGTGGTAAATGGTAAACAACCGTTAACTTGCATACGGCGAGAGCTACTGCATTTTAAATTGACCAATCAGAATTCAGCGAGCGGGAAAAACTGTGCTATCCGAAGTCACGCCAATTGTTTACATTCTGATTGGTTAGATTGGTGGACACTCGCTCAGCCTTCTCTTCCGTTGCTTCTTTGAATTCAGCGAGACAGAAATGACGCATTGTTCTGACAATCAATTTGCCAATTCACTTTATCCAGTTTATGGATTGGGCTAGCATGTGATTAACAACCAGGATCGCTTTTGAACTTTATTCTGTAGAAGATGAAGACGTTGCTGAGTGAACATTTTTACGACGAAATCCCTTGGTTTGTTAAGCACTTTGATGTCCGATAACTGAGCTGCTCTAACCACAGGCGGCCCAAGCTCACGATGCGAGTAGTTATTATTCTTAGAATCTTTATGTGAACGTTCGGCGAGTGAAACGTGACATGTTTGCCGCAGAGATCTACTATTACATAACGACCGAGTTTGATTACGCGAAACGTGACTCTCGCCATGCTGCGTATGGAGGTGTTGTGTCACAACGGTTTGAATTTTTGAAAGTTTGTACGGGGAAAAACGGTAATCGACATTTCAGCCTAAATTTTGATATTTTTGCAATAAAAATGACTCTCCTCAAAAATATCAAAATTTAGGCTGAAATGTCGATTACCGTTTTTCCCCGTACAAACTTTCAAAAATTCAAACCGTTGTAACACAACACCTCCATATGCAGCATGGCGAGAATCACGTTCGCGTAATCAAACTCGGTCGTTATGTAATGGTAGATCTCGGCGGCAAACATGTCACGTTTCACTCGCTGAACGTTCACATAAAGATTCTCAACCTCGTTCCCATAATAACTACTAGCATCGTGAGCTTGGGTCACCTGTGGTTTCAGTTTGTGTCCACCATGATCGAACTTGGAACTTGGAACTTATACTCCCAAATAGCTGGGCTAACATAACACTTCAGGTGAAGCGCTATGCTGCTTTATACCATCTTCGATGGCTTGTGATGAGCTTGCCTGCTGCCGAAATTGTTGTTGTATTTGGGCAAGATTGGTCTTATCGCGTTAGAAATTAATACTAGAAGTGAGGGGAACAATTTTTCGTTCATCTGCTGTGCCAAACAACGAACAATCCTGTTGGGTGTTCCACGTGCTTGGCGAGTCTTGCACGACCATCGTCTATCAGATCTGGAGTGGAGTTTTCTTTCAATGATTACAACTTGCAATCGTTCTGCAAACATCCACGCATATGTTGCATGCAGACCTTTTTTAGTTACCGGCGAGGATCCTGTTCTGCTGTTTCAAAGGGAGTCTGGCATTCTTGAGCAGTTTGTTCTTCAGTGCTTGTATTTTTTCGTTTGTTCCTGGTGGCGCAAAGTAACTTGGATGATTTGAAAGGACTTGAATCCTTAATTGAATTAGCGATTTTTTATTAAGGAACCATGGCCAACAAGTAAATGGTACACAAAATTAGGAGAAACTGTTGGTTGAATAGACAATATTTGTAGACATAATTATCTACCCAGTTTAAGTGCTAAGCTCAACAAGTTGTTTGGCTCCGCAAGTTTCAGTTTCAGGCCAGGTACCCGAATTCACCCAGGTACTGGTACACTACCATAGTGTTCTTTGGAAATTGAATAGCTCCTTAAACACCTGGTTGCTTGAGAAGAAACTTGGGCTCAACTGCAGAATACCCTGCCATTTTGAAGCTGCACCTCTGAAAAGGCTGGATACGCGGATACGCAGTCGAAAGTACCACCCCTCCCCAGGTAAACTTCTAACTATATCGTGAAGTGGATACGCGGATACCCGGATACGCAGTGGAAAACATGGATACCCGGATACGTGGATACGCGGACATCACACATGGGAACTGGATACCAACCTCGTGTAACGTACTTCAAAATGCTCTGTCGTATATGCATGGATATGTGGATACGCGGATACGCAGTGGAAAATACTCCTTGTTTCAGTGATTAGGCCTAAGCCGGGGGCCTAAGCACTCTCGTAGAATTTTAGCTTTCATTTTACGCTTCGGTTAACTACAATTTTTCACGAGATCCTGTGAAGAAGGAAGCACTCGTTTACTGATTAAGCCTAAGCGCTCGTTTCAGTGATTAGGCCTAAGCACTCTCGTAGAATTTTAGCTTTCATTTTACGCTTCGGTTAACTACACTTTTTCACGACATCGTGTTCAGAAGAAACCACTCGTTTACTGATTAAGCCTAAACGCTCGTTTCAGTGATTAGGCCAAAGCACTCTCGTAGAATTTTAGCTTTCATTTTACGCTTCGGTTAACTACAATTTTTCACGAGATCGTGTGAAGAAGAAAGCACTCGTTTACTGATTAAGCCTAAACGCTCGTTTCAGTGATTAGGCCTAAGCAATCTCGTAGAATTTTAGCTTTCATTTTACGCTTCGGTTAACTACAATTTTTCACGAGATCCTGTGAAGAAGAAAGCACTCGTTCACTGATTAAGCCTAAGCGCTCGTTTCAGTGATTAGGCCAAAGCACTCTCGTAGAATTTTAGCTTTCATTTTACGCTTCGGTTAACTACAATTTTTCACGAGATCCTGTGAAGAAGAAAGCACTCGTTCACTGATTAAGCCTAAACGCTCGTTTCAGTGATTAAGCCTAAGCAATCTCGTAGAATTTTAGCTTTCATTTTACGCTTCGGTTAACTACACTTTTTCACGAGATCCTGTGAAGAAGAAAGCACTCGTTCACTGATTAAGCCTAAGCGCTCGTTTCAGTGATTAGGCCAAAGCACTCTCGTAGAATTTTAGCTTTCATTTTACGCTTCGGTTAACTACAATTTTTCACGAGATCCTGTGAAGAAGAAAGCACTCGTTCACTGATTAAGCCTAAGCGCTCGTTTCAGTGATTAGGCCAAAGCAATCTCGTAGAATCTTAGCTTTTATTTTACGCTTCGGTTAACTACACTTTTTCACGAGATCGTGTGAAGAAGAAAGCACTCTTTTACTGATTAAGCCTAAGCGCTCGTCTCCGTGATTAGGCCTAAGCACTCTCGCGAAATTTTGCGGTTTGGTTCTCACAATATATTTAGAAGTTTACTTGGGGAGGGGTGGTATTTTCGACTGCGTATCCGCGTATCCACTTCACAATATACTTAGAAGTTTACTTGGGGAGGGGTGGTATTTTCGACTGCGTATCCGCGTATCCACTTCACAATATACTTAGAAGTTTACTTGGGGAGGAGTGGTATTTTCGACTGCGTATCCGCGTATCCACTTCACAATATACTTAGAAGTTTACTTGGGGAGGGGTGGTATTTTCGACTGCGTATCCGCGTATCCACTTCACAATATACTTAGAAGTTTACTTGGGGAGGGGTGGTATTTTCGACTGCGTATCCGCGTATCCACTTCACAATATACTTAGAAGTTTACTTGGGGAGGAGTGGTATTTTCGACTGCGTATCCGCGTATCCACTTCACAATATACTTAGAAGTTTACTTGGGGAGGGGTGGTATTTTCGACTGCGTATCCGCGTATCCACTTCACAATATACCTAGAAGTTTACTTGGGGAGGAGTGGTATTTTCGACTGCGTATCCGCGTATCCGCGTATCCACTTTACAATATACCAAGAAGTTTACTCGGGGAGGAGAGGTATTTTCCACTGCGTATCCGCGTATCCACTTCACAACATACTACTTAGAAGTTTACTTGGGGAGGGGTGGTACTTTCGACTGCGTATCCGCGTATCCAGCCTTTTCAGAGGTACAGCTTCAAAATGGCAGGGTATTCTGCAGTTACTCCGAAACTTGATGTGTTTGTTCTCTACATTGGTGAAATTGGTGAATGCAGCCACTAACTTTCCATTGTGGATAAACTCCAGACCAACTCTTTTTTCAATGTATTCTTTGTTCTTCGCAGGGCATCAACAATGGTGTCCCTTGTAAAATGTTAGTTTAAAAGGTTTGTTGAAGTTATTTTCCATTTCACAGGGCACTGTGGTTGCCAGATTCACTTTCAAACTTATCATGAAAAAGTAAATCAGTACCATTGAATAGACACTGAAAAGTCAGTCCCTTAAATTGTTGATAGAAAATTAATTTAAATGCATATTGAAACATCAGTTGAGGAATATTTATTTTCATTTCCACTTTGTGAACCTAACATACATTGCTGCAGTTTGTTTATTGCTTGGTCATTCAATGTCTTGATCACATCAAACTATTTAATTTTTAAGTAATTGTGTCAGACCTTCATAGAGACACTATCTTTATCCAAAAACTTAACTGGTTGCTTTTTGGAGCCCTTTTGTGGGGCACATTTAGATAGGCAGGAAATGTTCCACATTTTATGGTAAATAGTTCTGCATAGTTTTAAGGAATATTGCAGCCAAATTTAATATGCTGTTTGCCATTTGTGAATTTAAAGACTTTTAATATTGTTTCCGCTTGTTTTAAAAGGCTTAAGGTTGGCACTCAAAAGTGTTCCTTCAATAATCTTATTCTGTAAATTTTACCTTGTGAGAATTGGATTAAGGCCAGTTTTTTCTTCTAGCTTCTTTCCCCAGTTCCCTCTGAGAATGGAGTTGATTTGGTTTTGCCCAATGTTGAAAGGTGAAACAATGCCTAAACCAGCTGCAAGGAATACTTCATGGTGCTTTTTTACAAACA
>NC_090882.1:22203400-22208400 GCF_036669935.1 Montipora foliosa | reverse complement strand
CCTTCCTTGAAGCGTGACGAATTTTGCGCGAAGTTTTACTTTTCAAACGTTAACGGTTTGTCCGGTTATGTGTCACTTTTGATCAATGAAACGTTGGCGGTTATGTTTTGAAATTGACCACGTTTTTGACGGCATACCAGCATGTTTTGTTCACGTGCTCAGGTTCTCCGTGAGAGCGGAGATATTTATGAATCTGCCTAGGAATCTAGAAGAGTCATAAACATCTCTCCCGTGAGTTTCCAAAGACACAGAATATGGAATTTGGTATACTTTACCAAGAAGAGATTCAGCAACTATGAGAAAAAATATACATGAAACCGAAGTGAAGCTAGAAAGATCGAGGAGGAAATATTTCTGCGTCTAGGGCATTCTGCCCACACACGCTCTTCAAGGAGCATTAAAAATCTTGATCTCAAGCGACTCCTGGACGGTAATTTACCTCATTCCAAACTTGTTGACTTTGAATTTTTTTGTTTCCATTGCAAAACGAGTAGAGACGTTATTAGGGCGGTCATGCAAATCCTGAACGCTCTCACGAACAACCTGAAAACTTGGAGAGCACGTGAGCAAAACATGCTGGTATGCCGTCAAAAACGTTGTCAATTTCACAACATAACCGCCAACGTTTCATTGGTCAAAACATAGTTAGTAATGGTCAAAAGTGATACATAACCGGACAAACCGTTAACGTTTGAAAAGTGAAACTTCGAGCAAAATTCGTCACGCTTCAAGGATGGACGCAAATGGTAGTATGTTTATTTTCTGAAGTGATCACCGTCACTCATGATCAGTAGCGAATGACGCATCCAAATGATCCACAAGTATTATTTATCTCTTAGTTTATTTTCAGCGAGATTCATTCTTCCTGCTCAAGGTTTTCAAGAGAAACACTGCAAGGTATTTAGTAATATTAGCTTGCTGGGTGTAACAACTTATTTTTCAAGTCAAAATCACAACAAAGAATGAAATAAAAACGTTTTCCAAGCACTTGTTTGATCATTGGCAAATTTTTTACAGCACATTATTCTTTGTGTTTTAATAATTGATTCTAAATGGGGGGCTTTGAGACCACCATATTCAACGTCGTTAATAAGGGAGGACCGTTTTACCTTGTCTTTGCCTTTCTATATAAAATCATATATAATGCTATTGGCTTCCTTGATCACTTCATTGTCTAAACTAATTAGGCCAGCACAGTACATAATTATTGGAATTACAAAGCTTTTAACAATTTGAATTCTGCCGATAACAGTGAGGTTTCTCCACCTCCACAAAAGTTAACTTAAGCTTATCTTTGATAGAGTGCATGATTTCATCGAAATTAAGCTTTTGCCTAACAGCCTAAGGGCAACATCATACGTGAAATGCACGCCCAGAATTTTCACCGCCCTCTTAACTTTAGCCTTCCTTATTTCAGTTTCACCATTCACATGTTTTGGAAGTTGATTCCCAAGAAAAAGTATCTCCGTTTTATCATAATTAACGAGGAGGCCTGAACATTCACCAAATTCTTCAGTTGTATCGAGAAATCTATTGAATGATTGCTCATTTCTCACAAATCCTGTTAAATCATCTGCAAATATTTGCAACTTGATGTCGTTACCATCTACATTAACACCTCGAATACTTATCCGCACGTATTCTTGTGGCTAAAACTTCTAAACCTATAATAAAAAGGTATGGCGAAAGTGGGTCACCCTGCCTAACGCCTCTTTCAATCGGAAAGTGACCACTAGCAAATCCGTTATTAACAACACAACTTGAAATATTCTGGTAAAAAGTACGAACCCACTGAATAAAGGAAGGACCAAAGCCAAAGGTGGAAAGTGTCTCAGACAAAAAAAAACCTATTCACCGAGTCAAAGGCTTTCTGGAAATCAGCGGCGACCATACGACCGTCAATTTTATATCTTTCAGTGTACTCCATTACACCGTCAATTGTGCGTATTGCATCAAATACAGTTCTTCGTTTGACGTAGACACTCCGATTGTAATGCATAATACTAGGCAAGATAATTTATAATCTTAAAGCAATCGCCTTAGATCCTATTTTGTCATCAACATTGATCAGCGATATTGGCCTCCAATAATGAATTGCTAATTTTTCTTTTGTCCTTATCTTTTTTTTCCAAAAGAGTTATGATAGCTTGTTTTTGCGAATTCGACAATTCACCATAATCATATGAACAGTTAAGGCTATCCACAAAGAGTTCACCTACTACATCCCAAAAAGCAATATAAAATTCGACCGTAAGACCATCGTTTCCTGGTGATTTATTTTTCTGAAAAGGTTGTTAACTCTTGAAACATTCCGAAGTAGTTAATTTTCCTTCACACAGCGTTGCCTCTTCATCTGACAGCTTTGGTATTCCCGGATTGCCTAGAAAGGAATGCAGCAAATTCGCCGATGGGTTAAGAGGTTCTAATTTGTACAAATTAGTGTAGTAATTTTCCACCTCAGCCATAATTTTTCGCGGGTCCGTGGTCAGAAAACCATCTTTACTGAAAACTTTCCGGACCGAGCTCTTTGATTTCCTATTGGTTTTAAGACTTAAAAAATATTTATTACTTTTTTCACGAAATTCATACCACCTTGCTCTTGAGCGAATAATCGCACCCATTGATAAATGCTCATAAAGTGAATTATATTCATTTTTTTGCAAGTTCCAATTTTTCCTTATTTTCACACGACGGGTCAGTACTGCAAATTTCTTCACACTGCTTTAGTAAACTTTCAGCATTTGCAAGCTTATCACGTCTCACACGCGCTTTTTCCTTACTTTATTTAATTGTGACTTGCCTTATTCTATATTTGATCAAGTCCCAAAGCACTCTTTTATTACTAACGTATGAGAACTCCTCGCGCCAGTCTGGTACCTTCTGGTTAATCATCAATATAAATTTCGAATCTTCCGGTAAACTGGCATAGAATTTCCAGTAGGAAGGACCAAATTTTTGCTTCTCAATACTATCGAAATGGAGAACAATCGCCGAGTGATCAGAATTAATCGATGAAATGATGTCCACTCTTTCGACCTCTTCTTGATACGAGTCGCTATTCAGCCAATAGTCTAATCGTCGTTGTACAAACGGAGTTTTTTGCCTCCAAGTAAAGCGTTTACAATCAGGATTTCGTGCCCGCCAGATATCTACCAAATCAAAATTACAACAGATATTTTGAATGCAACTTAGAGAATGAGAAATGAAATGATGGTAGAACCAACTGGGATCTCAGAAAAAATCCGAGCCCCAGATGGGATTCGAACCCACGACCCTCCGTGATCTAGTCGGATGCTCTAACCACTGAGCTACTGGAGACTCTATGGCGAGCAAGGGTGAAATGTGGGTATTGACTCGAACTGCATCACGCAGCTACAGAGTCAAATGACTGACAGCATAGCTCATAACTGCATCGCGCAGTCACCTTTAAAGCATATCTGAGATGCGGCCAACCAACCACCCAAGTGAGCGAATGTGAGAATGATATAAACACATGAGAAATGAAATGATGGTAGAACCAACTGGGATCTCAGAAAAAATCCGAGCCCCAGATGGGATTCGAACCCACGACCCTCCGTGATCTAGTCGGATGCTCTAACCACTGAGCTACTGGAGACTCTATGGCGAGCAAGGGTGAAATGTGGGTATTGACTCGAACTGCATCACGCAGCTACAGAGTCAAATGACTGACAGCATAGCTCATAACTGCATCGCGCAGTCACCTTTAAAGCATATCTGAGATGCGGCCAACCAACCACCCAAGTGAGCGAATGTGAGAATGATATAAACACATGAGAAATGAAATGATGGTAGAACCAACTGGGATCTCAGAAAAAATCCGAGCCCCAGATGGGATTCGAACCCACGACCCTCCGTGATCTAGTCGGATGCTCTAACCACTGAGCTACTGGAGACTCTATGGCGAGCAAGGGTGAAATGTGGGTATTGACTCGAACTGCATCACGCAGCTACAGAGTCAAATGACTGACAGCATAGCTCATAACTGCATCGCGCAGTCACCTTTAAAGCATATCTGAGATGCGGCCAACCAACCACCCAAGTGAGCGAATGTGAGAATGATATAAACACATGAGAAATGAAATGATGGTAGAACCAACTGGGATCTCAGAAAAAATCCGAGCCCCAGATGGGATTCGAACCCACGACCCTCCGTGATCTAGTCGGATGCTCTAACCACTGAGCTACTGGAGACTCTATGGCGAGCAAGGGTGAAATGTGGGTATTGACTCGAACTGCATCACGCAGCTACAGAGTCAAATGACTGACAGCATAGCTCATAACTGCATCGCGCAGTCACCTTTAAAGCATATCTGAGATGCGGCCAACCAACCACCCAAGTGAGCGAATGTGAGAATGATATAAACACATGAGAAATGAAATGATGGTAGAACCAACTGGGATCTCAGAAAAAATCCGAGCCCCAGATGGGATTCGAACCCACGACCCACGACCTTGCTCGCCATAGAGTCTCCAGTAGCTCAGTGGTTAGAGCATCCGACTAGATCACGGAGGGTCGTGGGTTCGAATCCCATCTGGGGCTCGGATTTTTTCTGAGATCCCAGTTGGTTCTACCATCATTTCATTTCTCATGTGTTTATATCATTCTCACATTCGCTAACTTAGAGAATCTTTCTTAATTGGATTGCCCCCAGAGCAGTCAAGGTCTGTGCTGAGAGCAACGTTAAAATCACCTCCCAAAAGAAATTTTTGTTCCACATTGTTGTAATAATTTTCTAGGAGGCTATTCAAATTATTGAAAAAAGAACATTGATCGGGAACCTTGTTTGGAGAATAGACGTTGGCGAACAAAAATTCTGAACCTTGAACCGTTGCATCGATCAAGATAAAACGGCCTTGTCGTCAGTTCTCGAAGAATTCAGTTTGAATTCTAGATCATCTCTTACCAACACCAACACCCCGCAACTATGATTGGTCCCATGTGAATAAAACATCTTACCTTTCCACTGCGTATTCCATAC
>NC_090882.1:22185900-22198400 GCF_036669935.1 Montipora foliosa | reverse complement strand
TAGAAACTTTCTTTACAAAATCACAACTGTTTGTAACAGTATACTTGTAGTTTTGTAAAGGGCTCAGGATAGAAACTAGATGTTTAGAAACTTGGTAAGTAGGACAGTTAATAGAGGTGGTGATGGGTCTTAGCAGAACCTCCGGTTTGTGTATTTTTGGCAGTCCATAGAAGGTAGCTGGTGTGGCGTCAGTGCTTCGGAGTGTGTAATAAAGTTTGTCATTGAGTTGCTGCACGTTGGTGTCATGGGTTGATGTTAGGCCTTTAATCTGTTTGAGCAAGGCGTTCAGGGATTTCTCTGTACTGAAAGTGGGGTTCCTGCGTCGATCTGAAATCTTTGCGTAAGTGTTCTGATCTTGCAACAAGCCCGAAATTTTTTGTTGGTAGTCGCTGCTGTGCATCACGACAACTGCACGTCCTTTATCTGCTGGTAGGATGGTAACTGATGTGTCCTTGGATAACCGTTTTAAGGTTTCGAGTTCATCT
This sequence comes from Montipora foliosa, assembly GCF_036669935.1. Classification (NCBI taxonomy): domain Eukaryota; kingdom Metazoa; phylum Cnidaria; class Anthozoa; order Scleractinia; family Acroporidae; genus Montipora; species Montipora foliosa. The sequence continues at coordinate 22,197,915 of NC_090882.1, read as the reverse complement.
CTTGTCATGTTGCGTTGGCGCGAGGGTTTGCTGTTTTTCAGGATTGAAGTAAGACCCGCTTTCATTGCCATCGTTGATGGCACTTTCTACAAACAAATTTTCGGCTGCCCAATGGGTTCACCTGTGAGCGCAATTTTGGCAAATTTAGTCATGGAACACGTTGAAGAGAGAGCTTTAATCACCGCACCCCACCCTCCTAAGTGGTAGTATAGATACGTTGACGATAGCCATGTCTGCATCGCTCGGGAACATCTTACAGAGTTCCACTCCCACCTTAACTCAATTAATCAACACATCAAATTTACAGTGGAAGAGGAGAAAGACGGATCCATCGCATTTCTGGACACCATGACAACCAGGAATCCCGATGGAACTATAAAAACCAGCGTCTACAGGAAAGCCACACACACTGACAAATACCTTCAATTCAACTCTCAACACCCTTCTCAAAACAAGCGCTCAGTAGCTAGAACGCTCCTCGACAGAGCAAAGAACATCCCTTCTACTGATGCAGACAAATTATCTGAAGTACAACACGTGGTCGACGCTCTAAAGATCAACGGTTTCACCGACCAATTTATCAAAAGCTGTAAAAGTACAACTGTTTCCTCAATGACCGTCGGCTCCACTTTAAGAAAACCTAAAGACAAATTTAGTAAAGAGCTATCAACAGGAGTCATCTGTAAAATTAATTGTAAAAACTGTGACAAAGTTTATATCGGTCAAACATCAAGGGCCTTAAGATCTAGAACAAGAGAACACAAAAGAGCGATTTTTACAGGAGATAACAATTCTTTATTAACCCAACATTGCGTAGAGAATAATCACGATTTTGACCTTGACGACGTCAAGGTCATTGACCGTTGTTGTCCCCAATGGGGGAAAAGATTATTTTTAGAAGCGTGGCATTCAATCCGCGAACCTAATTCCATTAATGAACACGTTTACATTCCGGACATTTACAAGGGCCTTGGCAATCCCAAGTGACGTTTCTACGGTTTTTTTAAGCACTCATTTTGTATTCGTAAGCCATTTTATGCTGAAGAAGGTCATAGTATTTTGACCGAAACGTCTTTTTACATAAGTTTTTTAGTCAGTGACAACAAGTTTTTTAATTCTTTTTAAATAATTAAAAAATGGTGGTGAAATTTCGAGTCATGTGCATGGAGGAGGAAATTATTAATATTTTTTTTCATGTTTAATAGTTATTTTGGATCAGTATTCGAGATCTCTTGGTATCACTTCTAAATCCAAATTTTTGCCTTAGTTCAATGCATTTCATGTTTAAATCATGCAGAGTCAGAATCTGGAAGAAAGATTGTCTTGTAACCTTGCTCTTGCTGAGCAGTTGTTAACCAATCCTGAGGATCATGTGATAAATCCTGAGGATCATGTGTGCCTTAATTCTTGTTAACCAAAAAGTGCCCTCGTTGTGCCCTCATGATTAACAAATAAATGCCCTCTGTCTCAGCCAATCAGCGTTCAGTAATTTTGCCCCTTATATATTTGAAAAACTTAGTAAGATAAAGAAGTAATTTTTGCGTAATCAACCAGTTCTGACTACGTTTTACTTGCTTCCTGTTGTGTTTTCTATACTTTAAATTAAAGCTAGAAAGTACATGTTTGTTAGTATTGCTTTTATGTTTAATTTGTAAAACGGTCATGGTCATTCAGTTGTAACTGTCGCACGCACAGGCATAAGCAATCCTTTGATATTAATTATTTTGTAGCTGGAATCCTTGTTGCTGCTCGACCCATTCCAACGAGGACATTGCAGGGTAATGAGACAATCCTAATTCATTATTTGGTTGTTGTTTAATCGAACTATACTGCTTTCTGTTCTTTGGTCAGTTGCATCGAGAATCACAGTGTCTCATCAGCTTAAAGTCTTTACTGTCACTCATTGTTTAATAAGAAGAACAAGTAATGCATGCGTAATCAAATCAAATCTGAACATTTCCTACTCGCCAACTGCTGTTTTCTCTGTACTTTGATTAAAGTTTGTAACTATGTCGGCACACATTCCTTTTACGTCTATTTCTTTATGATCTGAAGTGATCACAATCTTTCACTTAGTTGCAACTGATGCACGCATGGAAACAATTTACCAATATTGCTTATCCATTAATTCATTTAATGTGGGATTCATTATGTCAATTGCTAGTAGAATCGTTCGAAAATGAAATGGGATTCCTGAAACGTTCTGCATTGCTAGTAAGATTCAAAGCTACATGTAGATATTCCTAACAGAATAGTCTGTGCTATGTTAAGCATTCACTGAAAAATATGTCCCATTTTAAACAAACTGGCCTTTAAAAGGCCATGAAACGATCAGGAAGCACAGGAAACAACAATCTTAGCTGGTTCAAAGATCTTAATAATAACAATAATAATAATAATAATAATAATAATAATTATAATAATAATAATAATAATATAGCACCATTTACATGTTCTGATCAATAGTGCTGTACAATAAAGCTAACAACAATTAATGAAACATGAAGAAAAATGTGTTAAAAATATTAATAAACAGAAAATAGTTATGAAATGCTGACCTAAATAAAAACGTCTTAAGTTTGCCTTTGAAAGCACCGAGGGTCATAACAACACACAGGTCAGCAGGCAGGCTGTTCCATGGAGCTGGAGCGGCAAAAGTAAAAGATCTGCCACCAAGTGTTGAGGGCATTATCTTGTGTGGAACTGCTAATAACAGGATATTATTTGAGTGTAATGTGTATGAGCTCTTCTTGTGGTTGACCTTTACCAAGTTACTGAGATAAGGTGGTGCTGATCCATGAATTGATTTAAAAGTAAGAATTAAAATCTTAAAACCTGATTCGATAGCCATAGGCAATGGGAAGCCAATGACGTTTGTAGAGAGCTGGAGTTGTGTGTGAGAATTTGGTATGTCCATAATAGCAGCAGCATTTTGAACACGCTGTAATTTGGAGATTTACACATTTGGTAGTCCATATGTTAAGCTATTACAATAATTATGCTGAGAAGTAATAAGGGCATGCAGTATTAAACGCAAACTGTCCACAAAAAAATGTTCGTAATTCTTCTGATATTATGCAAGTGAAGGAATGCACTGCTGCATGCCTAAGTGATGTGTGTAGACATTTTTTCATGGAACCAAGCACCTGCACGTAACTGCACAGCTGCTGCCATCTAACTTATTTAGCTGATACTGAGTTCCAACTTAACACCTCAGTTTTGTCATCATCAAGTAGGAGTCTATCATGGATCATCCATCTTGGAATATCTGCAATATACCTTTCCATAGTCCCCACTGCGGCATCTTGACTGACTTGGCCATCTGGTTTGAAACTTCCATAAAGTTGTGTGTCGTCAGCAAAGCCCAACTGTGTATTGCAACCAATTAAGAAGGATCTCTTGATCTTGATCTTGGGCATGCATTCGAGATTGAATGTAAGAAACCAAAGGTGAAGATAACTGGACCCTTTCAAATAGGAATAGAGGTGTATCACCTAGCCAATTTTGGAGTTCTGCTGATTTAAAAAAGATTAGATCATTAGGTTTAGCAAAAAAGGTGATCCAACATAAGGGCCTCCACAGACTAGACATTTAGTTGTCGACAAGTATTTGTTATCTAGAGAAACGCAGTGTGTGGGACAAGCTGTCGTCAACTGAACTCTAAATTTGAAGTAGTCGAGCAGTTTCGCTTTTCGAAAAGGAAAACTGCTTAGGAACAAGATACGGAGATTATCAACGGCGAAAATAAATCAACTGAGGAAAAAAATGCTGCTCAGACAAGGATTGATGCAAGAAATAGGAATTTTGCTCAGAAACGTTGTTTAAACAAATAACAACATTAAAAGAAGTTGGGATTACCCGAGGGGTACTTTCGACTGGCTCGATTTCTCCCTATACGCTGTAACTCAACGTCTGCACGAGTTGTGCAAAACCCGGGGTGCGTCTGATAACCAAGTATTTTTGCACAACAAAATATAACTTTTTCAAATTTCCCTAATAATTAATGCTAAACTGAAATGAGTATGTAAATAAGTACCGGTAAATGAATAAACAAAAGACAAACAACGTTGATCATTGACTTTATGGCAACATCGACGTTTCGTCTGTCCAGTAGATCGTTAACTGCATCCGTTAAATCGGCTCGGAAGGAATCCCAGACGAGAAGTCGATGCTCAGGCATAAATCGAAGATTCTTCTGAATCCACTCCTTGGTTCCTATAAGTTAGGAAAAATATTCTAATGCTGCTACGGCGAACATGTTGGTAAACAACAAACCTTCTTCGTCCATCCAGGCCTTCTTGTGTACAGAAACCTGCATTCTCCTGGGCACCTCGATTCGTAGCAGACGAACGCCTTTGAATATCAAAATCGGTGGAAGTTTCTCACCATCCGCCTTCACTGATAGGACAACTTTTTTGCTATTGTTTGTAATGTGTGACTTTTTCGGTTTTGTTTTGAGAATGAAAGCACCGGATTTTTTGGTAACTTTTGAAGCAAATTGCTGTAAGTACAGCGGACGTGGTCAACAAAATTTCCCGTAATTCTAGGTGCGCCTTATAACATGGTATTTTGGTGAAATTTTCATTTTGCTTACTTGTCACAATCGTCTTCAAAAGTTTAGGGTGTCGTATAACCGAGTGCGCCTTATAAGTGAATAAATATGGTATATCTAATTTAATCAAGTTTCAGGTTTGCAATTAAAAAATTTGACAATCAAATCAATCAAACAATCAATCTGAGGTAGGCTTAAAACAGAGTACCAGACTCGTTAAAAATAAGCCACCTATTATTACATCATAAATAAACCTATAGAATTAATTAAGTAATAAAATTATCTTAAAAGTTACCGTGAATGGACTGATGATTGGGTAAAATACAATGTAAAGTTAAAAAAACTCTACATTAAAGTTATCATAATAAAAGGCTATCAAATTCTTACGGAAGATTGACAAGGTATTTGATTCTCTTATACTATGTGGTAAATCGTTCTACAGACAACAGATCCGAACAAAGAAACGAATTCTTAAAGACGTCAATACTGCTGAAAGGAACATCAAGCGTTAAATGATCAACATTTCTAAGCGGTTTAGTACAAGAGCGAAAAGATACGTAATCGAAAATTTTTAAGTTATGTATATTCTTAAGACACTTAAAAAAAAAAAGAAAACTAAATCGTTAATTTCTCTGCGATACTTCAAAGGTAATAAATTTAACTTACTAAGGCACTCGTACCTAGAATAATCGCTTCCAAGAATGAATCTTGTGGCCCTGCGTTGCACTTGTTCTAAATTGTTGATGGTTCGTTTGGTATGAGGTGACCATAATTATCATGCTAGCATATTCAAACCCAAGCAATATAAAGTAATTTCTTTGTGCGCATATCATAGATGTCCTTGCATGTTTGGTAAAGGACGTTAAGCCTTTTTTGAGCTTTCGAGGAAGTAACATCAACGTGATTATTCCAGCTTAAATAGTGGCTAACCAAAATCCGCAAGTCTTTCTCAACATCAACACGATCTAACTTAATCCCACCAAGGTAATAGTCCCTATCATCAATTGATCTGATACGAGCCACCTTTAAAACTTTACACCTATTGGCATTGAACTCCATACCCCAAATACAAGACCACTGGAATAACTTATTCAAGTCATCCTGCAATTTTTCGCTGTCATTGCATCCAAGAGTTAACCAAAAACACTTTGAGTCATCAGGAAAGAGGGGTAACGATACTTCCTTTGAAATTGCATTGGGCACATCATTGATAAAAAGCAAGAACAGTAAAGGCCCGAAAATTGGCCCTTGAGGGACTCCAGATGTTACAGGGAGGAAACCAGACAACTCGTTATCTATCACGACTCTGTGTCTTCTACCCGATAAATATGATCTAAAGCAAGCTAACAAGGATCCGCCAATGCCAAGGCGTTCAAGCTTAAATAGGAGCTTTTTGTGAGACACAGGATCAAAAGCCTTAGAAAAATCTAGATAAATAATATGAACTTGTTGTCTCCTCTCAAGAGTAACAGCAGGTTGATTAACGACTTGGGATAGTTGAGACACAGGGGATTTTCCTGGCAGGAAACCATGCTGCCAGTGTTTAAGATGATGGCAAATAATACCAAAGATCTCATTATAAACTTGTCTTTTCACAATTTTAGATAGAACATCAAGAAGCAAAATACCACGGTAGTTTGAAAGCATCGTCTTTGACTCACATTTATGAATAGGGACAAGATTTGCATCGTTCTGTTTTTCAGGAAATGTCCCAAGCTCTAAGGACAAATTAAATAATCTGCATAACATTAATGCATAGTTGCAATAACTTACTTGGAAGACCAAGGGAAGCTTTGTTAACATCAAGCGATTGGAGCTGTTTAAGATTGTTAACATCAAATATTTCTTCAGGATAATTATAAAAAACCAGATCCAAAATAGTCTTGCTAGAGTGTGAAATTCTAGTAGGTTCCTTCACAACTTGAGTGAGAAAATGGGAGTTGATCAGGTTGCAAAACTTGACTCCCTCAGTAGAGTTGCTCAAGTCAATAACATATTCCCAGTCAATGGTAGGCATATTGAAATCGCTAACAATGCAGATTCTACCAGTAGGTTCACGCAAATTTTTAAGTAAACACTCAAAATAATCCATAAATACAGTGTAAAGAACAGTTCGGCGGTCACACAGGCGAAAATTTATTTTAAAGCTGTTCGGGGAAACAAAGTCACACATGAGAATTTCAGAGTTCTGTGGTTCAAGGTCAGGTCTTCTGTAGGCCAAGAGGTCTGGTTTCACAGCAAGTAGAACACCACCACCCCTTTTATTGCCGCCTCTATCCTTTTGGAATATTGTGTACAGAGAAGAAGATAATATTTCACCATCAAAATAGCCATCATGGAGCCATGTCTCAGTAACAGCGACGACGTTCAAGTTGTTGCCATAAACTAAACCTTGGAATTCCACTATTTTGTTGCAAAGAGAGCGACTGTTCAACAGTACACAGTTCAACTTTGAATTGTTCGTGATGCAACTTAAGCTTGAAGCAGTGGGGCCAGGATTTAACTGGACATCTCTGCTTAGAACTAGCCGTAGATGGTGGAAACAGCTAACTGAGTTAGGATAATAACTAACTCTGGAGGAAAGAAACTTGTGCTTACCAGTAGTGTTGATAACAAGATGGCGCCGTAAACCCTGCCATGATGACAAGGGAAGAAGAAAAGTTGGCGAGTATTCTGCAACAGACATACCTTCATGACCAGAGCTGAAAGAACCGTGGGAACTTAAGAATAGATGGCTTTTTAAAGAAGATGGAGCACAGAAAAACGTGGCCACCAGCCATGGTGACAAGTCAGGAATCTAAAAGTATCAAAATTCCTTATAAAATAAAGCAAAATATTAAGATATGTATAAATTATCCCCACCCCCGAGAAATTAATAAACCTGCTTTACAAGAATGCTGTGTATAGATGGTCAATCAAAAAAATTGTGACAGCCCCTTCGAAGTTAAGAAGTTAGTTGCCTCATTTAAGTTCCCATAGGAATCGATGAGGTTTCAGTCAAAGGCCTCCAGCTTATGTTGCAAGTCGAGTTTTCGATGTTCTCTTACGTCCCTAAAGAGCATGTTTCTCCTTTCAGTGGTTTCACCAATTATGAGAATACCTGTGTGTTCCTTTATTTATTATATCATTTGTTTGTTTAGTGTAATCCAGGAGTATTAAAAAAAAAACTAAACTGGTGAGCAGTCCTCAGTCCTCTGGTGTAATAAACTTAAAATCGTGCAATCAGGTTTTCAATTTGTTCAATTCCATGTATACCGTCGAATTTTCTTTGATTGTAGTTGTTTATTTCAAACTGCAATTCATCTCCTTTTCTTGCACATTTTCTCATTGATATGTTTGCTGTGATGGACCGAAAGAACACTTCATTCGATTTCGCGAAACACATGCAGAGATTCCATCAAACGCAGATATTCTCTTGGGAATGTAATATGAAACATTCTGTCTGATAAGACATCTACAGTATTTACGTATGTCGTGTACATACGAAGCTTGTGTAATTAACAGGTTTGGAAAAGTCAAAGACCCCAAATGTCTGAAATTTCAAGTTTAGAGTACAATTTCCTAAACTTCCACTTGTGCATGTGTTTTACTCGTAATTTTTTTATTTATATTTTATTTGTAGTTTCCTCTTCTGCGGAGTGATTCCGCTTTTCGGCCAATCATCAAATTGTTTTCAGAGATCATATCAACCACAGAACAGTGCGTAAGTTAACCAATGACAAGAAGTCTTTCTTATCTATTCAATTACATGTAACACTTCCTCGGATGTTCACTTTACGCACAGTCCAACCTTTCCGAAAATGGAGTACCGGCAAATTCGTCACATCCTCTGATAGAATTTCAAAGTCACTCACGATCTCTTCATAAGTCGTATTGTATGCTTTTCAATTGTTCGATGCTATCTGCTATCCGTGTCATCTAATTTTCGTCAATTTTTTCGAACAAATTCCTGACTCAATTTGCAAATTAATCTCGTTTACTTTGTCTGTTGTATTCACCCGATGTGATGGTCCAAAGCAGTATTTTATGCGACGCAAAGAGGGTTATGTGATATTGAATGATATTTAATGAACGCAGTGGTTTTCTTCGTTTTCACCCAAAACTTCCGAACTTATTGGCGAAAAATATTTTAAACATCAAAATTTCCCGACACTTTTGTTTGTCATTATCTCTGGAATGTTGTGGCGAAATTTCACGACAATCCGCCGAATCTGCATACCCTATAAATTCGGTCAAAGTGGATGTATTCCTCCCAAAATCATATGCGAGATTTTCGCTTGTAAAGGTTCGTAAACAACTAGGGCCACGCCTGGAGATTATCTCGCCTGATAAAACCGCAAACCAATGGAACAACAGGACCTCCTAGCGTCTGTGACAATAGATCAAGATTTCCCGGGAAAAGCATTGCATTGCAATCACGATTTTTATATCGCTCAGTCGAGTGAAATTCAGGACGTCGACGCAATACAATGGGCAAAGACACCAAAGGCAAAGGCAAAACCCGTGCTAAAAAGGTCAAAGGCGGAAAACGTGCCGCTGAAAAACAAGACGTTACTAGTAGCGAATCGACGGACAGCTTAAGAAATGCCCTTATTGCTTAAATGAGTTCCCTTGGGTAGGTTTCATGATTTCATGATTTGAAAATTACGCTTCGAGGCGATTGCTTATGTTTTTGTATCAAGGCTAGCAAACGTATTGTAAAGGAACCTCATTTTAACCTTATGTATGACAAATTTAGGTTTTATCACAAGCAAAAATTTAGGTTAGATCTTTCTTTGGCAAAATGGAGATATTTCTTTCTTCTTTGGGCCGGTTTTTTTTCTTTTCTTTACCCAAGAACTTTTTTCTGCTTTTGATTTTTCCATAAGAGTTATTAGCGTGAAGAGCTTCCACATGGGAATTTTTTCAAGTATGTGATGTAAATAAAAATATGCAAATAACATGAATACAAGCGATGAGCTTTTGCCGCGAAAATTTCCCCAAGGGGTCTCGCCAGTTGACAAGATTATGACACCTTCGTAGTTTATTAACTTCATTTGAAAATACCTTTTTTCTAAATAACTTGGCCGCTTTTTGAGATTTTTAACATTTTCCTTTTGTAAACGCTAGATAAAATGACTGGCTTAAATTCTGTCAAATTAAAAAAAACCCGATTTTTTTGGCACCTGAAGGTGGGAAGTAACCTTAACAGAAACTTGGAGACAGGCCGTAGACTCCGGTCTTGTTGTCGGTGTTGCATTTATAGATTTTAAGAAGGCTTTTGACTGTGTTAATCGCGACATTTTATTGAGTAAGCTTCAGTACAATCTTGGAATACGTGGCCCCTTATTTGCATGGCTAACAAACTATTTGATGACTAGAACACAGTACACAGTCTTGAACGGACATCGATCAAGCACCAGCCCAGTCATTTCTGGGGTCCCCCAAGGCAGTGTCCTCGGCCCCACCTTATTTGTTTTATATACAAGTGATCTTGTGGAGTTTGTTCAGTCTGCGACTGTCTACATGTTTGGAGACGATACTACCATGTTCTGTATCGGAAAAAGTATTGATGAAGTGTCGGCTGCTCTCAACCAAGCCCTAAGTGAACTATATGCTTGGTACGCTAAAAATAAGCTGATTCCCCATCTTAAAAAGTCTGAATGTATGATAATCTATAGAGGGAACTTTATTGGACCCTTCCCCCTTATATCTCTCAGTGGAAATAGTTTAAATTGGGGGAAGCACAGTCGATTGCAAGGTGTGGTCATTGATGATAAACTGAGTTTGTATGCACATGTTGCTGACATGAAGAAGAGCTTTTTAAATAAACTGAGTCTTATTTACAAGTGTAGGTTTTTGCCAAAACAGGTTCTTTTAGATTTGTATTTTAAGGTTATAATTCCGGCAGTAACCTATGACATAGCCGTATGGGGAGGCATGAACCGTCAAGGTGACTTTGACTCAATTGAAAAGTTACACTGCAGGGCAGCAAGGATAATTTTCAACCCTCTGAAAGACTTACCATTGGCGGAAGTCTTTACTTTCGCAAAATGGGGCACTTTAAGAATTAGATATAAATATTCCATTCTGAAGCTGATGTATAAAGTGTACCATAATGAATCGCCACCCTGCATGTCAGCACATAACGCAAAATCATCTTCTTCGTACAATTTAAGAAATAGCTATCTTCTCACCATTCCACGCCTCAAATCAAATATCATGACGCTCTCTATATCCTACAGGGGAGCAATCTTATGGAACCTCTCACTGCCTGCATGTCACAATGTAGGATACCTGAAAGGTTTTATTTGATCGAGTCGTAAGTTGAACGTTATCAGAGATGTTGATTTTGGTAATCTACATTGTAAAAAGTAAACTAACTTATTCGCGATTAAGGAATACTCTTATTGTATATAGCTCTTAGTGTATCTTAGTTTTTATCAGCTTATTCTTATTCTTGTATATATAGTATGCTTAATCCGGGACCAGCTGACAACTTCAAATAATAAAGTACAAAAGACAGCCCGAACAAAGTCAATTTCATGGTGATATTCACCAGAGTTGTACAGATGTTGTTGCTATATTTCGATTTACTTCAAAATCATCATCAGGCAAATCAAGGTTTACAGAGCGTGTGATTTAAATGCAGGGGACTTATTTAAATAATAATAGTTCGCGGCTAGCTTTTAAGCCAGAGTTAATTGCAGACTGCTTAGTTTTTATATAGAAAGCGTCTTTAAATACAAGAATATTCCAGTTGTTGTCCATGTCAATTATGCTGGTATTGTCCCTGACTGTATTCAAGTAGAATTCCTTAGTGTTAACAAGGATGGAATTATTACAAGGGAAATTAGAAAGTGACAAAAGGTGTTGGTATTTTTCACAATTATCTAGATGGTAACAAATAGCACTGTCCTTGTCTCGGGCATGTTCCGTTGTGCGTTCGTACAAGGTGCGCTCAGTTTTTCCTATGTAACTAGAATTACAGCAAGGGCAAGTAAATTGATAAACAAGATTAGATTTACTTAATAGCGGAGTTTTGTCCTTTGTGTTGGTATAAAACGAGATCTTGTTTGTTCTAGGGAGAATCCGAAATAAAACATTTTTGGAGGGTGGTATACATCTGCGGAGCTTGTGAACCAAGGATTTTGTTAATTGTTCGCCTTTCTCGCCTATGTGTGGCATGTTAATCCAGATAATCCTATTCTCACTAGGAAAAAACAAGATTTGGTTAGACCATAATGTTCCCTGGGAGCAAACCAGATCTCTCTAAAGTGCTGTTGACACAGACATCCCAAGCAGATTGCAAAAGTCTCTGCCGTGCTTGGGGTGCAAGACCCTGTGGTTGGGGACCAAGAAGAGGTGTATTGCGAGTTAAGGGAACAGTTACTACAAAGTCCTGGTACCTGGGACTGTATAATTATTATTATACAATCCCATGTAGAGACTAATATCTTTAGGCATTTTGGTACAATTACTTT
>NC_090882.1:22170900-22183400 GCF_036669935.1 Montipora foliosa | reverse complement strand
TTGTGAAAAAAACCCAGTGTCTTGCCATCATTTGACACATGCTTCGCTGTTTTGCAAGTAAACACACCGAGGTAACTTGATCACGGCGCCCGCTGAATTCGATGTCACTTTCAATTTTGCGATTGACTTGTGCAGCGAAACACGAGAAGACACATGGAGCTTGCACTGTAAAGCCCTGGCCAAATTAAACGTAAGTCATCGCAAGTCGACGCAAGTCGACGCAAGTTTTGTTACTTGCGCTGACTTTCATACCGTTTGGCCACCCGCTTGCATTCACTTGCGAAGACTTGCGACGACTTGCGTTTGATTTAAACATGTTTAAATGTTGGACGCAAGTCTACCCAACTTGCGTCTTGTTTGGCCACTCAACGCAAGTGGATGCAAGTTTACGCAAGTCATTCGAACTTTTTTGGTTACCATGGAAACCTTTTAGCCAATCTGATTCCGCTATTTGAGCGAGAATCTCAAACTATTTCGCGCCCTTCGCGCTTTCCCTTTTGACAAGATGGCTTCTGTCACGGAGCAAAATTCGGAAAACTTAAGCCCCAAAGAGCTAAAAGAAAACGAGGATAGGGAGTTAAAAAAAAAAAGGAAAAAGAAGACCATAATAGCAGACCCAGTAGCGGTGGAAGTATAAGCAGCAGCTACAGTGAAAGTAGCAGCTCTTCCCAGTTTGAGCCTAGGAAAAAGAAAAAATAAAATTCTGCTACTTTTGCAAAGGACTTGCGCTCAACTTGCGTCGCGTTTGGCCACCCTATCGCAAGTGAACGCAAGTCTTCGCAAGTGAGAACTTGCGTCGACTTGCAATGACTTGCGTTTCGTTTGGCCAGGGCTTAAGTATCCAGGGGAGCTCCATACATTTCCTTATACTAAAAGTATAAGGATTTGTGTGGAACTTTTTGAGGCAGCTCAGGCAGCCTGCTGTCCTTTCCGGTCGAGCCGTTTTCATAGAGAGAGCTTTGTCAGAAAAAAATGTCATCGCCGACAAGGCAAACCAGCAATGACAGAGGCAGGGGCGGGTTTTTACTTTTCATCAAGGTTCATCAAACGGTCATTGAGTTTCTTGAAGAACAAAGGTCTTCGTTTAATATTTGCGATAGCTGATCGGACGTAATTTTGGGAGATCAACTAACTGCGGAATTTACATAGGATACGATACCAGAAAAGACGAATAGACGTATCGTTCATTCTCGCAGAACACTCTAGAAGGAAGAGGGAAACAGAGGCAAGCATGGAGAATTGCTATCCCAGCAACGGCCGCCCAAGAGGAAGATAATGATTTGGTTCGGGATATGCCAAAAACTGCGAGAAGCTATCCTTCGGAAATTCCAGTCAGTGCTGGAAGCTATGTCATTGGCATTATGTTGGTATCAAAAAGCAAACATCCTGGATGTACGACGTATCTTAAGCCAACAGGAAAAAGTTAACATACACATTTTAGCTCCTTCCATGCACCAGGAGTAAGGAAAGGTTTTGTAAAAAGATATGCCCAATAACTACTAAGAACACTGAACCCTTGTCAAAAGACATTCGAAGAGAATATATGCAACTTCAAGTCCACCTATCCAAAAGGAACTATCCGCATCTGTTTACAGAACAAATCCTCTCTGAAGCGAATTTCAGGGACAGAAAAACTTAAAATAAAAGAGGATGCACAAAAGAAATTACTGCCCTCTGTCACGAAATACCATTCATCAGTGCGTAACTTAAAAAGAATATTAATGGCCCACTGTCATTTGATAGAAAATCAACCACGACTTGGGAAATAAACAGAAACCTCCCATTATCTCACGGAGGAGAAAAAAAATCTCTAAAAAGACATACTCGTACTAGGTAACCTTTAAATGCCGTGTAAAGACGATTGTCTTTACTTTGTGAGGTTCACTACAGAATTGACATGATATTCAAACCGTGGGCAGATGTAGTGGGAACTGTTACTAGTAATTAAGCAAGTGACTCACATCGAAAACTTAAGAGGGCCGTTAAGGCATAATTGGTTCAGGCTCAAAAGCAAAGCTTGTGGTTAATACAGCACTAAACACTATTTAGCCCCTGAAGTAAGAAGTGAACGCTGTTACAGCTTTGCCAGTGACATTTTTTTTTGGAACGAAATGCTAAAGGCTAAAGGATTTTACAACGGAAAGGCTTTGGGAGAGACCTAGCCTAGAGATTTTTGCGAATGCGATTTCTGAAGTAAGATTTTAGGATCGGAAATCAAAGTACATAGTTCCGAGCTAAGCAGCGAAAGGAAGTGCAAATTGTCCTAAAGTTCGGTGAACGTTTATCTAGCATCTGCCTACCGGGTAGCAAATTGAATTGATACCTATGCACAGTTTTAGAGATATCTTTGAGTAATTGTTTAGTTAATAATCAATAAAAGGGGACAAATCCACGGAAAAGGAATCACCAAAAGACTTTCTGCACTTCTTGGTTAATGATTTTAGGGGCTTTATTATATGAAACAATTAACCATCAAGAACAAGTTCACGCTTCAATAATCCGGCATGTGTGAAATAAGCGAGTTCAGAGTTTGAAAAAAACTACGCATGTCGGGATAAAAAAGAAAAGATTCCTCATGCAAATTCTTGCAGCTATTTACGATAATAAAAATGACAATTATATACTTGTTTTTATGACACATTCGTTTCTTCAAACCCCGAACTGGCTGCAGGACAAGCTCAGTGTTCTCCGTTAAAACGTTTTGGTTGTTTTGGTGGAAATTGCTTTTTTTTGGAGCGGCAGGTGTATTGTCTCACACTTGTATGGGGCAACTGGGGTGAAATCCAAGAAGCAGAAACGAAACAGGTCAAAAAAAGGTTGTTACGGTTCCTTCGATTTTCCCCTGCCCTTCGTCAGGCCCTGACGAAGGGCTAACGCTCGAAACGTCAGCTTTTAGAATCTCTGTACGGTGGTTAATTTACATTATCAACTCCGTTGATAAACCAAATTTTTGTATACTACCTCCCCACCGACGCAGCACCACAGTTTCTTTAGAAACTACCCCTTCATTCATTTCTAGCTTACTTCCACTTCAGTTCATGTGAAAGAAATCCATGGCCTTCTATGTTCTCTCCCTGGTTAGTTCCTGTTCCTTTACACTTTCACCACTTTAATATTTGATCAGGTAAATGTTAGCCTTTAAAAAAGACGTCTTTTGAAGAACATTTTTTTTAATGCTTTGTCTTGGCTCTAGCAAAAATAAAGGGGTGACCCTTTGGCATAATATTCATAATATTCTTGTTTTAATTGGTGGACTGAACAAGACATCAGCGATGCAAATCGTGCATTTACAGACTTTTCTATTACTAGCCTTTAAAAAATAAACAATGAGAGCCCTGCGCAAGAATTTATTACTGACTTCCACTCAGGTACTTATTGCAGCTAGCACAACTGCACACAGATAGCACAATTTGAAAAAAAAGCAGAAATGAAGAAGGCCTGGAGAAAAATGATACAAAGCTTCCAGAGAGTGGACAAACTTTCTACAGATGTGCAAGATGTACATACATTTAGATAGTTTACCCAGAAGAATATCGCATTGTTACCAGTGGAGTGGCATATTCCTACAATAATGCAGATAGACTTAGTTCACAGTATCGCAAATTCAGGCGGTTAATGGCATTTCAATTTTCTCAAGTACAACTATTTCCTAATTCTTAGATGCCCAAATCATTACACATTTTGAACTTTTCTCAAGGAAACATCATTGTTATTCCGGACCCATGTACTTTGAGTTAAGTCATCGTCATCACCTAGTCATTGCATTACTTGACTAAGGCAGATCTTCTTTTCCCAAAAAACTTTAAAATAATTAAAGGGGCACTGTCATGCGAAATTTGCTGTTTTTATGTTAAAAGTGGGTAGAAATCTCTTTAGTACTTTAGCTCACACATACAACATTCCTGACAACCCACTGACAAGATACGAAATATATTTATGGCACAAAGAGCTATCTATTCATATTTAATTTTTGACCACTTCTGAAGATATGGTCTCCAAACTTAAAAATAAAACTGGTCAGTTTTTTCAAGTTTCAATCCATTTCCACCCTTCACTCCATCCTTGGCTGCAAACAACAAAAAATAGATTCAGTGCCCTTCAATGGCTATTGGCAACAAAACTACAGCATTATTTTATATACATTCGTTTAAGCTCTGTGATGTTAATCACCGACTGCCACGTTTTAGAGGAGACCCTAGCTTGCCTTCACCTGAAAATGGACAAGCTTCCAGTCAGGTACTCTCAAGCTCTCCACATATCTTGAGGGTGTGCCATCGCCAACAAGTTCCTCCACTGCCCTCTTTAACCCTCCTTTACCCTCTTTTTACAGAAACGTCCTCGACGATTTCATTGACCATGGCCTTGGCTTTGATTCTGGGTCGCCAAATACACACATTGAAAGCACCATAGCCAATTTTTCTCTCTGTCTGTTGCACACGTCATCAAAATTCTTTATTATGCGATTACGTCGCTGCTTCATGAGCAAATCCTTTTCAGGCGTGTCTGAATCGTCCATTTCAACTGAAAACAGCGACAATTTGCTCGGCAGGGTTGAGGGCATTTGAATCCAAACGTCGAGAAGCAAGTGGTCGTTCGGACGTTGCTTGATAATCAAGTCCAATGAGTTCAAAAAGTCTCGCAACTGCCAGAATAACTCATCCGGATCTTCGACTGTTGAGTATATTCTGACGGAAAAAAATGGATATCAGTCAAAAGGACGAATAGACAATTTCATTCCATTCAACAAACAACCATCTTGCAATCTAAGATCCTCTGGAAAACTTCAGGCGACAAATGGCGATCGTTTATATTGCGTCGGTGTCGAAGTTGAGAACATACCAGTAGCAATGCAGACTCAAGTCACAACGTGAGTGAATGGCGAGACCTTCTTTGGCGCCTTCTTCCTCAAAACTCAATTTTTGGGTATGCCACAAGTTGAAATACGAAACTGAAGAGAACTTGTGATTAAATGAATGGCCTATTGAATGACTACAGTAATGCGCCATACCTTATCCATACCAATTTAAGCGGCGTTGAAAACTTATCTCAGTAATCCGTGACACATTTAATAAAATTATCACACCTGCAATGGGAAAGCACAGTGTGTTTCTGTCTTCTCATGGTGCAATAACAAAATTAAACGTAGCAAATCTCCCAAAATGTTTTCGCGGATGGTAACTTGTTATATTCGCGGTTCAAAATTATGTTTTCATGTTGTAAATTTTGTTGCTGATGGCAAAATATTTAACTCGCGATCGATTGTCCTGAAACTTTCCTTTTGCTCTTCCTAAAAAATGTGTATCAATTTTATTTACTCTTGCATCAATCTTTGTTTTGCATAAAGCAAGCTAACAAAATCTGTATCTTGCTTGGTTCGCATTTTTGAGTGTTAAAATAGAATTTTCGGTCCTATGCTTTTGTTACAAAGTGGTATATTTTTTAGGTCACCCAGTCAGATACCAACCCCGCCAGACAGGGTTTAATTTCAGTGAACTTTTGTATTACAAAGCTATTGGAAGCTCAGAGTGCATGCTTAAACTTGTGGTGAAAAGAAATTGTGAGGGAACTTGAAAATGATCAACATGTCAGCCTAGAAGCCAATGTTTGTTGATTCCCTTTTATTTTCTTTTATCTTACTGGGTTTAGTACTTTACTAATAACCACATGTCTTCTCAGGGGGCTATTTACCTAAGACGTCTGCCACAACACTGCAGTGATATGCAATACCAAAACAATGTTGTGTACTATTAGAGCTACATATTACACAAAGACAACTTGAATCTCCCGGAAGACAAAACGCAGCTCAGTTGACAATATGGAATAAAGCTCTGTGTTACTGCTCTACCACACGTACGCAATGCGTGCCTATATTTTCTAAAGATGACAGGAATTTTTTCTTTGTGACAAATGATTAATAGGCTGATAGCCAGGTTTTAAACCTCAGAAAAAGATCTGTTTCACCGTATGGACGTGAACCAAGGAGCCTCTGCTGGCACAACTTCTGGGTGACCCCTTAAATGGTCTTAATGACCCCTGACTTGAAAAAATTGCCTGGAACGCTGCAGTTCAATACCACCCAACTCAGTCCCTTCTGTTTTTGAGTAACACGTACCACAGGCAACCCAGTGTACGCTCATGGAGCGTCTAGTTCTGCAATATAAATGGCAAGTACCTGTTTGAGTCATTGATAATAAAACTGTTGAAGGTATACATCTGTCTCATATTTTATCATTAGGGACAATCAGGGAGGGATTCAAGTCCTTCCACCAACAATATAGAATCATTTGAATTTCTTTGTGAAAGTAGCGTCACAGCTACGAACTCAGAGTAAAGTAAAACGTAAATACAACCAAATTTGTAAACAATGCCACCCAACTGATTTCAAAGTCCATGTAAAATAGCGAAAAAGACAAGCCGCAAAGCCAGGAAAGTAGGCCCATTCATGTGACAACATTGCATTTTCCTTCAAGGCAAACACTGTGTTCATAAGTGTTAACCAATTGGTGAGCACTGAAGAGCAAGTGGTTTACTTGTGTTTCCGCGCATTCGCTGTTCAAGAAAATGCAAGAAAACTCGCTGAAAACACCAGTAAACAATGGAAAACAACTTGTTTCCCATGCGTTTACCGCACGGTGAACAGCAGGAGAAGGAGAAAAAACTCCAGTAAACACCAGTTAACATGCTGTTTTGTGACTGGAAAACGGCTGGAAAACAAAAAGAAAACCTTGGATTTTACGATTGGAAATTGCAAACAAATGTTCGAAAAATGCTGCATTTTCCAAGCAGGTCAACACTACTTTTTTTGCCATGTTACCCTAATTTCAGCTTGATATATTCAGAGAAGTCAGCACATTTCCTGTGACTCCACTGGGTTTACTTTGGGATGTTATTTGTGGGGGAAGTTCTTGAATAAACTTGAGCTAAAACATCCTGTTTCTGCTTTTGTGATTAAGGAAGATCAAGCATGATTTATTCAGAGCATGCTGTTGGGTTTTCATTACCAAGTTACTAGGTCATACAAGATGGTGGATTGTTTTCAATTTCGTTCATTTGTGTTTCAAATTCTTAAGTGTTTTGAGGTTTATCTTGGCATAACAAGCTCCGAAAAGTCATGACATTTATTAAAATACGTTTATATTGAATGTGTATGGTTGAATTCTTGAGATTTGTAACATAATTCTCGCCTACATGTGTCACTCGATCCATGCTGTTTTTTTACTTGGAACTTTGTTGCAACAAAATGTTAAGATTTGGAACTCAGTTCATAGAGCAGAAAAAAGTAAAATCTCAAATTTTAGGCTCAAAAAGTAGGGTCGAGTTATACCAGAAAATACAGTGGAAAATCATTAGTTTGTCACCAATCGCAGAAAATTGAATGTCACTCACGATGACCTCACATTCTGTCTGTTTGGTGTCAGCTACATACGGGCAGGAAATTTCCTGGCAGAGAAGCGTATCTTAGAATCTTGAGCTTTAGACCACAAACATGAAATGGGATGCCATCACTTTCCTACGTTCCTATTTATTCTAACCCTAACCCTAACCCTAACGTTTTCATATCCCAAAATTATTCCTTGGAAAACCCTGATGAAGGAAAACATTTTCTTTTGAAATACTGGCGTAAGATAGTCATTCCTTCACTCTTCAATTAATCTTGCTGTACTGGCTTAGAATCCCAGAGTCAGGGCATTGAACTTTTTGTGTTTTGGTTCATTTATGTTCTAGGGGCACCCCAGATTTCTGAGGAAACCTCCCCGGTTCTCATTGCCAAGAATGGTGGATAGAAAGTTGGATGTTTTGGAGCCGCACATTAAAGAGCCCGGCATTGCAAAAAAGGAGGGAGACAGACAAGGACAGGGTTTGGCTTCCAAGCAAACCATAGAGTACCACAATCAACATCTTACTATTGCAAAAGAAGTAGGGGACAGGACCGGAGAAGGAACAGCCTATGGCAATCTCGGCAATGCTTATCACAGTCTTGGCGATTTTAAACAAGCGATAGAGTACCACAAGCAACGTCTTAGTATTGTTAAAGAAGTAAGGGACAGGGCCGGAGAAGGAACAGCCTATGGCAATCTCGGCAACGCCTATGACGGTCTTGGTGATGTTAAGCAAGCGATAGAGTACCACAAGCAGCATCTTAGTATTGTTAAAGAAGTAGGGGACAGGGCCGGAGAAGGAAGAGCCTATGCCAATCTTGGCAACGCTTATGATAGGCTTGGGGATTTTAAGCAAGCCATAGAGTACCACAATCGGTGTCTTAGTATTGCGAAAGGAGTAGGGGACAGGGCCAGAGAAGGAACAGCTTATGGCAATCTCGGCAACGCTTATGATGGTCTTGGCGATTTTAAGCAAGCCATAGAGTACCACAATCAAGATCTTAGTATTGCAAAAGAAGTAGGGGACAGGGCCAGAGAAGGAACAGCCTATGGCAATCTCGGTAACGCTTATGTTGGTCTTAGCGACTTTAAGCAAGCCATAGAGTACCACAACCAATGTCTTAGTATTGCGAAAGAAGTAGGGGACAGGGCCAGAGAAGGAACAGCCTATGGCAATCTCGGTGATGCTTATGTCGGTCTTGGCGATTTTAAGCAAGCCGTAGAGTACCACACTCAAGATCTTAGTGTTGCAAAAGAGGTAGGGGACAGGGCCAGAGAAGGAACAGCCTATGGCAATCTTGGGATCGCTTATCACGGTCTTGGCGATATTAACCAAACCATAGAGTACTACAACCAATGCGTTAGTATTGCAAGGGAAGTAGGGAACAGGGCCAAAGAAGGAACATTCTATGGCAATCTCGGAAACGCTTATGTTGATCTTGGCGATTTTAAGCAAGCCGTAGAGTACCACACTCAAGATCTTAGTGTTGCAAAAGAGGTAGGGAACAGGGCCAGAGAAGGAACAGCCTATGGCAATCTGGGCATCACTTATGACGGTCTGGGCGATTTTAAACAAGCCATAGAGTACCACAATCAATGTGTTAGAATTGCGAAGGAAGTAGGGGACAGGGAGGGAGAAGGAACAGTCTATGGCAATCTCGGCAACTCTTATGTCAAGCTTGGCGACTTTAAACAAGCCATAGAGTACCACAAGCAACATGTTAGTATTGCAAAAGAAGTAAGAAACAGGGCTGAAGAACAAAGAGCCTATGAATATCTGGGATATGCTTATAGCTGTCATGGTGATTTTAAGCAAGCCATAGAGTGTCACAATCAAGAGCTTAGTCTTGCAAAAGCAGTAGGGGACAGGGTCGGAGAACAAACAGCCTGTGACTGTCTCGGTATAGCTTATTACGTGCTTGGCAATTTTAAACAAGCCATAGAGTACCACAATCAAAGCCTTAGTATTGTGAAGGAAGTAGGGGACAGGGCTGGAGAAGGAACAGTCTATGGCTATCTTGGCCAAGCTTATGCCGTTCTTGGCGATTTTGAGCAAGCCATGGAGTACCTCAATCAACATCTTAGTATTGCAAAAGAGGTGAAGGACAGAGCTGAAGAAGGAAGAGCCTATCGCAATCTGGGCAATGCTTACGGCCTTCGTGGCGATTTTAAGCAAGCCATAGAGTACCACAATCAAGAGCTTAGTCTTGCAAAAGCAGTAGGGAACAGGGACGGAGAACTAACAGCGTGTGGCAATCTCGGCATCGCTTATCATGGACTTGGTGATCTTACACAAGCCACAGAGTACCACAATCAATGCCTTAGTGTTGCAAAGGAAATAGGGGACAGGGCTGGAGAAGGAAGAGTCTATGGCAATCTCGGCAACTCTTATGTCAAGCTTGGCGACTTTAAACAAGCCATAGAGTACCACAAGCAACATGTTAGTATTGCGAAAGAAGTAAGAAACAGGGCTGAAGAACAAACAGCCTATGAATATCTGGGATATGCTTATAGCTGTCATGGCGATTTTAAGCAAGCCATAGAGTGTCACAATCAAGAGCTTAGTCTTGCAAAAGCAGTAGGGGACAGGGTCGGAGAACAAACAGCCTGTGACTGTCTCGGTATAGCTTATTACGTGCTTGGCAATTTTAAACAAGCCATAGAGTACCACAATCAAAGCCTTAGTATTGTGAAGGAAGTAGGGGACAGGGCTGGAGAAGGAACAGTCTATGGCTATCTTGGCCAAGCTTATGCCGTTCTTGGCGATTTTGAGCAAGCCATGGAGTACCTCAATCAACATCTTAGTATTGCAAAAGAGGTGAAGGACAGAGCTGAAGAAGGAAGAGCCTATCGCAATCTGGGCAATGCTTACAGCCTTCGTGGCGATTTTAAGCAAGCCATAGAGTACCACAATCAAGAGCTTAGTCTTGCAAAAGCAGTAGGGAACAGGGACGGAGAACTAACAGCGCGTGGCAATCTCGGCATCGCTTATCATGGACTTGGTGATCTTACACAAGCCACAGAGTACCACAATCAATGCCTTAGTGTTGCAAAGGAAATAGGGGACAGGGCTAGAGAAGGATTAGCTTATGGCAGTCTCGGCAACATTTACTATGAACTTGGCAATTTTAAGCAAGCCCTAGAGTACCACACCCAACAGCTTAGCATTGCGAAAGAAGTAGAGGACAGAGCCAAACAAGAAAAATTAGCTTATTGCAATCTCGGCAACACTTGTAATGAACTTGGCAATTTTAAGCAAGCCATAGAGTACTACAAACAATATCTTATTATTGCAAAAGAAGGATGGGACAGGACCGAAGAAGGAAAAGCCTATGGCAAACTTGGCCACGCTTATTGCCGTGTTGGCGACTTTAAACAAGCCATAGAGTACCACAATCAATTTCTTGGTATTGCGAAGGAAGTAGGGGACAGGGCGGGAGAAGGAATAGCCTATGGCAATCTTGGCAATGCATATGGTGATCTTGGCGATTGGAAGCAAGCCATACAGTACCACTATCAAGATCTTAGTATTGCACAAGAAGTAGGGAACAGGGCTGAAGAAGGAAGAGCCTATGGCAATCTCAGCAGTAGCTATCTCATGCTTGATGATGTTGAGCAAGCCATAGAGTATAGCGATCAAAATCTCACTATTGTGAAAGAAATAGGGCAGAGGGCCGAAGAAGGAAGAGCCTATGGCAGTCTTGGGCGTGCTTCTGAGGCTCTCGGAGATGTTGAGCAAGCGATAGAGTACTATAATCGAGCTCTTAGTATTTTCAAACAAGTAGGGGACAGGGCCAGCGAAGGGATAGCCTATGGACATCTCGGCAACGCTTATCGCATTCTTGGCGATTTTAAAAAAGCTATAAAGTACCACAATCAAAATCTTAGTATTGCAAAAGAAGTAGGGGACATGGCTAGAGAAGTAGAAGCCTATGGGCACCTTGGATGTATTCATGAAATTTCAGACTCCTTGAACAAAGCTCTTAATTACCTTCGTCTAAGCAGAAATTGTTATGAGGAAGTAAGGTGTCTTCTTCAGTCAGAGGATGTATGGAAAATAAGCTTTCGTGAGAGACAGCAGTTTGCATATTCTGCTTTGTGGACAACACTCTTGAGGAATGGAGAGATTGATGAGGCTTTGTATGCTGCTGAGCAAGGACGAGCACAGGCCTTGGCAGACATTCTGAAGATGAAATATGGTATTGATGAGAACCCTTCTAGAATTATGAAAAAGGTAACTTTCTCTTTTACAGTGGAAAATCTGCCTTTACAAACTGTTTTCACAGCACTTGACGAGAACACTATCAGCTTTTGGTTGCTGAGAGAAGACGGTGGAATAACTTTTAGACAAAAGGAAATTGAAGATGGTAGTGCTGACTCACTGATGGAAAGTACTTTTAAAGGGATCAGTGCGGGGACTGTTGTACGATGCGAGAACCGTTCTCTTGACAGACAATGCAGTGACTTCTTGAGCGGTAGGGAAGTTGTTGAAGAAACTGCTCAGTCCCACTTCTGTGTGCACTCTTTGAAGCCCTTGTGTGATGTCTTACTCAGTCCTATCGCAGACTTGCTCCAGGATGACGACTTAGTCTTCATTCCTGATGGACCATTTTGCTTGGCTCCTTTTTCTGCATTGAGTGATTCTGTCAGGATCCGTGCAACTCCCTCGCTGACCGCTTTAAAACTGATCACTAGTGCACCTGATGACTTTCACAGTAAGAATGAAGTGCTGCTTGTGGGCGATCCGTACTTGAAGGAAGTCACTTATGGCACCGGTGAACCCATGCATGAACAGCTGCCATGCGCGAAAAAAGAGGTGGAGATGATTGGAGAACTTCTGCAGACTGTGCCTCTTACAGGAAAAAATGCTACCAAACCTGAGGTGCTAAAAAGAATGAGGTCAGTTTCTTTAATCCACATTGCTTCACATGGAGATGGCGAATTTGGAGAAATTGCTTTGGCCCCAAATCCCGAACGCACATCTCAGATCCCTGAAGAGGAAGATTACATGTTAACAATGAGTGATGTCCACACAGTTTGTCTTCAGGCAAGACTGGTTGTGCTGAGTTGCTGTCATAGTGGCCGGGGAGAGGTAAAATCTGAGGGTGTTGTGGGATTAGC
>NC_090882.1:22150900-22163400 GCF_036669935.1 Montipora foliosa | reverse complement strand
GGCATTGGTTAGAGTAAAAAGAGAGACTGCAATGGTTTCATACTGTGTTTTGGAACCCTGGCACTCTGGTGGTGGAGAGTTCTTATTGGTCGATCTCGGGAAAAGCGACGACATCAACTTTGATAAATGTCAATCAACTCTATTTTCATGGTAATTTGGAGGCCGTTTACGATGAGAATTTAAACAAGAGTAGGAGCAGCATTCGCTCTTCTTGGAAAGAAAGATATTTTGGCCATTCTGCCCACAGGTTTCTTCCGTTGCAAAAAGTGTTATCGCTGTAGTCGATGATGTTGTGCCAACCGTGATTATTATTATGTTGTACCGCAAGGATGCTCCAGCAAATGCGAATGATCGTAGAAATAGTATACATCGATTTACAGGAACTATTTTCCGATTTTAAACCTCTAAATTTTTCCAATTTTAGGAGTAAAGCCTCCGATTCTACCTATTTTACGACTGAAATGTTCGACTTGCTTTAGACTTTCATTCTCCAATTCTATGATTTCACCTTAACACGCTTTTGAAATTATTCTCCGATTCTTCCGATTCAAAGATGGCCAAAATAATCAAGCAAAAGTTGGCTTTTGTCCACTGTCGTTTCACCAGAAATTAAGGATTAAACATCAAGCATGCATTCCTTGCTTCCATCATCATCTGCGGTAGTCTTGAAGACTTTTGCTGGCGTGTGGCCAATTGCATTTGCTTGAATCTTCCTTCGGCGACATCGCTTCCTTTGTCCTGGGATCATCTGTTGCTCTTTCACACAAGGAGAAAGCGAGTAACTTTAAAATGTAGTAAATCCAAGCTTCTCCAAAATAATGTTCGGGGAAAGCCTTTCTTCTCCCTTCTGACATGAGACGTTAAAAATATTATCCATGCTCACGTACGATGTGTTCGATTCTTGGGAATCTGAAGGCTCACCGACGCTGCTTTTCGATGGAAAATTGCCATAATTTATTTTGAAGGAACTCTCAGTACATAAACGGCAAAAATTCGACATGAACCGATTTTTATTTGTTCCTGTTTTTTTTGGATTGGAATAATCGCGCATCACCCTACCGTGTAGCATGATATTTTTACGGGTCTTGCATTTTGCGGATTATACCGCAAAATAAAAGTGCTACATGGTATCGAAGTTTTGTTGGCGAACGAACATTACCTATACATTATCTCCACTGCATGGCAGGCAGGATGATAAGAGCTGTCAGTCTGTCACTGGGGTTCCTAAACGCAATATGAAACCATTCCAGTCTCTCTCTTCGCTCTAACAAACGCCCGCGGTATTTGCCACCCGCAGTTTCAGCCATCTTGAAGTGTTCGTTCCTTTCAACGATTTAGAGCAAAAGAGAGACTTTCTAGTCTAAATTGTTGCGTGATCTCTTAATTTTCGATGCAAACCCGTTAGGAGACAACAATCGATATCAATGTATAGATTGATCAATGCACACTCAGTGGGAAACCCCTTTCTTCAAACGGGCGATGTAATGATTTATCATTTAGCTACCGCTAAACCCATATGTAATTAATTGGTACCACAGTTTTTTGCATGAACGACAACAGCGTGTTTCATATGGTAACCATGTTTGTACTTGGGAGGAAGTCAACAAGGGTATGACTTAGGGAAGTGTTAGCGGCCCTTACATTTTTAATGTTTTTCTTAATGTTTTAAATATTTTTCATGATGACCTTCCTGCTCTTTTTAAATATGCAGATGACTCCACTATCGTAGCTCCTGTAAGCAGTAATTCTGATCCGTGTGACCGTTTAGTAGAACTATTTTTAAATTGGTCTAGAGAGAATAATATGATTTGTAGCCATAGCAAATGCAAGGAACTCGTTGTTAGGAAGAAGAACAATAACACGCAATATAAGCAAATTTGCAATATCCCACAGTGTAAGAGTCTGTCTTTACTATGGGTTACCCTTCAAAGTAACTGCAAGTTCAGTGAACATGTAAGACAGAAATTAGTCAAAGCAAACAGATGTTTGCATGTTTTAAGGTCCCTTAGAAAGGAGCAATGCTCTCAAGTAGAGATAAACCATTTATTTAAGTCCTTAGTTCTTCCGAATTTTGCATATTGCCTTTCTGTGTATGGAGCGTCAGAACCAGATTTGAATATTATACAACATTTTTTAGATCGTTGCCACAAGCGCTGCTTTGTTCTTTTCCGGTTTCCATTAAGGATCTTTCATATAGACAGGACTGTAAGATTTTAAAGGCTATTACCTCTGTAGATAACCATCCACTAGGCTCAAATTTACCACCAAAAAAGGAGAATAAATATAATTAGCGCAAAAAACGGTGTGCTCTCCCCATGGTTAATACC
Organism: Montipora foliosa; assembly: GCF_036669935.1. Classification (NCBI taxonomy): domain Eukaryota; kingdom Metazoa; phylum Cnidaria; class Anthozoa; order Scleractinia; family Acroporidae; genus Montipora; species Montipora foliosa. Next base: position 22,161,073 of record NC_090882.1, on the reverse strand, counting down.
GAACGATTTATGACATCTTATGTAAATAGACTGATTTTTAAATACAAAGTAGAAATGTAGTTTCTACGTAGTTTTTATATAATGCATTTGTAGTTTAACTAGTTTTATTTTTAGGGTAGATTTTTATTGAGTGTATAGGCGATTAGAATGTAACAAAAGATATGTACTTTTATCTTTTGACAATAAAGACTATTACTATTACTTACTATTACTGATATAGCCATAATTTAGATATCTTGTAAAGAAACATATGAAACATTGTAATATCGTCGAGAAAAGAGCATCCTGACTGGCCATTCATAGAGATTCTCGAGGAGAAGAATTGTGTTGATCATTTTATTGTCTGTCAATATAATTGTCGCCAATGGCATCATGGTTGCAGATTGCCTACCGTAATGACTACAGGAAAAAGTGTTTTATTGAGTTTTCACACACAAGACGAAAAACATCTCTACCACATTTTGTTTTTTTTTCCCCAAAACTTCAAGCTTGCTCAAAATTCTGTATGAATTCATTACTCAACAAAGGAACACATGTATTCTCGGCTAGCAAGTGAATGTTTTGTCTTTCCGCCAACCGTGCAGTTTAAATGGTCGAAATAATGTTATATCCACAGCCAAGTGGACTTGTCAGTCTCTTTCCTCATGGGGTTGCTAGAGGTGCTTTGGGACTCGTCTTCTTGTCAATTAGTTTCAGCCTTAAGCAAATGAAAGTTGGAATTTGATTTCTATTCTGATTCAGACGATCCATCTTCAATTGGCAATTTAACAGTTAGAGCGGTTTTCAATTGAGTGTCGAAAGTAATTAGCGAATTACTTTGGTTTTGCATTACTTAACTCAGTGATTGGTTCAAAGTTCTCGGGCCACTTTTATCAACTTTTTACGACACTCATTTGAAAACCGCTCTATGAAGTGCATTTCGTCATTCCAAATGTGCATCTCATTTACCTTTCATTATTAGAAGATACAATAGGAAATCCCGAGGACAGCCTAAAAATTTTGAGGAAAGACAATTTTTTGATATTGAAAATCCAAGTGAATTCCGGGAGAAACATCGCCTCTCTGTCGAAGCAATCGAGTCTTTACTTGCAGCAGTGGTCCCACTGGAACTGACACATGTAGTCTACAAGTGTATTCAAGTTACGTTACAACAGTAATTTACAGTTGTACATTACAATAGGCCTTATGCATGATGATGGCATAGACCGTATTCATAAATGGTGGTCAATAAATTATTCTTTTGTCGTTGTGCTAATCATCCTCACTAGCCTCACTTTGAAGCAAAAATTCTTTTGAATTTTGTTCGTGCTAACGAGGCTAGTGAGGATGATTAGCATAAAGACAAAAGAATAATTGTTTAGCCGCCATTTATGAATACGGTCTATATGCTCAAAAATTCACCACCAAGCTTTGTTTGCACAAAATTATTCACATCATCTGGACATGCAATTCTGGTCGCACGTGGGTTTTCTTTACAAGTTTGCTCCTTTAGGATTCAGCTCAAGCTAAAATTTACAAGTTTGAATTTCGAATAGCCCATTTCCGAGTTGCCGCAAGCCTCATTTTCAAAGAACGTGCGGGGCACAACCATTCAAACGGAAATGAGTTGCATATTCTTATGCAAATCAAACTCATTTCCCTTTCAATAGCTGAGCACCAAGGCTCACATTGAGACCTAGACAAACAGCAACACGGAAATGGCCTATTCGAGGCTTGGTGGTGAAATCAACTAGTCAGACGCATCAAGCATTAGGGCTATTAGCCAGAAAATACCATAACACTCTTTGTTTCTCCTTCCAACATTTTGCATAAGCATTGTTTCCAGTTTCTATTGGGACTTACACCATTGTAAGTCCCAAAAGAATAAATGCTTATGGAAAATTTTGGAGGGAGAAACAAAGAGTAATTTGGTCTTTTTGATAGTGGCTAATGGGTCATTTCCGAGTTGCTGTTTGTCTCGGTTTCGAAGTGAGTCTTGGTGCTGAACTATTGTAAGGGAAATGGTTTTGATTTGCATAAGAATACGGAACTCATTGCCATTTGAATGGTTGTGCACCAGAATTCGCTTTGATACTGAGGCATGCAGCAACTTGGAAATGGGCTATTGTATCGTGACCCGGGCTACACGTGTGAATTCCAGTATAGAAAAATCTTTTATTGAATTTACGAATTTAGAAGTTGGACTTTACACGCGTAATTTACACAAGTAAAAACTACATGTGTAACTTTTTTTATTGAATTGACCCCCAGACATTAGAGCAATCCAAATGTCAAATCTAAAATTCAGTCTGCGGTCTGCGTTTGGAAGCTGTACGCTCCTAGCCTCCTGCCCAGGCGTTTTTTAAACAGTTTTGAATGAAGACCTTATTAAGACGAAATGACAATCGGATGTGGCGAAGCAACAGTTCAACAATCAAAGAAAGTTAAACTTAAAAAGTGACAAGGAAAGTAGGGGATCTCGCATGTACTATGTTTTTTGCCAGTCCACATTTGCCAATTTATCTGACATTCTTGTCCTATACACGCTGCAACCAGCAAATATATATATTTTTGTTTTTCAGGCGCCGTAGAGGAAACGCAACGCAATGTCGTAAACTGCAGCTTAAAGTTCTCCACCCTTTTGCTCATTGCTTCAGATAATAACCTCCTAGATATAATAAGTCCACTTTCTGAGTTGTTCAACGTCGTAAAATAACACAGCCCTCCCCCCTCTTAACAATAATAGGACAAAATATGGAGAAAAAAAAAATCACGGAATAACTAATTTATCGTTCGGGTCAAAAACTATGGACTTCTCTTTTTAGACAGTACGAAAAAGTTAGTCTTGTCTGGTCAGGCACGCAAAACTTATCGTGCTCAAAATGAATCCTTTAATTTGGTTGCAAAGCATTAAACACATAAAAGCATTAAACATATAATGTTAATTACAACTCAATTCCGCAAAGCAAGAAAAAGATGTTTTGGTAAATCGAACAGGTTCCTTTTCAACCTCTACAGGATTTGGTTCTTCAACCAACACCTTGTCACTCACTGTAGAGAACAGCTATCTTTAAGTAACTGAGGAGAAATTGCTACCCTTGAAATAATTAGCATTTTCTTGTCTTCTCGCATAAGAACGATACACCCTTTGGCTCTGCTGAGTTGCTCATTAACGTGAAGTGTCAAAGAATAAAACATACTTCTCGCAAGGTCGCGGCAGTACGTTGAAAAACGACCGAGGGCCAATATTCTCCTGTACGGAGAATATTGGCTAACGTTTGGAGCGTTAGCCGTTCGCTCTGACGAAGGGCTAACGCTCGAAACATCCGCTTTCCAAATCGTTCACAGTGGTAATTAGACCTTTATCAACACGTTTGATAAAACCAAATTTTCTCGTTATTATATGGCATCGTTACTTCTCCCCTTGGTGAATGTTCGTAATCTTCGTCTTCCATCAGCGAACTTTGAATGGTAAGTTCTTACACGTAAAACTAAATTCTCCTTTCTATACTTTTTCTTTTGTGATGAAAAAAATTAACTTGCGCTTTTTGCGTTTCGCTCAACTTTAAATACCAGGGAGAGAGAAAAAATACAGAAACGCGCCGTTTCCATTCTAATGTGGTCCATACCGTAAAATTCCGAATTAAATAGTACGAATTAAAATAGTACTTCTTCAAAGATAACTCGGGAACTTTCGGCGGAAAAAAACCGAGAGCGCCTAAGAGAAATCGGTTTTCCGAATAGGTCGAATGCTGGCCACTCGTGGGACCTAAGACTGCAAAGACCGAAATTGTCGAAATGTGCTGATAAAGGAAATGGTAGTTTCGAAAGCAGATGTGCATGCGTTGGATAAATACGGGCCGTTATTCTTAAAAAATGATTAACATAATGTCTTTTTCATTCTTACAAGGTTCAAAAAGCATTCCGTCCGTAGGAATATTTAGAAAGAAACAATGCAAATGTACCTGGTGTTGTGGGACGGGCTCTTAACATTTCAAACAAATCCAGGCAAAATATTGCCTTTTGAATCCATAGCTTGAGTACCTGATGCATCTGTGCCATAATCACTAAGATCTTCGCGACAAGAACAAAACGAAAGAATAAAAGATTAAAAAATTAGGCCTAAATTAAGTTTAAGCAAAGATTAGGGTGAGGGTGATTTGGTTTTACCTATTATATATGACGATTTGTTATGCCTACCTTTCTCGCTATTATAGGGAGCTTAGGAAACGAGGACGACGACAGCTACGAGGACTTCATTTAAAAATACGAGTTCGCGTTATTTATATCACCGCGAAACTATTTCATGTCGTTTCGCGTTAAAAATGTGTAGTAACTGGTGAGGAATTAAACTGGTATGAGTGGGTTGGAAGCGTTGAGATAGAACTGAAAATTCGTCGTCATGTGCTAACGTCCTCCACAGAACCTTGAATTTGGTCATTTCACGTCGTCATTTAGGAGATGACGGCAAAGAAATGTACCAAAATGTAAAACGCACGTGCAGAGCGTGCAGAACCATTGTTTTTGCTCACTAAACCTATTGTTTTGTAGCGTCGTTGTTGCCGTCGGCGTCGTCGTTTCGTAAGCTCCCTAATAATGTCCAAACGTAAAGCAACACAACAGTATTGCGGGGCTCATGGGTTATTTTCTGGCAAATGTTGAAGCAATTTTTTATGTGAAAAAAAGGTATATGCATGTGTGAATAGAACAGCAAAATTTCTCTAAAACTTGTTAGTTGTTTTTCCTTAAGCATGGCAGACTGCCAGTTGTATTTAAAAAATTCGGCCTTAACTAATAGATAAGTCTCGGAATTACTTATTTCATGACCAGCAAATATTGATTAGAAATCACTCAACAAACACCTATTCCAACACCAGCGGGCCGTTTGAGGGCAGGTTTTATAATCTTGACTTTGTCACTCAAGAGTTTGGAACTCTCACAAAGCTTTTTGTGTTGCTCAACATCAGCCATGAGCAGTGTTCCATCTACACTTTGGAAAACAACTGGCAGAACTTGTAGGATTGATAATGAAGAATTACATGATTGGTGTTAAGCACTAATTTAAGCCCAAACACTTGTTCTAGAATGGTTAGCTTTGATGTAAGGTTAGGGACACTGCCCGAATTTTAGGAATTAGGGTTAAGCTTTCAATTTGTGACCGGGGTTATGCACTGTCTTATGAAGAGTAGGATTCCAGGAGGTTTATGACACCCATTTGATTAGCGCTGATAAACAGCATTTAAGTCTATGCACACATTTTAAAATGGATAGCTTTCATTAACTGAGTTAGGATCAGTCTACAGTCTGCAAGTGTCAGACACTGCCTTCTGGGTAAAGGATTGGCATGCATTGTAGTGATTGTAGTAACGTATTTGAGGTGTTTTGTCTAAAAAACAGCCCGCGCGTTGCCTTGGTCATCGGGTTAAGAATATTGGTTCATGGTTAGTGGAAGTACCGGTAAAGCATTCTTTCACATGTAGAGTAAAGGGGTTAGGTTGTAAAGAAGCTGTGGTGCTGTGTCGGAGGGAAAGTGAAATAAAGAAGAGGGTTTATGAAGTGACTAGAGTTGATATGGTAAATTGACAATTGCAAAGAAAAATTTTAAAGCTGACGTCTTTGGGGCTGAATAATCTGCGTTCCATGTAAATCTAAGCACCCATTTCAAATGGCGCTGATAAACAGTTTTTAAGTCTAAGCACCCATTTTAAAATGGTTATCTTTCAATAACCATGTGACTTGCATGTTGACTCGCATAGCTTCCCCGTCGGCTGGCATGAATCGCAGCCATGGCTCGCATGACTCGCATGACTCACTTTTTTGTCTTTCACATAGTAGAGCTACTTTTTGTAAAATGAAAAACAGTGATATTCTTTATTTTAATAAGTCATCTGACACTATAACTTGTTTATTACAAGATTTGTCTCAGATTTTCAAGTAACAAGAACAGTATATAACTACCAGAAAGTAAACACATTACGATAACATTACAATATTATTATTATTATTATTATTATTATTGTGTACTGTTACGATATTAATAAACTACAATTTATCTTGAAATGAAATGACTCATTTTCCAAAAAAGCCTGTTTACAAGCTGATGTAAAGGAAATTATTTTGGAATAATCGAAGGTAACATCAGTAACACTGCACAGATCTAATCTTGGAGGAGATACAAGTGATCGGATTTTTCTAATCTGGGTCACCACTCGAGCAGAATGGTTTTTCAATATCAGTTATTTTTCGTAAAAGAAAGTACTGCTGGGGCACAAACGTTACCTTTTACCATTCAGTCGATCTCTATCAAAGAGAGGAATGTGGGAGCTGCCATTGATTGGTGGGCATTTTCTATGCACGGAATAAGCACATTTTGACGAGTGTCTTAACAACTTTCTGGCTGATTTCTGCGTAATTTCTTGTGTCCACTGTGAGGAATTTAACTGTGTACGTGCAGTTCCCGTTTTGAGACTACTTTCTTGTTGTTTCCGGTGGAAAGTTTGCCATTGCTGTAAGCCCAAATCCTTTGAGTCATCATCTGATGTTCCCATTTTGTTACTTGTTTCGGCCCAGATCAATCCTCCTTTTCTGAAAGGCAGGGTTGCTTCTCTGTCTTTTCTTTCAAAAACTGTTTGGCCTTGTTGCAAACATCAAATTAGAAATAATATTTGCCAAAAACCAAGCCCCTGGTTTTTAACTAACCCCCCCCCCCCCCCAAAAAAAAAAAAAAAAAAAAAAAAGGAAAATCCCTTTTTTAGACTGTTGATAAAATAAACCAGTTAAAGGACGGTGCCTACGAATTCAAAGGTATTCTTGCGCGGTTTTATGAATATGCGGGAAAATCAGGTCTCAACAAGTGTTATTAAAATCCAAAAAGAAACTTGGAGGTAACCACGCAATATTAGCAAAAAGCTTTAAAATACAAAGCAATCTATGGCGTTCCTTTCCAAATTAAGGCTTAATTATCTCTGAAAAATGCATGGTTACCCCCAATTTTCTTTTCGGATATCAAGAGCCCTTGCTAAGTTCTGCTTTCTCTGCATAAATTTAAACCGCGCAAAAATATCCCTGCATTAGTAAGCACTACCGATAGGAAATCCGAGTATCTGGAGATGCGCAGAACGTATGCGCAATAACAATGGTAGGCACCGTCCTTAAAAAATTCTGGTCTGCTTCAAAAAAATTTCACCTGGTTCAAAAATAATTGAACCAGAGGTCAAAATTGAACTACAACATACCTGTAACATGTACCAGCTGATATGTCCAGAATTGCCCCTAATTAGTAGTCTCCCACGCAGAATTAATTACATGTACGCAGATTTCAATAAGTGTTACAAAGAGTCCCCTTGGCTTGCTCTTTTCACCAAGTTCAGCATCACTTGTGTCTCAGAATGAAGACAATTCACGTCACAAAGTGTCCCGTAAATTCTGCTCCATAAGTAAGGATAAACAGCTGAATTTACTCTAGTGAGCTAAAAATAACGCTAACCTTTACTCTTACCTTCCTGATAGATATACGTAGCAAAGGTTTAGACTTAAAGGTACACTTTGAGTTGAATGTCAAAACTGGGCCTGCATCTAATTAGACGCATTTCTGTTCATAAGTAGGTAAAAGTTTTAGTGGACAGGTGCCTTACATCCTTTTCGTCCATTCTCATCATTTAATCCAATCCCTTGATTGCAAAGAGGTTAATTAGCCAAGCTAATTAGTTGCGAGGCCAATTGCAAGTGACTGTCTGAAAGCTGGTGGTCATGTTGGAGTGGACTTTCTAGACACCAAGATCCTCCACTCAGCTTGATATTTTAAATATTGTAGTTTCATAATACTCTAACCAAAACTAATAATAATTATTATACTGATACAGTCGTGAATTTATACCTGAAGAAGTAGTTCTTCAACAATCTTGAGAACCTCTGCCTGGTCATAAACAAGCAAAACCTAACAAAAACAGTCAGAATTGAAAACTGAGTTACTGTAATTTAATTCTTACACTGTAAAGATTTTTCAGGACCAATGAAAAAAATGTTAATAATAATAATGAACTTTATTTAAGTGACGACTACATGTTTAGCACTGGAGAACTAACTGGGGACACCGTAAAGTAGTAATCAAATCAAAGCAGATCAACTCATATTGAAGCGAGGGGAGAAAAAGCTCTCGAAGCAGAGTAGAGAAGCAACAAACTCAACCTACGTTTGACGCCAAGTCTGGGAATCGAACCCAGGCCACATTGGTGGAAGGCAGGTGCTCTCACCACTGCACCATCCCTTTTCCTAACTATATAACACGTTTAAGAATTCCAACTGGTGAGAAGTAACCAATTTCAAAAGGCAGTTCAGGACTTCAGTTTCCAAAATTCCATTTAACTACATCTAGTTACTACCTGACTTGTAATAACGAGGTTGAAATAGTCACGAAGCAATTTAAAAAATGCCAATTTACATTTTGAGATGACGTCCTCGTAGCCGTCGCCATTGTTGTTGCTTAAGCTCCCTAACGGCGACGGCAACGAGAACGTCATCTCAAAATATCAATTCCCGTTATTTTAATCGCTACGTGAATATTTCAACTTTTTTAATATGACAAGGGTGTGGTAGTTCCTCAAAAATGACACTCGTCGGAACGGCACTTAGTTTAGGGGAGAAAATGAAAATTTATCCTCTAGTGCTGACATTTTTGATAAAACCTCAAATTTGGCGATTTCACGTGGTTGTTTTTCTGACAACGGTGAAGAAATGGACAAAAATGAAATACGCACGTGCGGGGCGTGCAAAGCTATTGTTTCTGCCGACTAAATATGCAAATTTGTGACGTTCTTGTTGCCGTTGCCATCGCCGTTGTCGTTGCTAAAGCTCCCTGTTAAGCAAGATCAGTTGTGACACCTTGTAAAAATCACACTCATCAGTGATAACATTCTGATCAACAGTAAATTAGTAAGATTGAACAGTATCCAACCTCTCAGTGGGATAACAGTGTCGCAGACATTATGTTGTATGGCAGTAAGCTCAAGAAAGTGACATTGTATTGCATCCTTTAAAGTGCCCTTGTGACCAAAAAATAATTTCATATTTTTCTTTGGATTTCAAAACTATGTTAACAAAACACTAAGTAACCCACGTTTTAAGCCTTGATTTCAAAAAGACACCTCTTTATTATAACTGTAATTCTCCTTTTTAATGGTCCGCTATTACTAACATTATGTTCTTGAGAGAGCTGGATCGAGGAGAAAATGACGTCAAAGGCTCACTAGTTTAAGAATGCAATACGTGTCTACGCTGCAGAATTAATATGCAACACGGGGGTTTTGGGCTTTCAGACTTTTAAACTCACGCTTTGCATATATAATAAGCTGCGTTCACCCGCTGAAATTTTAAGCTAGTGAGCCTCTGACGTCACTTTTCCCTGGATCCAACCGTCTGAGGTCCAATCGGTCAGTTTTGAACTTGAGTAATGGCGGACCGTGAAATCCAAAACTTACACTCAAAGTAAACGGCCTTTGGATAAAAATCAAAGCTCAAAATTTTGCCAGTCAGGTGTTAAGCAAACACACTTTCAAAATCTGAAGGAAAAAAGGAAGTGGTTTTTTTTATCACAGGGGCACTTTAACCTGATTATGCAAGTATAGGTGGTTTTCACGTGACGTCATCGCCGCCATGTTGGTGCACGAAAACAAAAGATCTCTCATTAGCTCCTTTTGCTCGTCCACCAGCAATTGTACATTGCAGCATTGTTATCTGTGTCTCTAGATTGACTCAGAGAACTCCACCCCCCCCCCACCCACTGGGGAGGGATTTTGACACTTACAGTATGCGTTGCCCCACGGTTGGGAATTGGACATGACCGCCATTTTGGAACACCGAGAAAACCTGGAGATGACTTCGCCGCAATCTTGGTTTTTGACTGGACTTCTCTGTTATCCAGATTTTTCTGGACACGGTGGGTGAAAGAAATTAGGTAAGAGAATCCTTCTTGTCTTTTTGTAAATATGGACCATCAATTTTTTAATCTTCGCAGGAGTGTTCAGAAATTCAGGAATGTTTCTTTCAATTTTTTCCATGATTGGTTTTTGTATATTTCTACATATTAATTAATTTTTTCCCCTCTACCGTTGCGCATGCTTGATTGATTCAAAAGCTCGTTAATATTGTTGATGTTGTCGTGCTCAATTTTAGGTTCTTGTTCAGTACCATGAGCAG
>NC_090882.1:22140900-22145900 GCF_036669935.1 Montipora foliosa | reverse complement strand
TGCAAGAATATAGTTACTGTATACCAGGTGATCTGGTGACGTAATTCGGAGGACTGGGGAGAAACATTTTAACGCCGTATCACACAACCGCGCGCGGCCTTGAATGTTATTTCCGAATTTAACATGGCAGAGGCGAGGTTAGATCTCAGCGGTTTCCACTTGAATGTTCATTCAGTAACAGGAAATGTGGGAGGCACGAAATGATCTGTTGAGTTTTGGCGATGGAAATACTGCAGGAAATTTGGAAACAAAACCTAAGGCCGCGCGCGGTTGTGGGATACGGCGTTAATCTTTTTCTTCCCAGTCCTCCAAAATTACGTCACCAGATCACCTGGTAACCGGTCGTACTGCATTGAAGCAAAAACTACTGTGGCGTAAACACGGCGAGCAATACCGAAAACAGCAACAAGAAAATTTCGTACAGAGTTTCCGAAAATCAGGGCTAAAAAATGCATATACGAGTGGATTTAAACAGGAGCTTAAGGCCTCTGCTATTCTACACGCAATATTTAAATAGAAATCTTGAGAAGACGATAAATGAACGAAAACGTCATATACTCTAAGAAAATCAACGCAAAGGGTAAATCCCCAGCCTACGGCAAAAATGGAGACCGCTATGACCATCAAGCGAACTGTTTTAGCTTTATGTTTTGCAACTGCACCATGAATGCTGCCATTTTTAATCCCCTTCGATAAACTTAGAGCAATCTTTGTGTAAAGAAGCATTATCAATGCGAAGGGGACGAGAAAAGCCGAGGCAAAATTCATCGTCTTTGGTAGTTTACAGTCGGTAAGCGAGTTGCAAAAGAAAAAGGTCTCACAATGTTCGGTCGCATTTTTACCTCTCCAGCATATTTGAAGTGGTCTTGGTTGAACAGTAAAAATGACTGGTATTGAAGTCACGCATGCGTAAAGCCATATACTTGAAATCAACAGCAAGAATAACCGCAGCTGCCGCGGTGCTAAGCTTTTAAAAGGTTGGAGAACGTTTCTGTATCTGTCCCAAGCAATAGCAGTCAAACTGCCAAAAATCGAAGCGCAAAACATATGTTGTGCAAACTCTTCAACTGTACATGACAGTATTGGTGCACTTTCCGCACGGATAATTGTTCTTAAGATTGGAAATATTAAATAAAGAAACACATGAGTTAGCGATAAATGAAAAATCAGAAAGCTTGAGACACTTTTGCGTATCTTTCGGCTTCGTAACATGACATAAACGACGAGAGCATTGAGTATGATACCACAGACCAACAGAACTCTTTCAATTATCATCAACAAGAGGAGGAAGTTATCCCTAACTGAGACTAGCCCAAGAAAGGGCCAGTTGGTTGAGGTATTGTTTGTCCACTGAGATGTCGCATCCATGCCAAGCACAAATCACCTTTTTCCCTTTCGTGTAAAAGTCAAAGGGTCGACCCAAAGCAGAATATGCTGCAGTGAAGTGGTTGATCTTTGTTCCGAAGAACAAACTCGCGTCAAGGCCCCAGTTTGTAGAGAACCTGTTAACTAAGAATAAACCACGAAAAGAAAATCTGACCCAGCTTGTGTGTAGTTTTGTTTGTTTGCAAGGGTCTCAAATGAGTACTGCAAAACCAACACACAAGTGATATTTTTGGCCAATCACAACCGTCTCAGGTTATCAAATCAGCCGATCATGACGCAAAGGAAAAATACACAGAGCAGAAAACACTAAGCCAGGAAAGCGTTCGTGAGGAGGTTACGACTCCTTTTCGTTGGTTGCGCGACTGTGATGTTTAATCCAAAAGTGATATTGAAAGAACTTTCGACAATCACGCGATCGATTGGACACTGAACCGTTCCAATGAGACTGTCAGAAAAAAAGACTGCAATAATGCGGGGTTAAATTATACAAAAAAGTTTCCGAGACAGTGACTTCTATCATGCAGCTTGTCTGAGTAACTGCCAAATAAGACACAAAGCCAGGTGAAAGTGTTCTATGTTATGACTACGTTATTGTGCCCCTGCTATCAGAGAACTACAAACGCAAATATAGAGTTAAATTGTTCCGAACAGCTTGCAAGAGGGCAAAATTCAATAGTTGCGCATGCGCCATGTTTAACACTTTCCTTCAGGAAAAATGAAAGTGTTTATTTTCATTGCTCTTTTCAGAAAAAATAAAACACAAATTTAACAAGTTTTAATCACTTTACTAGTAGATGGGACGATTTTTAATTATTGTCAGAGTATTATTCTTTTAAAGTGGCCTAACTAGAACAGAGTTGAAAAAAAAAAAACGTAATTGCTAATTTTTTGTGTACATTCAACCGGAGGAACAGTCGCAACGCTAAACATTCAAATGTCAGATCATTGTCAGATCATAGTTGTCTTTGTCATTTGGAAGCTCTTTTAGAAAGTGACAATAATGTTTTGTATTTGTACTTTATTCGAAACGGTGAACAATGATCTATTCTCGGTGTTTTGATAAGCTGTTGGACCAGAAACCCATAAGGGTTGAAACGTGTAACGGCCCCTTGTGTGCTGGGAAACAAGCTTCTGAATATTCAATTTCCTAAGTACCACATTCGGAACAAAAAGAGCGAAAGGTTTCCAAATATGGTACTTAGCACTGAAGCATTCAACCAATAAGTTCGCACGGAATATTCGGAAGCTGTGAACGCGCGTTACACGTTTCAACCCTTATGGGTTTCTGGTTGGACTCATCAATTACTTATAAGTTTTTCTTCCGCTCCAATCCCCTCTCTACGATCAGACTATCACCTACGGCAAGTGGTGTTCCTCTCAAATATGGCAGCCAAGGATATATGATTCCTTCAACACCCGCTCCTGTAGAAAATTTGTCGCCTAAATTACGTATTGCTGTCATGGTTCCCATAAAACTGAATACCCGAGAGAAAAAAAAATTATTCCACATAACATACCACGATTGTAGCCAATGCACATTGGTTGACAAACATTGATCTTCGTGCAGGCTTCTACACAATCCAAAATCATTGTTCACCGTTTCGAATAAAGTACAAGTACAAAACTTTATTGACACTTTCTAAAAGAGCTTCTAAATAACAAAGACAACTATGATCTGACATTTGAATGTTTAGCGTTTCGACTGTCCTCTGATTAATGAGAGAGCTTTTGGTCTTCCGGTTCAATGTACACGAAAAATTAGCAATTACGTTTATCTTGTCAACTCTGTTCTAGTTAGACCACTTTTAAATAATAATACTATGGCAATAATAAAAAAGCGTCCCATTTACCAGTAAATTCCTTAAAACTTGTTAAATTTGTTTTTATTTTTTCTGAAAAGCGCAATGCCTGGAGAACATGGACTGCAACAGTTCTCTGCCGGGCAAAGCGGAAAATGTACGCATGCGTACGACTGGAGGTGAAATCACAAAGCACATATAAGGAAGCATCAGGTAGATAAAAAGAAGGCATTGTGGCCTGGTGGTTAGAACGGCTAGTCTTGAGATCCGGAGCTGCCAGGTTCAAGACTGGTTCTGAACACTCGTTGAATTTGTCCCTGGTAATCCCTGGTTCAACTTCGAATTCTACGCTGCACTTATAAATAGCTAACTGATTTGCCTCTGGTCAGTTGGGATTCTTAACAGTTGTTGTTGTTCGGTTCTGGCGTTTCGTTAATTGTTTCATTGGCCCTGAAAAGCCCCTATGGGGAGTGGTCAATTAAAGACGGCGCCTACTATTGTTATTGCGCATATGTTCTGCGCATCTCGAGATACTCGGATTTCCTATGGGTGGTGCTTATTAATACAGGGATATTTTTGCGCGGCTTAAAACTATCCGGAAATAGTAGATCTTAGTAAGTACTATTGGTACCCAAAGAGAAAATTGGGGGTAACTTTGCATTTTTGAGAGATAATTAAGCTTCAATTTGAAAAAGAACGCCATAAATTGCCTTGTATTTTAAAGCTTTTTACAAATATTATTCATCAATTATCTTTGAAAAATGCATGATTACCCCCAATTTTCTTATTGGATTTCAATAATCTTTAATGATCTTTAATAATCTTCATTTTCTGCATAATCATAAACCGGGGCAAAAATACCTTTGAATTAGTAGGCACCGTTCTTAAAGTGCCTATGAAGTGAAAAATTTTTTTGCGTTTTTCTGTCCCTTGTTATGTCTCCTGACTTCGATGGGACGAAATATTTCCTATGAACTCTGACAAACAGAGTCCATTTCTTCCGTAAAGTTTCGTCTTTCGGGAAGAAATGCATTGAAATTCCCGGAGGCAGCAAGTTATTTTCACAATTAGTCATATCGGGGCCACCAGCCACACAATAATTTCCCCTTGCCTTCTTTTTCGCCTTGTCTGCCATTATATTACGCTCGAGTCGTCTGGACAATTTCCAACGTCACGACCTTGTTATACGATCGTTTTGGCCGCGCGCAAAATGGACCCACTTTCGTGTGTCAAATTCGAACTTTGGGCGGCAAAAAGTCGGATTTTTCTCACTTTAACATTACTCACTTTTGGCAGTTTCGAAAAGTAGGCAACACGAGCAACAGAAAAACGTAAAAAAAATTCACTTCATAGGCACTTATGTATGTATGGATGTATGTAAAGCACCAGGGAGAAACAGTTCCCAATAACTTAGTGTTTGTCATATTCCCATTTAGCATGCAGACTTTAGTGCACTTGATAACCGATTGTTTTTCGTACAAAAGTTGAATTGATCTAACCAATCTAGACTTGGCCCAGGCTTTTTTGACCCTAAAAGAGACCATATTTAAAACTCATTCAATATATATTTTTATATTTCTTCGCGTGCAACCCTAAACGAGACCTTCAAGGCTACACATGGGCTACATATGATGGCGTTTTCCCCAAACACCCTAAGTGAGACCAAAACCGAAATTTACACACCCCTATAGGTGAGACGACGAGCCTCCCCGCCTCTTTCATGTGCGAGTCTCTCACCCTCTCCCCCCCTCCCGAATTAAAATTGCTCCTCCACTGAGCGAACCATATTAAATAAATACAATTTAAAAACAAAAA
>NC_090882.1:22110900-22130900 GCF_036669935.1 Montipora foliosa | reverse complement strand
ACTCTTGTGTTGTTACAGATTCGTCAGCCTTCTTTTTCTTGGTTTCCTGAAGCGGGGCTCCTTCACTTGTTTCGCCATTGACGGAATAATAGACGTACTTGTAAAAGTGCGACATGATGATAAATACCACCATAACCAGCAACAGCAGACCAGCAAAGAAGAAAAATTCGTTTGCCTGTAAATGAAATGGACGGATAAGACTAAGTAAAGCAGCCTCTATCGCCACTAATTATAATTCCTTGAGTCAACCCTTTCTCGAGTATATTGATCTGCTACAGACCTTTCCCGGTAAGTACGGCGAAGGAAAATAAAGTTTTGTGTTTAAATTATTTCAACTCCCGCAAAATTCTTTCGCATCAGCTGTATGACTAACAAGACCCACAAAAATTACACAAGAGCACTTGCTTTTCATTTGTTAAGCGCCTTTAACCAAAATGTTTAAAGAGAGTTCGATTTGTTTTTGATAAAGAGACACAAGATTGACTGAGCCGCTGTTTTCCAGTTCCAAGGGAAGTGGCTCACATAAATCTCAGGCTATATGATACGGTAAGCAGACCTCTTTGTAGTTTCATCTAAACTCGACAATAAATCTTTCTATTATTATAGAATGTTGGTTTAAAGCAGTTTTCAAATGACTGTCGAATACGCTTAGTAACTGGTGAGAGAATCTCGCACCAGTCTAGACTATCAACCAGTGAGAAGGAAAACCAAAGGCAATCACAACTTGCAAGCACGATTTTTCCCGCGCTTTGAGCAATTCACATATCTGGATTGGTTCATTGCGCTGTTTGGACCTGCTGTGGAAATCGTTCTATCATTCTCTTCGGTCTACTGTAGCAAAGTCGGTAGGAAAGCACACGAAATAGAAATCGGAACATTCGGAAATTTTCCGAGTATGGCCGAGTCGTAATTGATTAACACATCTCTTCATGATAAGATACGATGAATGATCGGCCACCATTCGCACATTCCTTAGCAATGGTCACACACTTCACACGTCCTTACCATGTTGTCTGTAAGCCGTGCTTCGGCAAATACAACAACTATAGCATTTCCAACAGAGACAGTCATGAGCCAACCTGCCATTATACAAGACTTCATGCTAACTGGAGCCTAAGAACAAAAAGATAAGACCAAACTATATGAACGAGCAAAATCGTGTGACGTTAAAGGAAACTTCCACAGTCCTACAAAAAGATAGCGTTAAAACAGTTAAAATAACCCTAATTATAAAGGCATATCCCCTCCACCAAGTTACGCAATCGATGCTTCCAAGGCTCATCCAAAATGGCAACCTGACAAATGGAGAACTGATTTCGTTCACTTTATTTGCACTCCAGTTTTGATAAACTAGAGCGAGTTTCAATCGAGTGTCTTAAAACCAAAACCAAAGTAATTACTTTGGCCAATCAAAAAGGACGGAGACAATCCAGTAACCCAATCAAAACTCGAAGTAATTACACGTAGCCGACACAAAGCGCGGGAAAATGTGCACGCGCGAGCCACGATTGGTTTTGGTTTCACTTCTGATTGGTCAAAAAAATCACTGATTGAAGTAATGCAAAACCAATGCAATTCGCTAATAACTTTCGACACTCAACTGAAAACCACTCTACAAAAAAAGAGGAATACTAATCAACTTTTAACGAAATAAAGAAAGCTGGAGCGTTTGTAATCTGAATTTCTATCAGCATTGCTCAGCCATGCATGGGGTTGTCAGTGTGTTGACAGTTCGATATCGAGAATTAAAAGAATGAAGTCTTGTACACAGCAAAGGACCTTTTATAGTCTTTTCCTTTAGTTAAAAGCCTGTGTAGGGGCCAAAAAAGCTTTGGAGTATTGCTTCGTTGCATCTTCTTTGTAAAAATCAAGGTGAGAGGAAAGGATTTGGAAATAAATAAGTAAGGAGAGATGAATGGAAAGGAAAACAGAGTGAAGATGGGAGAGATGCAGACCAAAAAACACTTAGCCCATTGACTCCCAGGGGTAACCCATTGACTCCCAGGGGTAAAGAGACACAAACCTGCGAGTAAGCGAATTCCAGTCCTGTTATGGAGAACAGAACTTCTCCAGCAGTAATTGTAATATACTGAGGAATCTGCCACAGCATTGAAATGGTCTTTGGACTCACATCATTGTATTTCTTTACAACGAGCTACGAAAATGACACGATTGATAAAGTGAGTGAAAGAAATGTACATATTTCAAGTGCAGGTTACACGCGAAATGTGGAAGTGATCAGCCTCGCACAGCAACGCAGAGGTCATGGGTTCGAATCCCGTCGAAGCCGCGTGAGAGATAATTCCTTAATTTGTGCGAGGATTACTTCCACATTTCATTGTTAACGTGACTTACACACCACGAGAAGTTAAATATGAATGGGCCATTTCTGAGTTTACGTCTGCCTCCTCTTCAAAGCGAGTCTAAGTGCAAAGTTTTTGCGATGGTAATTAGTTCTACTTTACATATGAATGAAAACTCATTTTCACACTTCGACTCGCTTTGAAGAGGAGGCAGACATGACCTCGGAAAGAAAAACCTTAAATAAACAATGACCACAACCAGGTTTTCTGAGCCCGCGAGACTGAGCATCCCTAGCAAACCATTGTTTTAACCAAAACCGCTGGTCAGCAACCTGGTTCCGGTCATTGCTGTCTAAGGTCTTTCCCTCGGAAATGGCCTATCAGTCAGTATCAAAAATACCATAATACTCTCTTTGTTCCTCCAACATTTTGCATAAGCATTGTTTTTATTTTCTCTTGGGACTTACAATGGTCCAAAGAGAAACTGGAAACGATGCTTATGCAAAATTTTGGAAGGACAAACAAAGAGTATTATGGTATTTTTGACAATGGAAGATACTGGGTCATCACTTCTTTCCATCCCTCAAACTGACATTTCCCTTTTTATTCAACTTATACGACGTACAGTCTACTTTAGACTTCAAATCTTCTTCAACGAAACAAAGATTGTAAACAAGCTGAAAAGATTCACAATAGGCGAGGCAAAGAGTTGAACCCGGATTATTGGCTTCACCTTGCAGTTTCCGATATCCACTAGACTAACGAGACAACCTCCCGGAAAATCGAATTTTTCAGAGTATTGAAACAGTAGAACCCAGCAAAACAATTGAAAGTTAACCGTCTTCAACGGGGTTTTTAGACCTAAATACTGTAGATCAGCGCGGCATAGCTTAAAAACGCTATTTCTTGTTGAAGTAAAGCTGTAATTCTGCCTGTTTTCATTCTTTTTAAAGCGGTAAGCTTGTCAATATTAACATGGGATATTGTGTCGTTTAATTGTTACGAAATGTCCAATGTCAGTTTGATGGATGCAAATTAGTGTTGACCAAGATACTGCTGAAGACAATGGTGGGTACCAATTTTCCTCCGTTGACTCGAAGGAATGGTAGATCAGGCACTGTGAGATGAATGTTACATGATGAATGGCTCGTTTTGGTTTCCGAAGCTAAGTTCCTACGCTCGCAACTAGATCCGGGAAAATGCAGGCTGGCAGTGGGGCCCAGTGATTGAGAAACGAGATCTATATATGCAATCTTCGGGTTCAAAATTAGGCTCTGACCAATGCGTCTATTCGTCTTCAAAGATTTTTAAATAACACGTTGGTTTTCTTCTGCTTGTTGGGAATTTAAAGCGTGTTACGTTTGTTTTCAAACTTTCCTTTCACCGCTCATTTTTGTCGTAAAGCGCCTTTGGGCGCAGCCATAGTACATCAAGTCTACAGAAATGTATATCCGCTATATAGTAAAGTAACCGAAACGTTTTTTTTTTCCTTTGTAGGGTCACCAATTTCCTTGAACTTCCTTGTCTCAGTCTTCAGCAGAATTTCCTTTGTGCGAGGCAAGCAATACGCTTTAGAGCAGTTTTCAAACGACTGTCGAAACAATTTACACAATTGCCGCTACGCTTAGTGATTGGTTTACTGAATCTCGCGCCAGTTTATTAATCATACACCTCATTCCAAAATGGCCGTCATTTTAGTATTCTTTTGTTCGCTTGCAAATTAGCCCTCGTTGCCTCGTTTTTAAGCTGAAAATTCAAAAGAATATTTAACCTTAAACGAGGCAACAAGGGCTAATTTGCAAGCGAACAAAAGAATACTAAAATAGTGGCCATTTTGGAATAAGGAGTATTAGGGAGCTTAAGCAACGACAACGCCGACGGCAACGAGAACGTCATCTCAAAATATAAATTCGCGATAATTTAATCGCTTCGTGCCTATTTCAACCTTTTTAATATGACAAGGGTGTGGTAGTTCCTCAAGAATGTCACTGGTCGGAGCGGTGCTTAATTTACGGGAGCAATTGAAAATTTATCTTTAAAGCCCCGGCAAAACTATCGAACAAAGTTGGATTCAACCTTCCAACTTTGCTCGATCCAACATTGTTGGACCGTTTGGCCGCCTATGTTGGAGGCTGTTTGTCCAACAATTTTTGCTCGATCAAATGTTGGATAGAGTTTGCTTTTGATCAAACATTTCGCTCAACAATTCTGGTCGACGAAAAAATGTTAGAGTGTTTTGCCGCCCTTCCAACAAAGTTGTATCCTGCAGCAGGTCACGTTCGCCCTGCTAGCCAATCAAGAATCGCTATTTTATTTTCAAGCCTAGGCTTCTCGCGTCATTTGCAAAACAAAGATGGCGGTAGTGGCCTACTCGGTGGAATTCCCAACTTGTTTCCTACAAGTTCCTTAAGAAAGCAACACTTATTCCACATGCCACCATCTGATACGCGGCCATTAGTTCCTACATCTGCATAGAGAACGTCACAATCGGGACCAGCAATAGCCAATAGGACAATGGAGTGCGTGTGACGGTTTACAGTTATAATAATGAGATCCCGAGTTTGGAGGAGGTTGGAGGGTAATATGCTTCCAGTCGATGGCTCCCAAGCAATTCGGAAAGTTCCATTTCTCTTCAAACTGTTTTGCAATCTGTAGCCATTCCTGCTCAGACGAAGGCACTTTTAAGTAAGAAGGGCCCAGCCTTTTGGTTATTGCTTCACACACTTCCGTCACAATATATGATACTGCAGGTCTGCTGATCCTAAATTGAAAATGAAGGGATCGAAAACTCTCGCCAGTAACCAGAAATCTGAGCGTCAAAGCTAGCCTTTCAGCGGGAATAATCGGTTCACCGCCCATTTTCGTGCTCTGTTTGCATATGTCCTGTTCAATTGTGTTCAAAATTTCTTTGAACTGATCCGGGCTCATTCGCATCATCTCCTTAAATGCAGGCGTATCCTGCAGCGATAATTGTATTACAGTTTGGAACATTCCCTTTTCGGATCGTTCTTTTAGCCATTCACTAGTTTTCCCTCGCTTGACACGGTCAGTTGGGTCCTCTAACAGCTCGAGAACCATAAACGCTACAAGAGCTTTTCGTTTGTGTGTTAGCGCCATATTTTCAAATTTAGCGCCAACGTGCACCGGTAGCTTGTTTCGTCTAGCAATGTTGAATACAGTTTTGCCACTATCTCAACATTCACATCCAACAATGTTGGATGTTGGATCCAACTTTGTTCGATAGTTTTGCCAGGGCTTAAGTGCTGACGTCCTCGATAAAACCTCAAATTGGCTATTTGACGTTGTTGTTTTGCAGAAGACGGCAAAGAAATGGACAAAAGTGAAAAACGCACGTGCAGGGCGTGCAAAGCTATTGTTTTTGCCCAATAAATATGCAAATTTGTGACGTTCTTGTTGCCGTCGCCGTTGTCGTTGCTAAAGCTCCCTATTGAGAAGGATACCAAAACCAATCGCGACTTGCACGCCGGATTTTTCCCACGCTTTGAGAAAGTTACACGGAATTGCAGCTTGCTACGAGTTTTGATTTGGTTCACTGCGCTATTTGCACCTGCTGTGCTTGGTCGAAGTAATTACTTTGGTATTTCAAGTTGTTTTGCGACACTCAATTGAAAACCGCTCTGCGCAACATAATTTACAATTCGACACTGGAAAGTAAATCCAACCTGGCCTGCCTTCACTGGATTCGGTTGAATAACAGTCGTGAAGACACCTCCATTAGCAAAGTAGATCTGTTGATCTACAAGCTTTTTGCTTTGTCCAGCCTGCCTAATTTTCAATGGATACCTAACGTAAAATGAACAAAAAAATTGACTAAATACGGTTACACCGAAAAATCAACTATCAAAACTCTCCAACCCCAATTGCAATTAGAAGAGAAACTGAGCTCGGTTATTTGAAGATGAGACGGCTTTAATGGAAATCAAATGTTAGTTTTTTAGTGGAGGGAAAAACTGGCACACCCGGAGAAAAACCCTTTGGTGCAGAGTTGAGAACCAATAATGAACTCAATCCACATATGACGCCGAGACTGAGAATCGAACCCTGGCCACATGAGCTCTCACCATTGCGTCCTCCATGCAACCCCGAAGATTTTAAAGTATAATAAGCGACAAAATCAGACTCATTCTCCCGCTATAAATTATTTTACAGTGAAAGTCTGTAATCCTTTACGTCATTTGTCGGAACATAAATCGTAATAAAAACGTCGTGACAAAAATGAAAATAAATCTATAAACAGGCCTAGCTAATAACTCTTCCTTACAGTCACACAGGGGCTGAAATACGAAGGGTGCAGCTCAGTCCAGATGTTCTTTGTTATGGACCAAACACATAGATAAGGCGCCTCTGCCAGCTACTATACGGTCCATTTAAGATCTCAGAGTCCGGAACAACAGCCAGATGTAATAAGCTGCGAGTCGATTTTTATGTACGAGTGATAACAAATTTGTGGTAACAAAACTGTACTAATGATTAAAACCCTACGGAGTTTAAGCAACAACCGCTCTACAACTGAGCTATAAGGTTAACTGGGAGCTGTAAGAAAGAGACATGACAGCTATATCTGCCTGGAGTTTCAACTTACTTTTTTGCCACTATCTTCTTGTAGTCAGTATTTTGAAATGTTCCAACTGCTTTGTAAGATAACGTTTTGTTGAGATCGATGTCTACAAGAGGAGCGACATCTCCACCCGTATAAATAAACCTGAAAATTGAAAATCAAAGCGATAATAAGACTGCAGACAATAGTATCGACGTAATATTCTTCAAAAGGGGCTTCGAAAGAGGCTAAAATACTGATTTTGATGTGCTCTGATGTGCCTTTAGATTGGACGAAATCTTGCGCCACTTAATTTCTCTGCTGTTTGTGCCTTGAATGCATTCAATAAGGATCTTATTAAAACAAAAACAAGATCGTGGTGGATCGACGTCTGAAAATATAACTAACTAAACGGGAATTAACCCAGTAAAAACAGCGTAGACATTCGAAGAGAATATTTAAAAAATGATCGCCGTGTGTTCACGTCTTCCACATAACCTGAAATTGTCTTTTTACGTCGCTTATAGAATAAAAAAACCGTAAAAGTGAGGCCAGTCTTCAGATTCCAAGCAAAGGAACCTTTCAAACGTGTGATTTTCGAAACATTTCCGGGAATATAGAAACCCAGAATTTGTTGTATAATTCTTCAAAGAAAAAGCAATTTAAAGGGGCTATGCAACGTTATTTTAGGTTGTTTTGGGGAAATCTAAAGTCAATCACGAGTTTAAAACTCGAAAATGGTAACGTGGAATTCGTTTACTGATAAAATTATCGTGACAACAGAAACAAGATAATCGCGAGCAAAAACGACCTTTATCCAGGCGATTTACCATAAACAAGAAAAACGTCCGGCCGACGTTTTTCAAGATTACCAAATGCAATCCGTTTCAATCTTGTCCACTTGTGTCCATCCATGCTTCTCTTTACTTTTGCTGCATTTCTTTAAATGTTTTTCAACAGTTTTAAGTAGTTATTGCATTGTTTCGTTCTACTTTTTTGGCATTTTGGGTGTCATAAAATTACATCATTCGGAAGCCTTTTAACCTTTTAATTCAAGCCAAAAATATCATCATTTGGCGTCACATTGGCCTTTTAAATTCTAAAACTTGGTTTCTTCTCTTTGAAACATGTTAAAAATCCGGCTTTTTAGAACAAGGAGATCAAAGTTTTAGAAACAACAACAGAGCGAACAGGGCTGCCTTCTAAGAATTTTCTTTGTAAAAAATATACGCATTTTGGGAGGGCAGCAGCAAATATCTCAAAGAACATACCTGACTTTTGTAACACCACCTTTAAGAGGTTCAACAATATCTTTAAACTAAAATAGAAATAAAAGGGCTGGGTTTACACACAAGATTTCCCCCTAAAAAGTAACTCTCATTCTTGGTTCATTGTTGACACGTTTATGCAAAAAAAGATCAATAATTACTGACTGGCATTCACTGAATGCCTCACTGATTCACAAGCAGACTAGCGGACTACATGACTGATTAAGGGTGCTTCGATTGACCCTATTCTGGAATAAGAATACTTGAAGTGGTGATTTAAAACGGCATTTCTAGCGTTTTGAAGCAACAAGGATAATAAATATATGTTTAAAATACTGAGCATTTTAGCAGGTGTTTGACAATTTTAATGTGAATCTCCGTAAACACAAAGGACTTCTATCTTCTATTCCACGTATTCCTATTCCGGAATACGGTCAATCGAACGCACCCTAAGAGACCAAATAAATAGCTGACACATTTGTTAGCTAACTGACTGACTTTCTGATAGACCAGAATGTGGTTCAGCATTGTCTGTACTCCTTATCGACAATGATATTCGTCTTCACAGTGGTCAAAATGTTGTGGACTCTCCAGGCGCAGCCAATATTCAACACCAAAGAAAATGTTTATTTCAGAGCGTGACCACGATCGTGACACAAAGAGAGCTAGAGCAAGCGTTAACTATAATGTTCTCACAATCTCATAGACCTCACTTGCTCATTCAATGCTGTACCCAATTCAAACCCTTTGGGAATATAAACATGTTGTTCCAAGTATTTCCATACCATTTTAAATATGAACGCTACATTATCATGCCAATATAATGCACAAAGAATCTTAGTCCTGGGAGATTTGAATTGGATACAACATTGAGTTACATGTAGCTGATTAGGTATATTGGTTTTTTTCCCAAAATGAGAATTTCTGATTAGCTAATACGATTGCATGAAACTTTCAATTGACGTGAGTAGCGTTGTCTAGACTCTTCTTAGCCAATCAAATACAATACAATACAATACATACTTAATTGACCGCTCCCCGTAGGGGCTTTTCAGGGCCAATGAAACACAACGAAACGACAGAACACAACAACAACAACTGTTAAGAATCCCAACTGGCTGGAGGCAAACCAGTTAGCTATTAACAAGTGTGGCTGGGAAGTTGTACCCGGGACTACCAGGACCAAATTCAACGAGTGGTCAGAGCGGGTCTTGAACCCGGGATCTCCGGATCTCAAGGCAAGCGCCCTAACCACTGGGCCACACTGCCTCCGGCCCAATTGCGAGAGTACAAGCAATGCGGTAAAAAGAAAATTTCAGAACTGTTCAACTTACAATTTTTCCAATCAGTGCGTTTTTCTCTCTACCAACAACAAAGGTGGATACTTGTTTATCGGTTATTGAGACTTGGAAGAACTTGCTGAGGGAAGTTGGACATTTGACAGTCTTGACATTAATTTTATCCAAAGTCACTGGGACATGAATATATTCTGAAGCCTACAAGCAAAACAATATTAAATTTTGTTACTGTTAATGGCTTTACAATGTAACTCTTAAGTCTGAAGCCATTAATCACTTCTACGTGTGGTACAAACATCCTTCTAAACCACTACTTGAATTTTTTAGTAGCCTCTTCACTATTACTGCTGATGGGCCAACATAATTTAACTTTAATGACATAACTTCTATACCTTCATGACTGCGACCTCAGTATTAAGGCCAATACCAAACACCTGTATGGGACACACGCCTGCATTAATGACGCGAAGATTGGCAAAGGAAGTTGGAGGTTCAACTACTACTACACGACTTTTCTGTAAGAGAACCAAACAAAATAATTTTACCAAGTTGTGTCTTGCACAAACTTAAAAGACGCAGAAATTTAAAAAATAAACAACAACTAAAAGAACTTAGATGATAACAATATCTGACATTATTATATGACTAGCCCCAAGAGTAGGCAAGATGAACCAAATCCCACGCTGTCATTGGCTACCTGAGCGAGCGGTCAAGATGGAGCTATCTTGCCAGCTCGGGATTTCTCACTTGGTCTCACAAGATCAAAGATAATTTTTTGGTGTTTTATCCCATATAATAAATCCTTTATTGACCAAGCGTGTTCGGTCAAGATGGCTGGATATTGGCTTCGTACTTTTTTTGCATATGTAAACATGCAAACAAAGAACTACTTGACCTCACTTGATTTACACTAGCAAGTTTTCCTAGAAAATTTTTCCTTGGCAGTGTAAATGGAAAAATATGACAAGTTTTGCCTTGACAAGTGTCCTCGTTCAAACTCGTTCAAAAACTAGCATGCTAGTTTTTGAACAAGGACACTTGTCAAGGCAAAACTTGTCAAGGACGATATTTGCTTGTGTAAATTACCTGACAAGTGCACTTGTCAAGGAAACCTTGTCATATTTTCCATTTACACTACCATGGAAAAAGTCAAGGAAAAACTTGCATGTGTGTACAGTTGGCAAGTTTTTAACTTGCTAGTGTAAATGAGGCTTAACTCATTTATATCATCTGATCAAAATTGGAACTGGGTTTGAAAACGGTTATTTTCACAGAACATCTCAAATTACTTGGCTTTCTAAGTGCTCAAACAACAGGTCTGAAATCTCTTTACTCAGGCAAGTATGAAATATCCAGAACTTACTTGAATCGCTATCTGAATAAAAGCGGCCATCACAAATGAGCATGCTGCCAGCAGCATCCCTGCACACATTCGCTGTAAGGGCCTAAAATACCAATAAAACATATTTGGCAAAATCTACTTGGAATTAGTCACTAATTCGAATGGCAAAGTGAATACTGAGGTAATTAAGTCAGTGAGCACATACAGTCAGACAGTAAATTTTTATCCAAAGTCCACTAAAACATCCACAAAACTCCAAATATTTTTTGATTTTTATGCTTAAGTTCAATGTATAATGTTTTGCTTAGGCTATTTTTCTTATCATGATGTAAAGTGCATTGGGATATAGAAATGCGCTTAATACGAACCTATGTTATTGTTATTGTTATTATTATTATTATTATTATTATTATTATTATTATTGTTATTATAAAGTTTCAACATCATGTTCTGGCTGTTGCCATTGCTGTCTTTTCTTGTTAGGCGAGTCATAACAAATGACCAAAGGCTAACAGAATTATCTCTTCTTCACATTTCCAACACTTTCCTCAATATCCTTGCAGTTCCCAACAAGGCAGTTTTTTTGCATCACTCCAACATTGAATGGTATTATTATTATTATTATTATTATTATTATTATTATTATTATTATTACCTCACAAGTAGATTACACTTTCTTAGCAAGGGATAAATGACAGTTTCGAAGATAGGAATCATGATCAGAATAAATACAGGATTTAATGCCTGCAAATAACAGAAAATGAAACAGAATGAGCACAACTACCATGAATAAGATTCATGAACACCTACTGTTGGATACTGGTAGTTAAATGAACCCATTGGATGCAAAAACTATTTCAGCTCTGGAACACTGAAAGAGAGTTGCCTCACACAGACTAAACATTAATTCTCTTCTCCTCTATTGTAATTAACACCTTGTCTGCACTGTCTTTGATCATAAACAGCACTCACATAGAAGTATAAGCCAAAGAAAAAATAACTTGAAACACCATTTAATTTAGTATCACTGTCTTATTAACTCCACTGAAAAACACAGCCCAAAGAGCTGAGACCTATTTCTTTGGTGAAAGATATATGAAATGAATCACATGTTGAACTGCCAATGCGAAATCAAGCAAAGCTACAATGTATGATCCTCGCAGTTATGACACAATTTTGGCAATTGCTTAGAGAAGCCTGAAAAATTCAGGACTTCAACAGGTTTAGAACCCAAGACTTTGTGATACCAGTGCAATGCTCTAACCAACTGAGCTAACATTAGGAGCTGGTCATTTGTTTCAGGGGAACATCAGAACACACAAATGACCATCTCCCAAATGACACCTGTATGGGATGTCAGTGGTTTTAATTAGCTCAGTTGGTTAAGGCATCGCACCAGTATCGTGAGGTCACGGGTTCAAACCCTGTTAAGTCCTGAAGTTTTCAGGCTTCTCTATGAATTGCCAAAATTGCGTTCATACCTGCAAGGATTGCAGCTTTACTTGATCTATTTCTTTCTTTGCTATTTACTTTTTGGACCATGATTTCAAAAACTTTCAGCTACATCCAGTGCCCCACCCAACACAAAGGTTGCAGTCGCATTAGGGAGTTTACACTAGAGTTAAAATCAAGTTCTGTTGTTCAGTGTTTCCCAAAGGATTCAAAACACCAGAGAGTTGACAATTGAGTAGTGTCAACACTAGTGTTACACTGTGTTTCTTTCATGTGTGACTGCAAGCAATGTTGTTCAGCACGAAGTGCAAAGAACCCAGTTATGTCTCATTATCAATTTAGCGGGGAAGGGAAACAGCAAAAAGGGGATACACTTTAATAAGAAAAGTTTTTTAGTTATAGGTACATGTAAGCTGGTTTAAAACAACTCAACAATTTTGTTCAGGATTTTTGGCTGCAACAGTCCCTCAAACTGTAATTTTCTGTGGAACATAACAAGTGAGCAACCATGAAAAATGAGCCTCCCCCATGGACACCTGTATAAAAAAAGTCGCTTATTTATTCCACTGCATTTTCTATCCTCTGGGCAGACACAGTTGAAAGAATATTTGCTTGGTTTGGATGCTTCTCTATCACTTTCAAAACAATGGCATCACTAGTCTTGTAATGAACAGTTAGTGAAGGAAGGCAAGTTTAAAGACCTGAACAAAATGCCAGTGCACTGTAGTCAATTTCTTGATGTTCTACAATCTTGGACAAAACTCTTGGGAAAAATTCCAGCTTAAATATCATTTGGTATGCATTTGCAAAGTATACCGTTCCTTCCCCTCCCTCCCCCCCCCAGGGGAACATCAGGGGAACATCAGGGGAACCCCCCCCCCCCCCCCCCTTCCTCCATACCAATGTTGATAATGTGGTGCAAAGCCTTTGACCATTTCTTAAGCAACATTGGACTAGGGGGAGGGGGGAAAGTAGAAGGACTTTAAAGTAATCATTATGAGAGCATCAAATTTTCCCAAGCTTTGTCCAAGATTGTAACATTTGACAAAGGCAAAATAATTATTACACTGACACAAACCTGGACTTGATCTGGTTTTATAGTTCCAAGTGCACCCTAAAAGAAGTCAAGGAAAAATTAGAAGTTTTTACTCATTATTTCATTACAAACTAACATCACTTGGATCAAGCGATGAGGGTAGCTCCTGAAGGGGGGGGGGGGGGGTACTTCCTTATAAGAGGATAATGGGGATGTGCTGCTTGATGGGGTTGCATTTTCACAACTGGATTGACTATAATGGGGTTACATTTTTAGAAGAGTTACATGTACTAGAATGGGGTCGCACATTTTTGGGATTTCTGGGATAAGAAAATTCTGGTAAGCAGAGATTTAAAAATAGGAAGATCCCCAGTTAAAAAATGGTTTGTGCTGTTGTTTTAAGATTTAACAGTTGGCTCGGTACAGTACGTTTGTAAATATTTACAGCTAGCAAATGTACCAGAAAGTGACTAAGTTGGGATAGTGAAAGTGACATTTGCTCAAAAGTGACTAAGAAGCAAAGGTGAGCAGGACTGTACTAAATTGGGGTCTATGATTGGCCATGCCACAGAATAGACTATAATGGGGTCGGGGTTCGGAGAGGCAAAAATTGACCCAAGTACCCCTGGGGCCAGCGGGGGGGGGGGGGGGGGGGGGGGTAGACATGGAGTCGCAACTACATACAATATCACCATCCATTTCTTCAGCTTGAAGTGTCCAGCGCGATCCCTGAAACAAGAAAATTGGTTATTAACACTGCATCTAAAGCATTTAAGACGAAATCCGATAGAAAATCGAGCAATTTCACTTTTTAGTGGACAAAAATCTTGTACCAGAGTAATTTTACGTATTTTACAGTCCTTTTTACATTTCCTGAAAGCTAACGATATAAATATTTGCCTGCAATAACACCAAAAACAATTTCCCATGGGAATGAGAAAAATTATATTTCAACATTCAGAGAAATTGTGCAAACACAGGTAAAATTTCATCCTCAGTTTCATTTCACCAGTACTTTCAAGTGTTTCTTACGAAGTTCAACGGTTGTTTTTGACATTTGGTGTTGCTAGAAATGATTTTTTTTGAGAAGATATGTATTTAAAACAGTCATACAGAAGTTTGCAATACGATGTTTATAATCTGGGTACAAGGTTTTTGTCCACTTGTTACTCAACCTTCTGGTGGATTCCGTCTTAATAACTAACGCTTAAGTGCATACACATACAGGTTTGACTGTATTGATCTCTTGCTAAAAAAGGATTACTTCTTTCACCTGCTGATCAAACAATGTCCAGAAAACAGGTAGAGGGAGAAACATGAAAAGAACTTTGAACAAAGCTTTGATATCCTCCACCATATGAGACTGCAATTCAGAACAAAAGAAATACATGATCAGTGGCCATTGACAGTAAGAAAATCCACTTTTTCGAGTTGTCTTTACTTAATTATTGTTGGAGGTCTGATAGTCCAAACCGTCAAGAAGATTGCTGATGCCCAAAATTTTGCCAGGTTCTACTGTATATGTGCTCTGACAAGGAGTGTTTTTTAAGCTGAAACCATCATCTTTTAATCACTTCATTTAAAATGGACCACTTATTGCCAAGCTTCAGCTGATACAGTGTAGATTATCACACTTTACGAATGTCTGTAGGGAACGACATACAGTAAATCAAGCTGAACTTCCATCGGCTAAACTGCATTACACTGTATATTTACATGTAGAAGAACCTTTTAAAGCAATTTTGTCTAAAACAAAGAATTCAAGTCATGCTTTCGTTCAACAATCAAAATTAACTTGATTTTTATTTTCCAGATACATACTCTGATGAAAAACCGAGACATCTCATTTAAGTTTCTGAAATTAATCTGAGTTCTTGAGTCTTTCATTATTATTTTTATTTTCAAAAACCAAAGAGATTTAAATTAGTTCGAGCCTTACCATGTCACTATATGGATATGACAATGCCTAAAACTAGAGAATCATGCTGCTTTGGATACCATCTGCTTGTGGACATGTAAGGCATTTTTGGAATACCCTTGCTTCTTTTGCAAATTACATGATCTTTGAGTGCAAAAATTTAATGTTTTTCATAGCATGAACTACAGTTACGACCTTATTGATGTCTTTCTGGTCCCCATTACATGGAAAGCAATAATATTCTAACTTATGATTCAGACACTTAACATGGCTTCTGATGAGATGCAGAAAAAAATTAAAGATTACGCGGAAATTTTTGGCCATATTATGCGGAAACATACGTTGATTATGCGGAAATTACACCGGATTATGCAGAAATTTAAACAAGTTATAAAACTAATAATTAGGCCCGTCCAATGCATTTACATGCTTATGGTAAATATCCGTAATCGAAATTGCAACCAATACAATCGCATTTGTGACTGAATTTTTGCCCTTTGTGATTAAAATACATGGAGGAGTCACCAATTTGCGACCAGCTTTCACCGTTGAAATAAAAGGGTTAGCAGTTGGGATTTTGCTGCAACTTTTGGTAAAATAAATAAAGCGATAAAAAAATTATTTTGTTTCTCGTCATGAATTTTGTTTCAATTTTGAGATAACACCTTTGGAGCGCCATCCATTCCCTCGATCACTGACTTTGTTTCTTATCAGTCACGTCATTTGCTGAAGTGTAACTGTTTCTCGTCCAATGTGAAGCATTGTAGGAACAAAAACTAGTGTCCAGGCTCATTGGTGAAAAAATGCGCGGAAACTGCTTACGATCTTTCTTACGAACTTTCATCTTGTGAACGAAATGGTGTGTTTTCTTCAATGTTCAGGAAAATAAGCGTTTCAAAACAGTCAATTTCTTTGGCTTTTATGTTTTTGAGGATGTTAAGGAGCTGCTTTATCACTAATATCAGGTGTTTCTTCTGTTTTTTGCGGAAAATATCGGAATTATGCGGAAGATGCGGATTTCAGTGAATTATGCAGATCTGCATCGCCGCATCCTGTTAGATGCCATGACTTAATATTGAGAAGACGTGGTCTGATCCAAAAACTATATATATAAAAAATAAAAATGATATGGAACTTACACCATAGTCATCTTTTGCATAGTCCATCCAATGCTTTTTCTTCTCAGCAGAGCCACAACTTTTTATCCTTTTTTTAATCGCATTCTAAAACCACCAAAAACCTTCGTTATTATCTTACATGTAAACTGGAGGAGAAACAGCTCTCATGCAGCACACTAACTTGATATGAAAATAAGGATTTGCCACACTTGCACTCAATAATGAAGTACAACTTTGTAGCCATTACAAAATTACAGTACACATCAAATATTTAAATTAGACCAAGAATTCAACAATCAAAGAATTGAATTCTCAATCTTTTATCAATGCATTGAAATATCCTTTTATAAACATGTAAGGTGTCACTTTCATTTACAGTAATGTACTAAAACAGGTTTTTTCTTGATACCAACCCCAACTGCACATCCAACAAGAAGAACGATATTCCCTTCTGGTGGAACTTTTTTGTACTTGTTACGGCCACAAACAAATAAAGCTGGGTAAAAAAAGAAAGGGCTAAATTATCATGTGTCATCAATAATTTTGCAAATATCAGTTTTCAAAGCTTTGCTTTATACATGTATTTTATCAACGAATGCAAAAAAATGTATTAATTTTTATCAACAAAGGCAAAAAAAAAGAGACCATTTTACAGTTACCGGTATGTGCTTAGTCACCTGGCCTATGAATGGAAGTGAGGCTTAAGAGATGACCTTGTTTTGATAGACACCTCATTGCTTTTCTT
This sequence comes from Montipora foliosa, assembly GCF_036669935.1. Classification (NCBI taxonomy): domain Eukaryota; kingdom Metazoa; phylum Cnidaria; class Anthozoa; order Scleractinia; family Acroporidae; genus Montipora; species Montipora foliosa. The sequence goes on along the minus strand of NC_090882.1, from coordinate 22,113,862 downwards.
ATGTAAATTCCAACTATTAAATTAGCATGAGAACAACACCATTAACATGAGAAAAGCAGGGAGAGCTGTATCAAAAAACAAGGTCAACACCAGCCTCACTTTCATTTAAAGGCCAGGTAACTAAGCGCATGACACAAAGCAGAGTGGAGAATCAACAATCTAAATGCATGTGTCAGTGGAAGGAGAGTGCTCTCTCGTGCTCACAAATGCCAATTCTGCTTCCCACACTGTATTAGGTCACTGGGCACTTACAGTAAATATAAATTATAATAAGTCCCACCATTACGTAAGCAGACTCAAGATCCAAAAGGAAAATGCACATATTACAATGTAGACCAATATCGACCAGTTTATACAAACAACAGGAAAAATTAATACACATGGAAAGATTCAAATGGAAAAACAATAGAAAAAAAGAATCTAATGAATAGATAAAAGGATAATAATAATTTTAAAAAACAGGCAACAAAAAAAGAACAGTCAAATCTAAGAGATTACTATCACTATGACTTTCCATTTTCTTGGGAATGATAACAAACCATAAAAATTAATAAGATATTTTTTACAAGTAGGTATTTAAATTAGTTAAATAGACTTCAGGAAAAGAGAAACAACACATGTAATCACCTATCGACAAGATCATCAAGAGTGCAGGAACCCCAAAAGCTAACATGTAACAATCATGCCCAAAACATGATACATCACCTAGAAATAAAACATTAAGCAAGGTTGTAGATTTATTGGAAGTTTTCAGACTCAGAGTTTTACGTTGCAATTGAGTTTCAAGTATTCTAAATGCTTGGTTTTCACTGATTGATGTATTTGGCTGTTATGACCTTTATGTGTCCACTCAAAAACCCTTTCTCCCATCCCTCCAAAGAGTGGAATAATTATTCTGTTCTTACATTCAATTTGATAATGATATTTAGTAAATTTGTCTGATTAGAATCAGGCTAGTGTACATATTGTTGCCTTGATCTGCAGTTTCTTGATCTCCTATTTTTAGAGCCACAATACAAATGAAGGCATGGCTCAAAACTTGAAATTTGATTGGTAATTACCGATCACCAGCCATCATTTCCTGCCCTGATATTAACTTCTTACTAACCGAGCGCCAGGGCCGTACTGGGGAATATTGGCCCGAGGTCATGGCAGTACCGACCTCGCTGCACTTGGTCCGTACAAAAACGATCCAGGGCCAATATTCCCCAGTATGGCTCGAGCTGGCTAGGTTAGTAAGTAGTTTATTATATGGCTTTTTAATTACCTTTTGCTTTGTTTTTGCAAGCCCGTAATCAGCCCGTGGGCATTACGGGAGAATAATGCCCTACAATTCAGTCACAATTAGCCAATCAGAGCGCACGTTATATTGGCTACAAACACAAGCCATATAATAATATTGAAAAATTTTTTTGAAGATCTTAACCCATTGACTCCCAGTAGTTCCCCATTGACGAGTAAAAATTAATCCTCTGGCATTACACAGAGTAAAATACTAAGTCTGACCGGTTTAATTAGGCCAAATTGGGCGTCAAAGGGTTAAAAGACTTAAAATCTTGAGGAAACAATGCTCGAATATCAAACAAACCTCTTAGGATCGGTGTCACAATCATTGATAAAAGGCTTCCTAGATTAATAGCAAAGTAGAAGATGGAAAAGTAACTTTGAAGAAGATGTTCCTACAAACAAAAAAAAGATACATACATGTAGCACTTATTGACAAGACAGTTATAATGATGGATAGAAAAAGGTGAAGAAAAATGTTATGTTGTTCATATCAGAAACTTGTGACTGACCTGACTGGCAGAGAATTGATCTCCTCCAAATGCCGAGACACATGGCTTTATTCCTCCAGTTCCAAGTGCAATCAACAGCAATCCAATCATAGGACCAACTCTACAGAAAAAGACAATATTTCACTGAGAATGTGAGATTCATTATAATCGCTATCTCAAAGTGACATATGTACATTGCCGAGAAGAAATGCTCAACTAATTGGAGATTCACTCTGCTTAAAGGGCCTAGGTCACGCTATTTTAGGTAATTTTGTTTAATTTTGTTAATTATGAGCTCTCAACGTCAAATTGGCAGAGCAAGAGTCTTTCATTTGCAAAATCATGGCCACATAACAACTGAGAATGATTTTGCAGCTTAGTAAATAATAATTTGAAAAAAGGTGGGCCAACATTTTTTAAATTTACCCAAATTCAATTCATTTCAATCCTCTCCAGTTTTGTCCCCATCCATGTCCCTTCTTGGCTTCCCTGTGCTTTGTTAGAGTTCTTCTATAGTTTTGAACAGTTATTTTAATATTTTAGTTAATTCTGCAACCATTCGATCAGTGCTCAAATTGCCTAAAATTGCGTGACCTATCCCCTTTAATTTCATTGTCTTAGTGTCCACACACTACCTGCCTTGTTCCCTTCTAGCAGTGGAGTTTTTCTTTTGCGTTTGCCAGGCTGACAAGTACGGGAAAAAAAGACCTCTGCCATGGGTCGAAACTCACTTTGATCAAACTGCCGTCCGCAAGCTCGGACGACACTCTTCAAACTGTACGCCCTATAATATGCTCCCTGACTGTGTTTCAACTTGAGCCCGCTTGAGGTTCCCTGCATTCCTTTACAGTAATTCCACTGTTGTTATTTACTGAGCCAACCCGATTCTGTCGCTAAGTAACCGTCATGCATGCTCAACACAGTGAGTTTCGACCAATGGCAGAGGTCTCCTTTCTCGTAGTCATCAGCTCAGCAAATGGAAAAAGAAAGAGACCTTTGCTACAACAAGTTGCAAAAATAGTGGAGACACTTCACCTTCTTGGGGCGTTATCAATGTACCTATTATCTCTCACACTGCAGTCCCCCCTCCCCCCTTATCAGTGTTGCTAGCAAGACAAAAAAATGTTGAAAACTTAAACAGTCACCATTGAAAGGGGGGGAGGGGAGGGGGAGTGGGAAAGTTTTAA
>NC_090882.1:22058400-22108400 GCF_036669935.1 Montipora foliosa | reverse complement strand
AAGCTCAAGAACATAAAACCTCCCTGATAAGCCAACTTAAACAAGCCTTAAATTCTGTACTGCAATCATGGTGCACAACAGCAACAAGTCTATGTGAAAGTATGAACATTATCTTACCATGCATTCCATAGTAAGAAAATCTTTCGCAGAACTCATTTCCCAGGATATACCATACCGCACTGGGGTAACCAGTCTTGTGAAATACATTCTTAAACAAGGAGGGAATAACCAAGTATTAATATATTAATACTGGTAAACAAGTCATTACTTAAGATAACCAGGTTCAGCAAGAAGGTCACAGTGGTGATTACACACAGTATTGTGTGGTTCCAGAAAATATCCATACCCCCACCACGGAAGACTTTTTGATTTGCACCCCCCCTCCCCCCAGGATTTTCTGTTCCAGGGGGGGGTCTTTGATGACCCCCCCTCCCCTCAGGAATTTCCAGAATTTTTTTACTTATAAAAACGAAAGTGAATTAGTTAAGTAATTGCGGTAGAATTTTATTACAACAGTGTAAACATTAAGGTTAACTTTAAGAAAAATATAACGCTTTGTTAAGCTCATTATCCAGCTAAACTTTCAGCTTGTGCGCTATCAACTTTGCAAAGCTTAAACATTTGGGTTGCACGTCGACTGTTTCACGTTTTTTTGCGAACTTCGATGAGAACATTTCACTCGTTTAAACAACTTCGCAAACCATAGTAAATAAAACAGAAACTAACAAGGTTCCTTTGTCTACACATTTTGTCAGTTTCTTCAGGTTGATTCTTTAATATTTAGGGACCACACATGTTGACGCGGTAGGTTTCGTGAACGTCGTCACAAAGGCGATTGTTTTACGAAGAATATTATTGACGCCAAAATAATCCATCATATTTGTAAACTTAGATATATGGCGATTTATGTGCAGTCTTCAAATTTACTGACTCTCCTGCAGTCCTTCTCGCCGGTAAACGACACACAGCCTCACTGTTGCTTGCCTTTGAGCCACGGATGGAAGCGAGAGGGCGACTGTTATCGTTTTTGGCGCGATTTACTTCCTCCAATGAGTAGTCAAACTCCTGTTTTAGAATTTCCAGTTTGAAATAACGAACTGAACCTCAACAATCGTTTCCCGAGGCCGCAATAAATATTGCGTTTACTCAAAGAAGAGAAAACTTGACTCCCGGTTCCTGTCCGTGGTCTAAATGCCACCCACAAAAAAGAAAATGTCGTTGCACACAAGCGTTGAGATGGTGGGAACTTGCGTCTTATCGCATTTTCAATGAGTTACTACCCCCAGTAAAACATAAATCCTATCAAAAATGTGTTTACTGCATGTGAAGGTAGCGAAAAGTGATACTCAAGTGAACGGAAGTGTTGGTTGGACGAAAAAGAGACAAACGTGGAAGTCTGCGGACGAGACTCCAGTTGAGACCGCCATTTTAAATGTTTTGAATCCATCCCAAATGAAAGACACATTGTTCTTAGATTCGGGAGATTGTAGCGCTAGCTAACTCAAAGAAAAACGAAAACATTGAAGCTAATAGTATTAACTTTATCTCAAAACTGACTTTTGTTTCAAGACATCGTCCGATAGTGTGTTTTGTGCTTCAGATCGATCGTATGTTGCTTTCAATGTTTTGTATGTGGTTCGTGACCCTTTGGAAAAGTAGTTTCCCACGAAACCCCCCTACCCCTTGGAAATTACTGCCCTTTAACCCCCCCTCTCCCTCGGAATTTCCAATTGTCTTCTGTGGTGGGGGTATGGATATTTTCTGGAACCACACATTACGGGGATACAAATTAATATAAATACAATGTACATGTATATGTGATATGCTCGTGATCTAGAGCTTCAACTATGAACAGCGACAATGATCCCTCCCTGTATACTATCAGATGCTCCTCCAAGATATGTCACTTATTGCCATACAAACACATGGGTGGGGAATGTACAGTTCACGCACATTTGAATACTATTTTTTTTATTACCTTTATTTTGTCCAGTTTTGACTGTGGTCTTTTTTCCTCCTCTTCGTTTTCTTCATTTTCTATTAATGGTAACACAAACCAATAACAGGAAATAATGCAATTACATGTACAGGGCTCGAAATTAATGAAAAAATCCAGTCGCATTTTACGATAAGATACGAAAATTTAGTCGCAATTTCGCAAATTTTAGTTGCAAAATCGCCGCACTGCATTGTGTTGTCAGCGGTTTAGCAAAAAAATATGAGCCCGCAATACTTGTGTGTAAAGAAACCGCTGAAAATGGCGAATAATTGAAGGATGGAGCTGTGCACGTAACATCACAGCTAAATTACTCTACAATTACGCCATCTTCAGAGAAAATTCACAGCAAGAAACAAAATAATTTTGTCATGTACAGTATTTATTTATTTTAGCAAAAGTAGCAGCAAAGTGGCAACTGCTAACCCTTTTGTTTCGAAAAAGCAAAGGTGACAACAAGTCGCAAATTTGCGACTTCTCCAGATATTTTAGTCGCAAAGGAAAAAATTTAGTCGCAAATGCGACTGTATTGGTCGCAATTTCGAGCCCTGATGTATTATCAGTATATATATTGTAGTTAAAATATTTCCGATGTCATCGTCAGGCAATGAATTTTAATCGGATGAAGCATAACTTATAGTACAAGAACAATAGAACAATAGAACAATATATACAATAGTACGCTAAAAATAAATGTGAAATCTAAGTAAATAGTTTTGCCCTGACAGGGCAGGAAAATTTCTTTAACTACAACATACTGCATACATACACTTTATGGTTTGGATATTTAATGTGTTGAACTAAATGTTAGACTCCACTGTTCCTCAGAGGAACTGCAAACAAGTTTTGCCCATTTATCCAATTTATGATATTTCTCCAGAATTTGGTCAAGCAACAACCCTGAAGGAATCCTTTCCAGAACAAGGCATTGGATAAAAATGAATATGGATCCCTGCCAACAAGTCACGCAGTCAGCACTTCATTCAGCTCATCCTCATTGGTGTCATTTACTTTTTTTTAACCAAGAAAATTTCTTTAACTACAACATACTGCATACATACACTTTATGGTTTGGATATTTAATGTGTTGAACTAAATGTTAGATTCCACTGTTCCTCAGAGGAACTGCAAACAAGTTTTGTTCATTTATCCAATTTATAATATTTCTCCAGAATTTGGTCAAGCAACAACCCTAATTAAAGGAATCCTTTCCAGAACAAGGCATTACAACTACAATACACTACTCAAATACAAAGACACGACTGGGTATATTATTTCAGATTATCCCGACCCTTTTTACTTGAAACTAAAAGAATCTATAATTATTGTGAGTATTGAAATTGGGCTTGAAACTTGATTTTCAAAGTTGCAGAGAATCACCTTTTCTTGAGGATGAGTAAATGTTCAAAGAAAAACTTCATTTGACTTTAAAAAAGTTATAAAAACCCTAAATATACTTTTCAAATGAAATATGTTTCTAAATTGAATGGTGCAGTTCATGAGTTGTCATTGGGCTGTGGAATTAAAGCAACAAGGTGGTTTAGTTTGGAAGGGAAAAAAAATTGTACGGAATCTGGATACTAATAATGTTTATTTGAGGCCTCCCAAAAAAAAGGTAATTTAGTCACTTTATTTAACGTTGGTAGTTCCTTCAGCTACGAGGCTGGTATAATTCAACAGAAGCCAACAAATGAATGCACACTGTTGCAAAACAATACAATATATTTTTTTAGCATTTCCTCAATATGGTAGCATGGATATAAATATGTATTACAGTGTGGAGATAATATTATTACGGTACATAGAGCACTTTTTTGTTGTCAGATCCAGTTAACACCATTACTCTTATAGAAAACAAAAAACATTTGTGGGGACAGACATCAAACATTTCAAGTGAACTTTATCATTTGGGAACTATAAATTAAGCTTACTAAGTGAAACGTTTACTTCCATGTCGCTGTAGTGCCTTCCTTAGTCTTATCTCAGTTTTATATTGCTTTCAGATTTCAAAATATAATTTAATATGAAAGTTCTGAAAACATTATTTTAATAGAAGGCCATCCAAAGGTCATGCTTTTGCCTTAAGCAAAAATTCCTTACTTACAATCCCCTGTAATTAATGCAAAAAAACGAACTATCAAAAAATAATGTAAATTCGAAAACGATAATTAACGAAAATTCCCGGCGTGGGCTGCCAGCAGATGGTTTGTACAATGTATAACAGGAATAATTTTTTTCAAGATCAAACTGCATCCATTTCTTCGTTGACAGGACAAAAATTATGGCTTAAGATTCGTCCCCAATTTCGTTAAGATTTTGGCGCAGAAATGTATTTTGTTAACCAACAAAAACAATAAACATCAATTCAAAATTGTACAAGCATTGCGTTAAAGCTTGATCGCTATAAGGGCGAAAAAATAGATTTAACAGATTAAAAAACATAAAGCCTTTTCACAACTGCCCAGAAAGCCGATCTCAAGTTTTTCTCCCCACTGGTGATTCTAACTTTTGATCGCCCAGCATGCTTGATCATTAGCAAAGCGGTCAAAAATTGTTCCACTTCCTATATCAGCTTACATACATCAGATGAAATTAACTATTTGCTTTCACTTTATTAAGGCAATTTTTTTTACCTTGGATGTTTTTCAGTTCTTCCTCTGTGTCTGTATCATTCAGTGGCTTGTATACAGCGGTAGACATCTCATTCAATGGTTGGGTCTCCACTTGGCAGGTAAAATGAGTGTTTTAAATTTCGAACAAAACTTTCTCAATTTGGTCAGAAACCAAAACAAAACACATCAATAGAGGCGGCGGTGACATTTTGAGAACCCAAAAAATATTTTGTCGATCGTTCCCTGGGATACTGTTTTTGCCTGGTAAAAATAAAGATATTACAGTGAAATTACCTTCAGATAAATTATGGATTACTAAGATGAATTTACCTTTCTGCCGACAAAAAGTAGCCTCGGCGGAATCTCCAAACAAAACGAACGATCACGATCCACGCATCCACTCGAGGGGATGTCCGCTGGACCATAATTGTTTTTTTTTTAAATCGGCTCGACAATCGGCTCTCATTGTTGAAGAGTTTTGAAGCAAGCAACCGTGGACAATCTTTCCTGTCCGCGGTGTACGTTGGATCAGTGGCTTGATCTGATCGGATCGGCGTAATTACAAGTTGAGAAACTAAATATTTTAAGCAAGAGCCGATACAACGTAGATTTGATTTTAGTGGTGTATATTCATTGTTGAAGTTTTTGTCCAAGCGCAGATACCAGTGGCCGGGGTGATGGTTATGGTCGATTTGAGCAGCCTCCTACACTCCTATAGCCTGCAGAGCAGGCGTTTTTTGGCAGGTGGACGCTTGTTCAAGGTCTAACGTTCGTAAAAGGCCGCCATTTTGAAAGCACACGGCCCCTTCCCCCTCCCCCACTACTATTTCGTACTGTCCTCCTCTCACTGAGTGCAATTTTTTTGACTGGCCTCAGGCTTGCTATCCAAGATAGGTCAGCCAATAATTCAAATACTCCTGCTTTGCAGGCTACACTCCTAACTATGCAGAGTTATTTATTTTGGCTCGTCACGCAATAGTTAACAAGGAAAGATTGTGTGACGACAAAAAAGTCGTCGTCGACAAAAACGGTCACTCTCAAAATATAACTTTGCACTATCGTAAGGTTTTCGTGATTAGCCCATCTCGTTCGTGTCGTACAATATGGGCGAAGTATGCTAAAAATAAATTGGTACAAGCGGTTTATTTCGGATTCCGGAAACCGGTTCCAGAAGCCGGTTTTCCCATTCCAGCTTTTAGTGCTACCCTTTGTTTTTCCCAAAATGTAGATCATTTCTGCAGATCAGACAGCGCTGGACAATTGAACAGATGTCTTACTGCTATTGGTTTGTCATAATCACGCGCTGGTGCACACACATACATAAACCAGTGTTTCGAATATTCTGCACATAAAGCAATTGCAAAATACACCAGTACCTAGATATTATAGTAAAATTGGTGTTGGTTAAAAGCTTCAATGCACGTTTTTGGTACTAAGTTTTCTTTGATATAGAACAACAGGTACTAGTGTTTGTAAATGATGTGGGGTGATTGGATGAAAGTGATATGTATCTTTTTGATAATGAGTGTGCGTTCCTGGCAATGCCAAGAAGAAGGCTACAATGATAATTATGGCGATGATGATGATTATGGCGATGACGATGATGATGAAAGACAGTCGCCTTATGCGGTGTACTATGGGAACGCGCAAGGTGAGCTCTCACATACATTGTAGCTTTGAAATGTCTTCAAATTATGTCGGGATGCGGGGTGGCACAGTGGTTAGCATCGTTTTCGATCAAACAGAATGTCATGGGTTCGTTTTCCGGCAGCGGCAATAAGCTCTTGTCCTTTCCTTGAATGAGAAAGGTAGGAGGCCTATTTGCGGGTCATGCTGTCTCCCTCCCATTGCACCACGACTGGTCTATCGAAGGAAGTGGCATGTGCTATCATGTCTATGTGATAATGCAAGAGTCTGTAAAAGACCCGTTTTCACTCATCGTTCGTTTTCACGTGAAAATATCACTGTTGCTGTGATTACCTATGAAAATCGTGCCTTTAAATGCCTTTCGTGAAGTGATTCAGTATTTCACTGGTGTTTATATAATAAGTAGAATATTACATGGCCGCTTGGAGATACAAAATTTCTCTTCGAGTGAGCGCAGCGAACCATATTGGCGACCACGTGCTGGCGAACCGCATGGGTGACCACATGCTAGTAACCGAAACTGAAACTTCTCTTTTTTACCTCCGTGTTCATATTTTCATTTCATTACTGGGTTTCCCATAGGAAATGCAGTCTAAAAATGAAGAGCTTTTTTTGTCTCCGTTGGAAAAGTTGCGCAATAGGTCTTTCCTGTCGCTCCCCTGCTTAGTAATGTTTTTGTGCTCAAGGTTTTCTCCGCGTATTTTTGGGTTCGGTGGAAAACGTTGAGTGCGGAGTGTGGAAAATGTAGAGTGTGGAAAATAATGAGTGTGGAAAACGATGAGTGTGGAAAATGTGGAGTGTGGAAAATGCGGAGCGTAGAAAATGTGTAAAAAATTTAATTATAATTCCTTTATATTCTCATTTAAAGAGTGTTTTATAATATTGTGTTAATATAAAAAAATCAACGCGCGTAGTGTTATTGTGAATTATTAATGTTAACAATCGACCCCTTTTGCTTAAAATACGGGATGCATCCTTGCATTTTCATGGCTAAATCGAAAAATATTTTTTTCGTAGCCCTAAAGAACAGTAACGAATAGGTAAATAAAGGATTGAAATCATCACGCTTAGAATTATTATGAATTCACGATAAAAGCGGGATACATCCTTGTATTTTCATGGCTACATCGAACAATACTTTTGGTATCTAAAAGTTGAAATCAATGCACGTAGCATTATTATGAATTAACGATATTAACAACGAGTCCATGTTCTTTCAACATTTCCCTCTGGCCTTCATCAAGTGATTGGTAGGTACCGAGGTCGATTAATTATTTTCAACAATATCAACCAAAAATAAATGGCCCTAGTTAAGGTTTGCTTATTACCCCCGCAGCCGGGGATTCTGCCCAGAGGCAAAAAACCCGAGGAGGCAACCTAGAAGCCCCCGCGTAAAAAGGGAAAATATGTAAATTAATATATAAATTGATAGATATTGTATAGGGAAAAGCAATCTCGATTTGCTCAACCGAGCGCGCAAGGTGGTATCGGTATTGCTTAACCAGGGTGCGCAAGGTGGTATGGGTATTGTTCACCGAGTTTGCGAGGTGTTGTGGGTAACTTGAGTCATGAGGCAGAAAGCCACAAGGAGTATCGATATAGCGATTGAAGGTGAGTAATTTTCGAATATTTACATTGATCATATTGCCTGGGTCACAGGTCGATTTTACAGATAAACAGTGGCGACGATTTGCCAGACACAAATGAAATCGGAAACAGAAGCGACAGACTCGGCCACAAACTGCTACTAGACGCAACCTCAGAAAGCAAAACCATAGTCTCAGTACGGCAACAGTTTCAAACAATCTTCAATCATTTTTACAACAGTTATTCACAGATAATAATAATAATAATAATAATAATAATCAGTGACCCGAATATAATAAGCGAGTTTTGTTCTTATTTTATGGTATTTCAAGTTACCGTGGAAAGAACCACATGCATGGATCAAAAAGATGACGTCGTACGAAATGTTGCCTTGAAGTCTTCTAGTCATTGAATATTCCTGTTCCTGTTTCAAGGCATAATGGAAATTGCTTTCAATTGATAGGGTATCAATAAACGTTGATTGAAATTAAAAATAAATGCTGTTGGTTGTTGCCCATCCTTTCCTTGCATCTTTCACTTTCATTTACCTACTGCTAATTACATGTAAAATAATATGAAGAGATCACAATGTGCAGCACATAATAATTGGAAAACACCTCAACTGCCATCCGTATTATCTTACGCGGGGGCACATGTAGTGAACACTATTTCTAGTATTGGGGAAAGCAAATCTCGATTTGCTTTACCAAGCGGGCAAGGTGGTATCGGTATTGCTCAACAGAGCGCGCAAGGTGATGTCGGTATTGTTCACCGAGTTTGCAAGTTGTCCTGGGTAACTTTAGTCACGAGAAAATCACAAGGCGCGTCGATGTCGAAGTGCTTTCGATCGAAGGTGAGTAATTTTATAATATTTACAGCGATTCCTTTTACTTTGAAAATAAAAAATTACAGTATCTGATAGAAAATCATTTTGCCTGGGTCAGAAATAGATTTTTCAGGCGCATGTCATAAACAGGGGCGACGATTTAGACACAAATGAAATCAGAAACAGGAGCAACAGATTTGGCCACAAACTGCTACTAGACGCAACCTCAGGAAGCAAAACCATAGTCTCAGTATCAACAGTTTCAAACAACCTTCGATCATTTTTACAACAGTTATTCACAGATAATAATAATCAGCGATCCGAATATAATAAAAGAATTTTGTTCCTATTTTATGGTATTTCAAGTTACCGTGGAAAGAACCACATGCATGGATCAAAAAGATGACGTCGTACGAAATGTCGCCTTGAAGTCTTCTAGTCATTGAATATTCCTGTTCCTGTTTCAAGGCATAATGGAAATTGCTTTCAATTGAGAGGGTATCAATAAACCTTGATGGAAATTAAAAGTAAATGCTGTTTGTTGTTGCCCATCCTTTCCTTGCATCTTTCACTTTCATTTACCTACTGCTAATTACATATAAAGTAATATGAAGAGATCACAATGTGCAGCACATAATAATTGGAAAACACCTCAACTGCCATCCGTATTATCTTACGCGGGGGCACATGTAGTGTAGACTATTTCTAGTATTGGGGAAAGCAAATCTCGATTTGCTTTACCAAGCGCGCAAGGTGGTATCGGTATTGCTCAACAGAGCGCGCAAGGTGATGTCGGTATTGTTCACCGAGTTTGCAAGTTGTCCTGGGTAACTTTAGTCACGAGAAAATCACAAGGCGGTCGATATCGAAGTGCTGTCGATCGAAGGTGAGTAATATTTACAGCGATTCCTTTTACTTTGAAAATAAAAAATTACAGTATCTGATAGAAAATCATTTTGCATGGGTCAGAAATAGATTTTTCAGGCACATATCATAAACAGGGGCGACGATTTGTCAGACACAAATGAAATCAGAAACGGGCGACAGACTTCTCGGCCGGAAACTGCTAGAGGCAACCTAAGCCGAGAAGGCAAAACCATAGTCTCAGTATCAACGTTTTCAAAGAATCTTCGATCATTTTTACAACAGTTATTCACAGATAATAATAATCAGGAATATAATAACCGAGTTTTGTTCCTATTTCGAAATTTACACTCTTTTTCCTTGAATGTTGTTGGCCAAATGGCTAAAATTGTATATAAAGCTGCCTGTTGGGTCTGCGATGATTTTCACATCGGAAAAACTAAAAGACAATTGCATGACAGAAAACTGAGCATTTTAAAGCATTAATTAATGGTCATCATACGTCGGCTCTCGACGACCATGTAACATCAACTGGTCACAGTTTAAAATGGGATCATTTTGAAATTTTAGCGAAAGAGCGATCCGACATTCACTGTAAAATAAAGGAGACACTATTGATATATTTAAAGCCGACCTTAAATGAATATGTCAGCAGCGAAAAGCTGTCTTTATTAGTTTTTGTCACCTCTGTTGTTACTTATAGTTAAGAGTGCATGCCAGTAAAAATCAACCATTTTCGAATTTTCGTGGCCACAGCCCAAAAATGGATTTTGCTCAAATTTTGTCTAGATATAGCACATTATGCCTCTAAATGCACTTTATAGTTTTTTTAAGCCGTGTATTTTTGTTTTGGAGATTTTGGAGAAAATGCGAATTTAAGAGCTTGTGTCGAAATCGCCATTTTCCCGCAGAAATTAACGCTTACTTTGCCGTCAAATTTTGCTGAAAAGACCAATTCGTATCAGCTCAAAACCTCCTAAAAGCTCTTCTGTGGTATCTCGACATCCGGTTTACGAAATGTTTTTGAAGGTTTGCACCCGAAATAATTTCACCTTCAAGACGCCTGGTTTTACTTGACTGAAGGTACGTACCCCTGAAACCGCATCGTTTTTCAACATGCGATAAAGCTAAAGACCTAACAATATTTGCACCGTTAACTCTCTGAATGATAAGCTTTCAAGTGGTATAAAAATTTCATAGGGGAAAGGTATCAGGGATCGCGTTAATGCAGAAATCCTGCATTTTTACGCAAATAAATTCCAAAAAATGCATCATCAAAATTTTAATGCGTCCCATTTGAAATCAAATGTCCTAATTTGCATATTCATAGTATGAAAAACAAGTCAATTAGAATTCTTGTTTCAACTCTTTTACGGCAAAAATCGCAATAGGCCTTTTGCAACAAACAATCACATGGTACAAAATCCGCCATGCTGGAGAGTAAGCTTATTATTATTCTCTTATATTGGCCAAATTGGCTCAACCTTTTCCTGGTAACCTCATAATATCACAAACTGAATATCTGTGCCATAGAACCTTAACTAGAACGCAGTGTCTGACACTTGCAGACTGCAGACCAACCCTAACTCGCAGTAAGAGCTAACCGTTTTAAAATGGGAGCTTAGACTTAAATACTGCTTCTCTGCGCTATTTAAAAAGCGTGCTTTATAGACTTAAAAACTGTTTATCAGCGCTATTTGTAGGAAGTCTGCAGTTGTCATACACCTCGAAGGTTGTACTCTATTGTTCTTCTTTCAATGCCAGTTAAAACTTGCTTCCGACTGATGATACTGTTACTGTTACTGCTCCCTTAACGCCGCACGGCGCTGTTGGGGCCCAGCAGATGAAGCAGCCTCACGTACGAGCCCACGCCAGCCATCTCGGCAGCCGGCAGCCCTGGTAGCCTCAGCGAAGCTGAGTTATGTCCACTCAGTAATGTTGTCACTCCACTTCTTCCTAGGTCGTCCTCTGCTTCTGCCACCTCTGACTGTGCCCTGAAGGCACGTCTTGGCCAAGCCGTCACTACGTGTGGTGTGACCAAACCACTTCAATTTCCTGGTCTTCACAATCTCAAGAAGTTCTTGATGATGTTCAATTTTGGCAGTGAACATCGCTCTAACACTGTCATTAGATATTCTTTGCCTGTAATCGATTCCTAGCAGTTGTCAGAGACATCTCATCTCAGAAGAAGCTACCCTTTTCTCTAGGTAGGCGTCGAGGGTCCAGGATTCACAGGCATACAGAAAAACAGAAATGACCATTGATCGTAAAAGTCTTATTTTTGAAGATAGAGAAATACATTTATCATCCCAAACAACTTTGAGTTTTGAAAGAGAACTTTGTGCTTTGGCCATTCTGGAGAGGATTTCAGATTTGGAACCATTATCAGTCACTAGAGCACCAAGATATATAAACTGATTCACATGTTGCAGAGAACTGCCATTGACTATAATGTCATTTTGAACCTCGTTTGCATGGGTATTTGACATGATTTTTGTTTTCTCAGCACTTATTTCCATACCAAAAGCAGAACAGCTCTGATTAAGTCTTCTGATTAGTTCAGCGAGTTCAGCTTCTGAACCAGCGAGGCCATCAATATCATCTGCGAAGCGCAAATTGCTGACAGTCCTGCCACCAATGCTAACTGTTGATTCATGACCTTCAAGAGCATCTGTCATGATTCGTTCGAGAAAGATATTGAAGAGTGTTGGGGATAGTAGGCAGCCTTGACGAACCCCTACGGTGGTGCGAAACCATTCTCCAATTTCACCTTCCAGATAGACTGAACTGGTGGCCTGGTTGTAGAGTTCTTCAATAAGTGAAATCAAGGTCTTGTTGATGTTATACTTATTCATCGTAGCCCACAGCGCTTGATGCCACACCCTGTCAAACGCCTTCTTGAAATCAATAAATACATGATAAAGCTCTTGTTGATGTTCTTGGTACTTCTCAATGATGGATCTGAGATTAAAGATTTGTTCAACAGTACTTCTGCCTTTCATAAAGCCGGCTTGTTCCTCGGCAATTATTTCTTTTGCTTGGTGCTTTAGGCGGTTCAAAATGACTCTGAGAAGAACCTTGCTTGGATGGCTGATTAAGCTTAAGGTACGGTAATTGTTGCACAGTTTGAGATCGCCTTTCTTGGGGAGTGTAATAACAAGAGATCTTGTCCAGTTTTGTGGCCATTTAACACTTTTCCATATTTGGTTACAGATGTTTAGAAGAGCTGTCGTCATATGCTCACCGCCTGCTTGAATCAATTCTCCTGGGATGTTGTCAACGCCTGGTGACTTCCCTTTCTTCAACATTTTTATAGCTTCTTCAATTTCCGATTTCAATATGAGGTCTTCTGAGTCGTCGCTTTGGCTTTCTGGTGTGTCTAAGACTCTGGCGTCGCCCTGCACCTCGTAGTTGTACAGTTCTGAGCAGTACTCGGTCCACCTTTCTAGGATTTTACTTCTCTCAATGATGGTTTCACCTTTCTTATCTTTGATGGTGTTGACTTTGCTTTGCTTTGGCTTTGTTAATGTTTTAACAGTATCATAAGCTTTCTTGCTATTGTTCTCCATCAAGTTGGTTTCGATATCTTCGCACTGTTCTTGAATCCACTTTTCTTTCGCTTTAACCATTTCTTTCTTTACAAGTTTGTTTATCTTGCTGTACTCTTTCTTGGCTTGAGGACAACTTTTCTTTTTCTCTTTAAGATCTCTTCTTTTATCACACAGACTTAGCACTTCAGATGTTACCCAAGCTTTCTTCTTTGATGTCTTTTTTCCTAGAATCTCATTAGCTGTCTCAATAGTTGCTTTCTCAAATGTCTCAATATTACTTTCTAGATCTGAATCATTGTCAAAAAGAAGCAAAGGGCCGAATTTTCCGCCGATAGATGCTCTAAACTGGTCAGCTACAAGGGGGTCCTGAAGTTTTCCAAGGTCGAACTTAAGTCTTGTGTATTGGGGCTTGGCCATTCTCCTCAGCTTCAACCTGAAAGTCGTCATAACAAGGTCATGAGGGCTTGCAACGTCGGGCCTTGGGAACGTCCTGGTTCTCCCGGTGTACACACTGGACTTGAATCTATTTGGGACTAATATGTAGTCTATCTGACCATGGTTCACGCCGTTAAGATGATGCCAAGTCATAGTTCTGGACTTTTTGTGCTTGCCGAGGGTGTTTGCGATGACAAGATCGTTGTAATTTGCGAACTCAAGGAGCCGCAGACCTCTGTCGTTGGTTGTAACGTTGCAGTGGGGCCCCTGTTGTTTAGGCCAGTCTTTTGCAGTGTCTTTTCCAACTCTTGCATTGAAATCGCCGATGATGATCTTGATGTTTTTTTTCTGTGCTTTGTCAAAATTCTCTTGGATATCTTGGTAGAAGATTTCGATATCTTCATCACTGTAGTCTGAGGTAGGGGCGCACGCCTGAAAGAGTGATGTTGAAAGGAGATGCTTTGATGCGGATAGAAATTAATCTACTTGAAATAAAATTGCAGCCTAAAACAGATTTGGCAGTGTCTCTGTGGACTAAAAAGCCCACCCCGTGTTCATGTTTATCATCTCTACCACAGTAGAACAGCTTATGACCATCGTCGCTATTGATTTCACCAAGTGCCTTCCTTCGGACTTCACTGAGGCCGATGACATTCCACTTGTAATGCTTTAATTCATGACACAGTTCATCAAGTCTTCCATCTCTCCATAGAGTTTCCACATTCCATGTTCCAAAAGTAATTTTGTCCTTTGAACGAAAACGGTCGGTAATCCTTTCACCGGTGTTCGACTTTTCACCCGTGTTCCGGTGTATAACAGCGGGCGCGGAGCTTGTTTGACCGGGCGTCCTCCGAGCCGGTATGGGCTTTCTTGTTTGACGTTTCATCATTGGGTTTCTTGGAAAATAAGACTGGCGGCCTCCATACCTCTCCAGAATGTTATGCTGATGATGCTGGCTGAAAAAACTGCCTTTCTATCCATTCCATTTTTACGTCGGTGTTTGCGTCCTCATTTCTCTAAGGCTGTTTTAACAGCTCTAATTTCTTGTGCATGACGCATTAGGATACTTCAGTTTGCTCATTGAGCAGTCTAAAAACTGAAACATTTATAGTAAACAGTCAGCATTTCCAGCAGAAGAACAGATGCATAGTTATTTTAACAGAAATAAACTGCATAACGCTGTCTGAGTGACCATTTCAGCATAGCTGCGCTAAAATGATAATTATGAATTCTTGTGACTGCAGGGTGCGTTTAAGCGTTCATTATAAAAATCCAGCCATCCATGATTGATATATATGTTATTCACCGGCCGGGAGGTCCGTATTGGGAAAAACTGTGCCCGAGGTCTTGAGTACGGCCCGAGGCCGTAGGCCGAGGGCCGTACTCGAGACAGAGGGCACAGTTTTTCCCAATACGGACCGACCAAGGCCGGTGAATAACGTTTTTATTTATTTCTAAATTCTATTCTTAGAAGGTAGGAGAAACTATTAAGAAAAACTCTAAAAGTCATGTTTTAATTTTACGCATTGTTGGGTAATAAAATTCGCTTTCACTAGACGGAAAAGTTGAACAATAACACTGAAAGATTGCAAAAAACAATTATGACAAATTGAAACTTCGCTCTTTCAATTCGCAAGTTCACTCTGCGCTTAGCGTAGTTGGTTACCATGACCGTGGTCAGGAGATAGGAAAATACTGCCCGCTCCCGGAACCACTCAGATTGCAGGATTCTCAGGATACCGCCCGCTCACGATCAAAGAAATAAATAAAAGTAAATATTGACCTGTTGCCATAGGATCTATAGAAAGGAAATTTTCTTTTTTCAATGCTATATGGTGCCATAAATACTTAAGTTCTATCAACCTACTTTACCCAGCCTTTCGCGTTCAGACCGTACCAGTTTTGAATACATAGCGGTTTGTGGACAAACGTGCAAGTAGGTTGGTGGAACGCTTTCACCTCAACAAATCAAGCATAGGGTAGTGTCTCAAGTACGTAATGTAATACGCAAGCGTAGCAATTGATTGTTTGAGGTTGATCTTTTTTTATATTCGGTGCTATAAACATCGCAAAGCTACAGTAGTTCAAGCCACCAGGCACGCACGTCCTGTGCCTTCGAAACAATCGAAGTTGCGGCCGCAACGAACTAAACATCGCTTCAATGTTAGCACCACCGTTCTTTGTCTTTTTTTATTATTGCAACGATGAATGGCTAAGGTATCTTGCATGTCTTCTTGTACTGTTAAGTTCCATCATAGAATTTGTTAATGCCATGTTGATGTCTGTTTCAGGGGTGAGGGCGTGCCTGATCAGGTTCTATATTAGAATCAGACTTGTTGACCGTGCAGTGTTTTTTCACCATCACAAGAACTTAAGAGATTTCTAGGAAAAGTTTGCCTTACGTTGCTAATCAGTAAGTCAAATGTTTGCAATCCTTCGTAGCTGAACCACACAAATGATTTGTAATTAAACTGTGAATAATGTAATTTAAGCTTTAATACATTTTAATATATAGCGCCTTTACTGCACTTGTTTTCCTTTGTGCTCTGCTGATTCTAATTCAGTTTGTCTCTTCATTATTTAACGGTTCGCAAGTAAGAGTCTGGTTATTGTAATTCGAGCATTTAGAAGCGTCGACGCATATTTCTAAAGCGAAAGCGAAAGAGAAACCTTAAAGGCTAAAAGGGAAGTCATTATCTTGTTACACAGAAGTTTAATGCATCGAAAATGTTTCATTATCTGGTCATAGTTTGGTGTTCCAGTAGACCGAGCTTAGGTGATTTGAGAGAAAAATTGCACGCTCGCAAAAAAGCCTGGCAACGGCAAATATTATTTCTTCCGTAGAATAGAAGTTCATCAATTAATAAGGAAATAGTGCACTTATTGAAGCATTGTATATTCCGTTTGTTTTTGTTTTTTTTGTTTTTTTTTTTTGTAGTAAGGGATTGCCTTACAACAGTTGAAGCGTAGTTAGACTAGCAGAAGCTAAAACTATCACTGCTCACGTCACTGAAGTTTTGGCTAACATCTGTTGCAGGAGGACGTAAATCACTGTTGCTAGTTGTCTTCGAGACGGCAAATTGATCGGAACCATTGCACTTCCGGCTTGGCATATCATTAAGCTTGCGTAGAGGAGAATTTCAGTGACATCTAGGAAAGGTGAGATCAGATCCACCTGTTACACTCGTTGTAAGGGTTGCAAGAGGCTTGCCCCGTTGACATGTGCATGAGTTCTCCGTGGAATGTTAAGTTGGGAAGTGGTTTACAGCTTTATCATATCAGGCGCCGGTCTTAAATTACAGGCGGAAAATGGAGGGCGATCGTCTTCAAATTTTCCTGGCTTCGTTTTTGTAAAGCTTTTTCATTATTTGCTTACAACCCTCCCCTCCTCTACTCACTTAAAAATCGCAGTTCAATCATTAAATCCTGGACCGTAAATTTATTTATTTATCTATTTATTTACCAAGTAAGTCTTCGCTCTGAAAAGAGTATTGCAGACTGCTATCGTTTATCACGGTGGTATATATAATATTTCTCAAGGTTGTTTGTATCATATTTATCACGATTTAAAATATCATTTTTACCTCGATTGCTTGTAATTTTGCAATCTGATTGGCTAATATGCCGTTGTCAATAATAGCCTAGACAAAGGTGCTCGCGTCATGCTCGCGTCAATTTGTCACGCAATGTAATACCCAATCAGGAACGCTGATTTTGGGAAATAAACCGATCATATTGCTAGAAAGTTATAGACAACTCTTGCTCTTTCTTTGTGTCATGGTTTTGGTCACGCTCTGAAATAAACACTTTCTTTATCGTCGAATATTGTGGTAAGAAACAAATCGAAGGTGGTTCAGCGTTGTCTGTACTCTTACAACGATATTCGTCATCAGAGTGGTCAAAATGTCGTGGACCCACGAGGCTTAGCAGAGTCCTAATTATTGACCGCTAGCCTGGGAGCAGGCCCTTCGAGGGACTGGGGTTCGGGGTAGAATGTGGGCCTCTACTTCTCTCCCACCGCAGAGAGAGAGCCTGCTCGCTGGCGAATTGACCGGTTGCCAACAGAATATTTGCAAAGGGACGTTGCCCGTCACTGTGCTGTTAACTAAACTGTTGTGCGATAAAGAGGTAAGTTTTTCAGCAGTCTTTTTCAAGACCCTTCTACAGCTAACTAAACCTGTATGGCTTGTATTGACTTAAAGGCAAGCACAAGGTACAAGGTAAAATGCGTCGTAAATGGCATAATTCGGGATATTGTTCTTTAGTTCCTTATGTCGTGTTATCTTTAAAAGAGCCCCTTTGGGTATCTCATATTTGCTCATTGCACTTAAGACCATTTCCAGAAAGCTGATAGTTCAAGGAATAGCAAAGATTTCCACGGCCCTTGTTAAACCGGGGAAGAAAAAAATCGCATGACTCCGAAGTTAAAGTTTGACATTATGCTCTCGTATGTATTCCACTCCACCATGTGTTGCCATGTCCGTCTAGATAACAGGACTGAATTCTGGAGTTTCAAGTTGAAAGACGCCCTACGGCGCTATATAATACACTGATTTTTCTACCAAGAAAAGACGAAATATTTTAAGATCGGCTTATTGTGGAAAGAATGAAGCCTTTACAAAATATGTCACGGTATTAATTTTAGAAGGTTGTTCTCGCTTGTTCTTCTTTCAATGCCAGGTGAAGCTTGCTTGCGACTGATTATGCTGGATGCAAAAATTGCCTTTCTATCCATTCTATTCTTACGTCAGTGTTTGCCTCCTCATTTCTCTAAGGATGTTTTAAACTGAAGATCATAACTAGAAGAAATAAAACAACTATAATTTCTTGTGCATGACGCATTAGGATACGTCAGTTTGCTCATTGAGCAGTCTAAAAACTGAAACATCTATAGTTAACAGTCAGCATTTCCAGCAGAAGGACAGATGCATAGTTATTTTAACAGAAGTAAACTGCATAGCGCTGTCTGAGTGAACCTTTTCATCATAACTGCGCTAAAATGACAATTATGAATTGTTGTGACTGCAGGGTGCGTTCCAGCCATCCATGATTGATTAACAATTAGTATAGAGTGGTTTTCAATTGAGTGTCGAAAGTAATTAGTGAATTACTTTGGTTTATGATTACTTCACTCAGTGATTGGTTCAAAGTTCTCGCGCCATTTTTTCAACCAATCAGAAGTGAAACCAAAACCAATCGTGGCTCGCGCGTGCACATTTTCCCGCGCTTTGTGTCGGCTACGTGTAATTACTTCGAGTTTTGATTGGTTTACTGGATTATCTCCGTCTTTTTTGATTGGCCAAAGTTATTACTTTGGTTTTGGTTTTACGACACTCATTTGAAAACCGCTCTATACTCACTCAGTGGTCTTAGTGTTTCAAGCAATCTGATTGGTTCGCTATCTCGGAGTAATTGAGCATTATTCACTCCCTACGGAGTGAATAATGTGTGATCCAAACGAAACAAAATGGCCGGCGTAAACTCGCCAGCATTTATGAATCGGAAATGTTGAGAATACAAGATGATGCTGTGTTACAAAATACAAAGAGGGCCACAAAATTAAAGGTAAGCGAAAAGTTCATACTTTTGCCAACTAGTATTTGACTTCGTTTTTCCAGATTATTATTGCTGAAAATTAAACAATCTTCACGCCAACAATTTGTTTCACTCGAAGTAATTCTATCTTGTAGGACTGGTCGCCCAGAAAAACTAGTTACTGAAATCGAAGAATTAAAAGTGCTTAAGAAAGTTCCATGTGACTGCAAGGGAACAAGACGGGTCATTTTACAGCAAACCAACGCTCACCTCAATTAGAGCCGCCATTTCATGTGGAACCTTTACTAACTGCACTTTCAATTTCCATTTCAAATGAACCTCTAAAACTCTGATCGAACTGTGAAAATATTTTAACAAGCAGACTTTCGATTTAGATTGCTGATTTAAACAGTGTTAAATGACCATTTTGCTGTTTGTGGCGAGGATTTTAACGAAGGTTATTTAGATTTGCCATGTCTGAAAGCTTCTGTAAACACTTTCGCGCATGCTTTTTGCCGCTTGCACGTTTTCCACGCATGAATTGAGATCTCAATTAAATCGACTTTGGATGGTTTTCTTTTGCAATTGTTGTTGAGATCACTTTGTGA
This sequence comes from Montipora foliosa, assembly GCF_036669935.1. NCBI lineage: Eukaryota > Metazoa > Cnidaria > Anthozoa > Scleractinia > Acroporidae > Montipora > Montipora foliosa. The sequence goes on along the minus strand of NC_090882.1, from coordinate 22,088,739 downwards.
GTATATACTAAAATAATTATTCTTTTCAATCCCGGTGAATAGTGGTAGAATATTTACCTCGCCGCGTCGCGGCTCGGTAAATATTCTACCACTATTTTAAGAGAAATAAACTGCATAGAGCTGTCTTAGTGAACCTTTTCAGCATAACTGCGCTAAAATGATAATTATAAATTCTTGTGACTGCAAGGTGCGTTTAAGCGTTTGTTATAAAATCCAGCCATCTATTATTGATTAAAGTAAATATCGACCTGTTGGCATAGTATCTGTAGAAAGCGAATTTTCCCTTTTCAGTGTTATATGGTGCCATGAATACTTAAGTTCCATTAAACTGCTTTACCCAGTTTTTCGTAGCCGCGATAAGACCGTACCAGTTTCGAATATATAGCGGTTATTGAACAAACGTGCAAGTGAGTTTGGTGGAACGCTTTCAGCTTAAGCAATCAAGCCTAGGGTGGTGTCTCAAGTACATAATGGAATACGCAAGCGCGTAGCAATTGATTGTTTGCGGTTTATCGTGTTTATATTCAGTCGTACAAACATGGCAAAGCTACAGTAGCTCAAACCACCAGGCATGCATGTCCTGTGCCTTCGAAACGATCGAAGTTGCAGCTGTGACGAACTAAAAATCGCTTCAATGTTAGCATCACCGATCTTTGTCTTTCCTGATTCTCGCAACGATGAACGGCTAAGGTATCTTGCAAGTCTTCTTGGACTGTTAAGTTCCATCATCGAATTTGTTAATGTCATGTTGGTGTCGGTAGTTTCAGGGGTGAAGGCCTGGCTGATCAGGTACTTGTTGACCGCGCAGTGAGTTTTCACCATTGCAAGAACTTAAGATATTTCTAGGCAAAGTTTGTCTACGTTCCTAATTGGTACGTCAAATGTTTGCAATCCTTCGTAGGTGAACCACACAAATGATTTGTAATTAAACTGACAATAATTCAATTTAAGCTTTAATACTTTCTAAAGATATACAGCGCCTGTACTGCACTGGTAATTATTTAACGGTTCGCAAGTGAGAGTCTGGTTATTGTCATTCCAGAATTTAGAAGCGTCGACGCATATTTCTAAAGCGAAAGCGAAAGAGAAACCTTCAAGACTAAAGGGGAAGTCAAATCCTGTTACAGAAAAGTTTAATCATTATCTGGCCACAGTTTGGTGTTCCTGTGGACCGAGCTTAGGTGATTTGAGAGAAAAATTGCATGCTCGCAAAATAGCCTGGCAACGGCAAATATTATTTCTTCCGTAGAATAGAAGTTCATCAATAATTAATAACGAAGTAGTGCACCTATTAAAGCATCGTATATTCCGTTTGTATTTTCTTTTTTTGTAAGGGATTGCCTTACAACAGTTGAAGTGTAGTTAGACTAGCAAAAGCTAAAACTATCACTGCTCATGTCACTTAAGTTTGGGGTAATATCTGTTGCAGGAGGCCGTACATCACTGTTGCTAGTTGTCTTCGAGACGGCAAATTGATCGGAACCATTGCACTTCCGGCTTCGTATATCACTCAGCTTGCGTAGAGGAGAATTTCAGTGACATCTAGCAAAGGTGAGATCAGATCCACCTGTTACACTCTTTGTAAGGACTGCTAGGGGCCTGTCCTGTTGACATCTCCATGATTTCTCCGTGGAATGTTAAGTTGGGAAGTGGTTTACAGCTTTATCATATTAGGCACTGGTCTTAAATTAGAGGCGGAAAATGGAAGGAGATCGTCTTGAAATTTTCCTGACTTCCTCTTTGTAGAGCTTTTTCATTTTTTGCTAACAACCCTCCCCTTCTCTACTCACTTAAAAATCGCAGTTCAATCATTAAAGCCTGGACTGTAAATTTGTCACGGTGCTGTCATTTTTCCCTGCATATGAACCACTGACAATCCCCCTATTTGCACCAAATAAAATGATAGGAAGCTTTAGCCATAACGAAGGCAACGTCAACGAGAACGTCACAATAGAAAGTGAAGGTATAATGAGCGAAAAGAATTGATCTGCATGCTCTGCATCTGCGTTTTATATGCGGTACGTCAGTTTCCCGTCGTAAGCAAAACAAGAACGTCAAATGATCAAAATCAGCGACTTGAGGACAACGGCAGCCGACGAATTCAGATTTTTGATCTCTCTCTCTCTCTTCAAACTTTAACCGGTTTCATTTTGGACAACACACACATTTTACACAGTGAAAGAGTTGAAGTAATCCGGCGCGAACTGATTACAGATACGAGAATTTCTATTTTGAATAGATGTTCTCGTTGCGCCGTTGCGGTTGCCGTCCTTGTTGCTAAGCTTCTTGATGACCTGCCTCAGTTCGCCTCTTCTGTTGTTGTTTATAAACGGGTGTACAGTAGATCTGCCAGACAGACGCATCGTTCATTGAACGCTCGCTGTAGTTTGCACGTTCGCGCCGCGGACGTAATTTTATTGAAGGAATAAAGATGACATGAAATAAAAATCGCTGTCGTGGGTTCCTTTTTCGTAAAATTTATTATTTATCGGCGTCGAGTTTGAATATACGAATGTACCGTGGGAACCAAAGACGCTGATTGGTGGGTTAGTCATGCATCAGTTGATTTCTTCATCTGTGGTTGGCTTCGAAAGTTTGATTGATGGAAGCCAAAATGCAGTTTGGCCGTTGGCGCTTGGGGATGAATTCCGCAGAATTATGAAAAACGCAATAACTTGTTTATGACTTATTATGTTTTTACCCAGACAAAGTGACCTTAACGCGGTACCTGATTATATCATGACGTTCCAGTTCATGACCTTAAAGTGCGCTAGAAGTATACTCGATTACTAGCCGCTGTTTCGGGGAATACACCTTATTGCAAAATAGCCACCTTTTAAGTATACTTTCGTTTCTATTCAAATTATGCACCTATCATTGTTAAGCCCCAGGATGATGGGGGGGAGGGGGGGGGAGAGGGGGGAGGGTCGGGCTACTCACGGGGCTTTGACTGTGAACTCTGTCCCAAGGGTGGGAATTTTGATCGTACGACATATCCACAGGATGGGGATTTTGACATGGCCACCATCTTGGATAATGAAGAGGGCTTGGAAATCAATCTTGTTCCCAAGGCTTTTCCCTCCCCAGGTAGTGGGGGAAAGGCCCTGGAAACGAGGTTGCCTGAAAATAACTCCGCCATCTTGAAAAATACCCAGAAGGCGTTCAAATGAACTTCCCACATTTGTGAGAGGTGGCTGAACGAAAGGTGAATGGTACATACATTGCACTCTTGTTGTGTGCAGTGAGGTCTAAAGGATATTATTTTGGCCACCTCTACTCGCCCCAGCGTGGGGGGAGGGGGGGGGAGGGGAAGAATTTGACTTATTTTTTTCAGAAAATGTGAAACTCCCCACCCCTTGCCCCATCCCCATCTCCCCCTTGGGGCTTAACATTGATAGGTGCATTAGCCATTGATGCCTCGTTCTCAAGCTTAACATTCAAAAGAATATTTTGCCTCAAACCAGGCATCAACGTCTAATTTAAATAAAAACAATTTAATATCTAAATAGCGGCCGATTTGGAATAAGTTGTATAAGCCAGCTAAAAAAGGCTCATCTCGCTGAGAATACCCCGTTCGAGAGTCAGCGGAGCTTCTGCCAGAAGGGCAGCTGATAAAATCAATTAATAATCTGTGAGAAAAAGCTTTGGGTTGACCTCAACCCTGACTCAGCTTCTACGACGTGCGTTTTTGATTCACTGTCAAACACCAACCAACCATGGTCGAATCCTAATTATTGACCGGTTGCCAACAGGATATTTGCAAAGAACCGTTTCCCTTCACTGCGCTGTTAACGAAACTGTTGTGCCATGGAGATGTAACTTTTTCAGCATTCTTTTTTAAGCCCCTTCTACAGCTAACTAAATCTGTAAGGCTGCTGTTACTGACTTAAAGGCAAGCACAAGGTAGGTTAAATCCGTCTTAAATGGCATAATTCGGGATATTGTTCTTTAGTTCCTTCTGTCGCGTCATCTTTGAAAGAGCACCTTTGGGTATCTCACTTTTGCTCATTACACTTAAAACCGATTCCAGAAAGCTGATAGTTCAAGGACTAGCAAAGATTTCCACGGCACTGGTTAAACCGGACACAGGAGCAAGGATTGCACAGTCGGTTAGTGCGCGGCCTTGGTGCAAGAGGTCCTGAGTTCGATTCCCGGATCTCACATCCTTGTTTCGACTCCTTTCCTTTCCGTGTAGCTAGTAGCTTTAAATACCCGTAAAACGGAGCACTGATGGAGAGGGGGGAGTAAAATGAGCGCACCGTCGACCTCAGGTTTGTCAGTGATTAAAAGTTACTGTTACGAGTTATCGACGTTAAATAATGACTACTTTACTTTACTTTACTTTATTTTACTTTAACCGGGGAAGAAAAAAGTCGCATGACTCCGAAGTTAAGTTTGATATTATGCTCTCGTATGTATTCCGCTCCACCATGTGTTGCCATGTCCATCTAGATAACAGGACTCAATTCTGAAGTTTCAAGGTAAAAGACACCTTACGACGCGAATACACTGATTTGTCTTCCAAGAAAGAATGAAACATTTTAAGTTCGGCCTATTGTGCATTAAATCAAGCCTTTACAAAATATGTCACGGTATTAGAAGGTTGTTCTCGATTGTTCTTCTTTCAATGCCAGGTGAAACTTGCTTGCGACTGATTATGCTGGCTGCAAAAATTGCCTCAATTTCTATCCATTCTATTCTCACGTCAGTGTTTGCGTCCTCAATTCTCTAAGGCTGTTTTAAAACTGAAGGTCATAACTAGAAGAAATAAAACAACTATAATTTTTTGTGCATGACGCATTAGGATACTTCAGTTTGCTCATTGAACGGTCTAAAAAATGAAACATCTATAGTTAACAGTCAGCATTTCCAGCAGGACAGATGCATATTTATTTTAACAGAAATAAACTGTATAGCGCTGTCTGAGTAAACCTTTTCAGCATAACTGCGTTAAAATGATAATTATGAATTCTTATGATTTCATTTAGTGAAAATTGAGTTGTTGCTATGGATTCTATAGAAAGGGAATTTTCCCTTTTCAATGCTACATGGTGCCATAAATACGTAAGTTCCATCAACCTACTTTACCCAGGCTTTCGTAACCGCGATCAGACCGTACCAGTTTTGAATAGAGATTGGTTTGTGGACAAACGGGCCAGTAGGTTGGTGGAACGCTTTCAGCTCAACCAATCAAGCCTAGGGTAGTGTCTCAAGTACATAATTGGGCTGATTTAGCAACAGAACGGGAACGTCAGTGGCGACGTCGCGCGCGGGAAAACTATCAATGAGAATTTAGAATAGAGAAGAAAAGAGTGGAGTCTACTCTATTCTGAATTCTCGTTGGTGTTTTTTCTGCGCGCGCCGTCGCCACTGACGTTCCCGTTCTGTTGCAAAATGAGCCTAATGGAATACGCAAGCGCGTATTCAATTGATTGTTTGCGGTTGATCGTGTTTATATTCAGTGCTATAAACAAAGCTATGTCCTGTGCCTTCGAAATGATCGAAGTTACAGCTGCAAAGAACTAAGAATCCCTTCAATGTTAGCACCACCGATCTTTACCTTCCTTAATTATGGCAACGATGAACGGCTAAGGTATCTTGCATGTCTCCTTGGACTGTTGAATACCATCATCGAATTTGTTAATGTCATGTTGGTGTCCGTTGTTTCAGGGGTGAGGGCGTGGCTGATCAGGTTCTATATTAGAGTCCTCAGACTTGTTGACCGTGCAGTGATTTTTCACCATCGCAAGAAGTTAAGAGACTTCTAGGAAAATATTGCCTTGCGTTCCTACTAATCGGTAAGTCAAATGTTGCGATCCTTCGTAGCTGGTCGACACGAATGATTTGTAATTTAAGCCCAAATTAAGCTTAAGCTTTTAATTATACTGAGCGCCTGTACTGCACTGGTTTTGCTTTGTGCTGTTATGGTGATTCTGATTCAGTTTGTCTCTTCATTATTTAACGGTTCGCAAGTAAGAGTCGGGTTATTGTAATTCGAGCATTTAGAAGCGTCGACGCATATTTCTAAAGCGAAAGCCTTCAAGGATAAAAGGGAAGTCATATCTTGTTACACAGAAATTTAATGCACCGAAAATGTTTCATATCTTGTTACAAAGAAATTTACAGAGAAGTTTAATGCACCGAAAACGTTTCATTATCTGGCCACAGTTTGGTGTTCCTGTGGACCGAGCTTACTTGATTTGAAAGAAAAACTGCAAGCTCGCAAAAAAGCCTGGCAACGGCAAATATTATTTCTTCCGTAGAATATAAATTCATCAATAATTAATAAGGAAATGATACACCTATTAAAGCATCGTATATTCCGTTTGTTTTTGTTGTTTTTTTTTTAGTAAGGGATTGCCTTACAACAGTTGAAGTGTAGTTAGACTAGCAGAAGCTAAAACTATCACTGCTCACGTCACTGAAGTTTGGGCTAATATCTGTTGCAGGACGACGTACATCTCTGTTGCTAATTGTCTTGGAGACGGCAAATTGATCGGAACCATTGTACTTCGGCGTCGTATATCATTCAGCTTGCGTAGAGGAGAATTTCAGTGACACCTAGCAAAGGTGAGATCAAATCCACCTGTTACACTCTTTGTAAGGACTGACATGCCCATGAGTTCTCCGTGGAATGTTAAGTTGGAAAGTGGTTTACAGCTTTATCATATTAGGCACTGGTTAGGTTAAACTCTTAAATTAGAGGCGGAAAATAGAAGGAGATGGTCTTCAAATTTTCCTGACTTCCTCTTTGTAAAGCTTTTTCATTTTTTGCTTACAATCTTCCCCTTCTCTACTCACTTAAAAATCGCAGTTTAATCATTAAAACCTGGACTCTAAATTTATCACGGTGCTTTCATTTTTCCCTGCATAGGAACCACTGACTCTCCCCATATTTGCTCCAAATAAAATGATTGGAAGCTTTAGCCATAAGGAAGGCAACGGCAACAAGAACGTCACAAAACAAAGTAAAGATATAATGAGCGAAAACAATTGATCTACATGCTTTGCGCCTGCTTTTTATATTCAATTCTGTTCGTCAGTTTCTCGTCCTAAGTAAAACAACAATGTCAAATGACCAAAATCAGTGGCTTGATGACAACGGAAGCTGACGAATTCAGATTTTTGATCTCTTTCTGCCTGTTTCTCTCTCTATGTGGGTGTTTACATAAGAAAACTCGCACCGGGGTGACTACTTGATACCGCGTTTACGTGACGACGAGGTGAATTCTTATCATGTTTACCTGAAGGGACACTACATATCGATAAAATACAAGCGTAAACTCAACCTGCAAACATGGCGTCTATCAGAAAAAGTACGCATGCGCTACCCGGTCCCGCCCACCGGGAGGCCGATTTCACACCGGAACGAGGGTGGACATTCCTCGTTTACATCCCATGGCGAGATCTCGCGCCGGAATGAAAGAGTTGAAATAATCCGGAGCGAACGAATTACAGGAACTAGAATTCCTATTTTGAATCGATGTTCTCGTTGCGGTTGCCGTCCCTGTTGCTAAGCTCCTTGGTGACCTGCCCCAGTTCGTCCCCCCCCCCCCCCCCCCCGCCCCCAGTAGTTTGTAAAGTGTATAGCGCCATCGACTAGATAAATCACTAACTACTGGATAACTCAATTCGTTTGAATAGGATTTTTTGGGGTTATCTATCTTTCCAACAACTAATTCCAGGCGCGTGTTTCTCAAGGCATCCGAAACTTTCAATTTCGGGCTTCTATCGTCTGCCACCATTCCCTCTTTACCTTCCTTAAAAACCAACATGTCAAAGGACCGGCTTTATAGAGCAAGCGGATGCCTTTCATAGTGACTTCTCTCGCCTGAAAAGCTTTCCGGACTTTCCATTATTTGCGAGAATATATAAAGAAATAAAAGTAAAAATATAAAAAAAATAGTACATATACAAGTTATTTTCATTAAGTGATCTTTTGTACTACTGCTGACATTAACGCAATAATTATTTCTAACAAGGGCTGACTAAAAGCTGAGCCTGACTAAGTATGGCCACTGGACCAGAATACACTGACGAGCAACTAAATTACTTCAGGATCTGTTTTATCACTACTGATGTGATAACTGAGGGCCTGCGAACAATCTTCAAACAAGAATGGGACAACCGCTACAAGGCAACTTTGGGAGAATGGAAAGACGAGCCCCGAAATGGACTGGACTTCAAAAACCAGGAATCGCCAAGAAACCAAACAAGAAACGCGCGTCTTTTGGCAACCATGGTTAACGGAAATAGAGCAGAATGGGATTGCACAAAGCTCTTTTACGCTATACTGTACTCCGACTGTATTGGAAGAGGCCTAAACGCAGTAGTCCGATCAAATGTGGATGATTTGAGAAATTTTCGTAATGAAGGCCCTGCTCACTCTCCACGTGGCAAAGTCAACGAAACAGAGTTTCAAACTGCTGTAGGTAAAGTTGTAGTTGCCTTTCAAGCACTTGGCCTGTCCGATCTAAAGATTCAAGAAATCAGAACTCAGAAGAGTTTTCCGACGGGCGAGTTACGAAAAGTCTTGCAAGAAGTCAACCACCTAAAAGACGTACTTAAGGAAACAGAAAAGCATCGAAAGGTTCTTGAACAGCAGTTAAAAACTGAAGCTCCTGCGGCATTTTGCATTCTCCCACCCAAGCCATCGCACGACGTTGCCGAACGAAATCATGAGTTGGCTAAAATAGCTCAACAACTAAAGCAACTGAAAGAAACCAACGAGAGCCGATTAACTACCCTGTACATCTCAGGAAACCCTGGATGCGGCAAATCTCAGTTAGCCGGTCTTGCCGCAAAGAAGTTCTTTGATAACAAAAAACAAATCGCAGGCAAGAATACATTCGTGATGACTCTAAATGCGCAAAGTCTTGATTCACTGTTAGAATCCTACGTCTCTTTTGCTCGTCATCTAAAGTGTTCAGAATATGCAGTCACAAATACTCTAAACGACAAAGATCTGAAGACGGAGGGGAAGATTGCCAACATAAAGTCATTAATTAGTACCAAAGTTGAGCTTTACTCATCGTGGCTGTTAGTGGTGGACAATGTCGTCAGCTTAAGTGGAATGAATCCTCATTTGCCAAAGACTGGAGACACGCACTGGTGTAAAGGTCAGCTGCTGATCACATCGCAAGACACCGCTGCTATTCCTTCAGAAACCTCTTTCAGCAATCACATCTCTGTGAGCAAGGGCATGACACCATCTGACGCCATTTCCTTATTAGCCTCTCTCTCCGGCATCGCTGACGGTGAGACTGAAAAAGAAGTTGCTCGGGCATTAGATTACCAACCCCTTGCCTTAGCAAGCGCCGCTATCTTTGTCAAACAAGTTCGGGAAGCATCTTCCAATTTTGGCTGGAAAGGCTACCTCGAGAAGCTTGAGACGGGTCAGCGTGCTAACACTGAGGCCTTTCTTGCCATGACAAACCAAAGCTACCCAATCGCTATGACCACAGCGATTTCACTGGCCGTGGACGACGCGATGTCATCTGACAAGGTTTTGAATCACGCATTCGGTTTTATTTCTCTCTGTGGTCAGCAACCATTAAACCTTGACCTTGTAATAAAGTACATTCTGAATGTCGAGAACGACATCCATAGGAGTGGATTAGACGAATCTGTGGACGAAGATATCATTGGTTTAAGGATTCGAAAAAGCTCGCTGCTGTTAGTGGAAGAAGACGAGAGTGGCGTCTACCTTCAAGTACATCAAATTGTGAGAATTGTCACCCAAACGAGAATCAAAAAGTATTCAAAGGCTCAATATTTCCAAATCATTCATTGGGGTATTACCTCATTTAATCAGTTTATAAACGAGAACAATTTTTACAAAGAAGACTCTACTTCTAATAGCTTACAGCTGGTATCGCATTTGAAGTGCCTAATAACAGAAATTGAAAGTGTATTCAATGTAGCTGACTTATCGGAGGTCAATTTAAGTGCGAAACATTATCCAAGTTATTTCATTAGGTTTAGCGCATTTTTTGCTAATCATTGCGACTTTAATAGAGCCAAAAACGTCTGTAACGTAGCTCTAAAAATAATTCAGCATGGTGGTGTATATTGTAAGGGAGATTTCGCAGTAGTCTATCACACGTTAGGCAATGTCCATCACAGGATGGGTGAGTTTCAAGAAGCAATGGAGTATCACGATCGCGCTGTTGCTATAAAGATAGAAAAAATGGGATCTCAGCATATCAATGTCGCAACCAGTTACAACGACATAGCCACTATACTCCATGACCAAGGTGACCTGGAACAAGCAAAGGAGTATCATGATCGGGCTCTTGCTATACGGATAGAAAAGTTGGGATCTCAGCATATCAATGTCGCATCCAGTTACAACAACATAGCCACTGTACTCCATGACCAAGGTGACCTGAAACAAGCAAAGGAATATCACGATCGCGCTCTTGCTATACGGAGAGAAAAGTTGGGATCTCAGCATATCAATGTCGCAACCAGTTACAACAACATAGCCAGTGTACTCCGTGACCAGGGTGACCTGGAAAAAGCAAAGGAATATCACGACCGCGCTCTTGCTATACAGATAGAAAAGTTGGGATCTCAGCATATCGATGTCGCAACCAGTTACAACAACATTGCCAGTGTACTCCATGACCAAGGTAAACTGGAACAAGCAAAGGAATATCTTGATTGCGCTCTTGCTATACGGATAGAAAAGTTGGGATCTCAGCATATCGATGTCGCAACCAGTTACAACAACATAGCCACTGTACTCCATGACCAAGGTGACCTGAAACAAGCAAAGGAATATCACGCTCGCGCTCTTGCTATACGGATAGAAAAGTTGGGATCTCAGCATATCAATGTCGCAACCAGTTACAACAACATAGCCAGTGTACTCCGTGACCAAGGTGACCTGGAAAAAGCAAAGGAATATCACGATCGCGCTCTTGCTATACAGAGAGAAAAGTTGGGATCTCAGCATATCCGTGTCGCAACAAGTTACAACAACATAGCCAGTGTACTCCGTGACCAAGGTGACCTGGAAAAAGCAAAGGAATATCACCATCGGGCTCTTGCTATACAGATAGAAAAGTTGGGATCTCAGCATATCGATGTCGCATCCAGTTACAACAACATAGCCACTGTACTCCATGACCAAGGGGACCTGAAACAAGCAAAGGAATATCACGATCGCGCTCTTACTATACGGATAGAAAAGTTGGGATCTCAGCATATCGATGTCGCAAACAGTTACAACAACATAGCCACTGTACTCCATGCCCAGGGTGACCTGAAACAAGCAAAGGAGTATCATGATCGCGCTCTTGCTATACGGATAGAAAAGTTGGGATCTCAGCATATCGATGTGGCATCCAGTTACAGCAACATAGCCAAGGTACTCCGTGCCCAAGGTGACCTGGAACAAGCAAAGGAGTATCATCATCGCGCCCTTGCTATACAGATAGAAAAGTTTGGATCTCAGGATATTCGTGTCGCAGATTCATATAAAAACTTGGCTATTGTACTCCGTGACCATGGTGAGCTGGAGCAGGCAAAGGAGTATTTTGAACGTGCGTTGTCCATCTATTTGATTCGTCTCGGTCCTGGACACTCTCGTGTTACAACTCTTCACCGACACTTGGCTAGACTGCAAAAACTGTCTAGTAGAGTAAAAAGGCTGAATTGCGTCATATATTAACGAGAGATAGTGTTTGTTTCGCCAAATAAATCATCCATGTCTGGCAAATAGGATGCACGTGTTAGCAAACCTTCCGCGAAAGCTGGTGTTTATCAACCCTGTGAGCGATATAGGTTTATTTCTTTAACTAAATCTGGAGACGAGAACAAGTTCAAATGGCTAGGGGAGTTTTAAATTATTTATTAACGTTGATTTGAAAGTTTCGGAAACGTGGAATTTTACATCCATCAATAGCGACTCTCCGACCGGTGTCTCAATAAGTTTCTACCCTGGCACGGACACACTTAACATACAAGGATCCAAATCTGAAATTATCGGTAAGAAATTATCTGAATTCACAATTATCAGCGGTCACGAGCTACAGGAAGAAGATGAATCCTTCATTCCAAGAGACAGCCAAGAAAACCGAAGCAAGAGAACCGAAGAGCAGTCCAAGAACGATCACGTAACTTCTCAAATCTAATAGACACTGCAATGGGTGAGATAAGCGAACAATTGAGACACGAAATTAGCAAACGTCGGTCTGAAATCTCAGTTCTCATAAGTAAGAAGACAACAACAGAGTAAACCGAACTTCAGGCCGAAAACAGAGACCTTAAGCAGAAAATTTAAACTTCAAGAACTTGAATCGTGTTATATCTCTTTAAAAGAAGAGACAAATGTTTGAAGTGATGAAAATAACAGTCTAATAACGACATTGCGACTCTTCAACAACGAAATTGAAAAGGAAAGTAAACTCGCAGCACAAGAGATAAAGGAAGGTAACTTACAAGATCATTAATCCTCATTACAAAGGCAGCATTTTTTCCTCAGTTATTTAAAGACCCTGAGTGTTGGTCTGGCCGGGGTTTTGATCCCGTGACCTCCCCCGCACAGTAATCCGATGCTCAACCAAGTGAGCCAACCGGTCGGCTGAGCACAGACTTACCAGCGTGGCATAAGACAGACCAGGCCAAAAAGTCATACTAAGGCCCCAAGAGGACGACGTATGCAAAACATGACTTTTCTCCCAACTGAGTGGCTTCATAGTTCAGTTGGTTGAGCATTGTACCGGCATCGCGGAGGGCATGGGTTCAAATACCGTTAAAGCCTCCTGAATTATTCATGTCTCTGTAAGACAATAATTATTGCTTAAATTGTCAAGATAAGTGCCAGGATCACTTCTCTTTCTCGTCTTAAGATTTTTTCGGCTTCTAATTGTACAAAATGAGGGGTTGTCCACAGGGGTAGTTCATGGACCAGGTCCATAAAGGGGTCCATAGACCGGGTCCACATCGGTGGCCCAGGGACCTAGGATCCATGTTTTGTAGACGTCCTGTTTACAGGTCACAGGTCATTGCTTTACCAATGCAGAAAATATCCTAAACATGCATAAAGGCTAACCTTAGGTCTAATTAGGCCTAAACAAAAGTTTTTAGGCTTAAGGTTAGATTAATGTTTAGGAAACTTTCTGTATTGGTAAAACAAAGACCTGTGACCTTAAAAAAACACCAGCCGCAGCACTAGACTAATGTGGACCTTTTTACATGATAAGTAATAGCAACAAATAGTTAGAAATAGTTATGTACATATTAAGAGATGAAATATAAGAAAAAAAATTTACAAACTGTATCCGTTACATATCCGTTAAGATAAATCTATGTACAAATAAAACAAGTGTTTAAAAATATACAAAATTCTCAATGTTCTTATTCAAGTTGATACAAGTTTTGTTTTTTTAAGTAAAAATCACTTTGCTACGGTAAAACATGCTAATTGATGCCAAAACATGCTAAAAATACACTTTGGAATATGCTTTTCTTAAGGCCTGTTTTGAACGTAATGCAAATGAGTGAAAACAATAGTACTTAAAGCAAAATAAATTCATTACTTGGTCTATCTGTTAAAGAAAGGTGTCGAAGCACTTGGCATTGTACAAAGAGTAGAACTCTTTCAACATCATCGAGCGCTTTAATATTTTTCAGAGAAGTCATTGTTTCTTCCATATGGTACGCAGTGGCCGTGAGTCGCGGATTACAAAGTGTACACGCATATTGCTGAAGGTAACAAAATGACAAAAAAGGACAATGCAATTTGTGATCCAGACGATTCTTTTGTGATTTGTCTCTTTGATTTTGATCGTTTACCAATTCAATTTCAGCCTGTCCCAGGCTCTCAGTTTGTTCGGATGGGCAGGGATGAGCGAAAAAGTAGGCGTGTCGGTCAGCGGGTAGCCTTCCATCCAGTCGTTTTTAGGAGAGTCGCATTTCACCTCCTCCCTTGCGGGAAGGAAGTGAAATGAGTTATAGTTGGTGGGGCGGGACGAAGGAAAAAAGCTGCGGGCGCGAGAAGACTGCCCCTCTTGCCCCAGTCCTCAGTAGGTCTTTTCCCGCGCTCGCTTTTTTCTTTCGTCTCGTAGACCTTTTCGTTCGATCCGACAAACCCTTCCAGCTTCATGAGTAATTGTTAAAATAAATCATATGTGATATCAGAACAGTAAGTGTATTTTTAAAACCTTTATTCCTTAGAAGTCGGCTCTCCAAAAATGAAAGGGCTGATGATTATAAAGCCACCATCATTTATGACTCAAATTCTGCTTTTGTAACATTAATCGTGTTCGTTCTAGAGACGTGAACGCTAGTCGTCTGCGACTGTTAAGTCATTGCTAGACTACATTTTTTTGACGAAAAATTGTAAGAAACACAAAGGAGGCAGATGCCTTTCGGTTCTGACATCTTAGATTACTGGATCATTATAGGTGAATATCCATATAACAGAAAATATAATCCAGTCTTATTTTTCCTACTTCGCCCACAGTTATGCTTTTCATTATCAAAACCCCCTTTTTTTTTGTTTCGCGGAAGACCTGAATGAACATGGTCAAGAGTTCTCTACGCAAAGATCCTAAGCAAATGTTAGGATAGAACCGTCTCCCCTCCCAACTAAATCATAAACACCCTTACGATTCAGGTGAAGTCCTCAACTCCACCGCTGTTAACCAGGTGATCTGGTGACGTAACTCGGAGGACTGGGGAGAAAAATTTTAACGCCGTATCCCACAACCGCGCGCGGCCTTGTTTTCGAATTCAACATGGCAGAAGCGAGGTGAGATCTCTTCGGGTCTACTTGAATGTTCATTCAGTAACAGGAAATGTGGTAGACACGGAATGATCTGTTGAGTTTTGGCGATGGAAATACTGCAGGGAGTTTGGAAACAACACCTAAGGCCGCGCGCGGTTGTGGGATACGGCGTTAAAATTTTTCTTCCCAGTCCTCCAAATTACGTCACCAGATCACCTGGAAGGCATTCAACTGTGATATTGTCGTTTGCGATGAAGTCCAAACCTTTATTTGCAGGATTCTAGTGATTGTTAGTGATTTTAAGTTTTATTGATGGTAGTGATGCGTATCGATGTGTAGTAATGTGTAGTGATGCGTAGTGATAAGTGACGGTGAGTGATGGCTTGTGATGGCCTGTGATAGCTCAAGGTTTAACTCGTAATTTAGTCTGAAAATCACTTGACCGATCAAGAATGTCATCAGGTGGTTATATTCTCTTCTTATGCATTTATTTAAAAAAATATTTTGTACATGGCTAGGTCTGTACACGGATAGGTCTGAATTAAAGTCTTCTATTGTTCGTGATAGTGCTACAAAACTATTGTTCGTTGGTGCAAATTTTGTGTAGGTGCTTGTCGAGTTTGGCGAAAGGAGACACGTGATGTGTATCTCTGACGAGGGAAGTCTAGACTTGCAAATGCTGTTGAAAGAAGTGAAAAATGCATTTGGCATACAGTCGCAAGGATGTAGTTTCAAAAGTTTGATCAAGACTGGAATGTATGGTTGGACATTACTCATTCTTCCTCTGTTGCCAATAGAGATAAACTGTGTGTTACTTGACAAATAACGTTTAAACCATTTACATTAGCCTGTGGCTTCCACTCAGCAAAAGCGGGGGATGTGAGCGGGGTCGTTAGCTTCAATTAGAGGAAAAACCTGACCTTGGGGTGCGGGGCATTTTGCAACTTTATAAGTGAGCGCTTGTCAAATGCCTCGCTATGTCCCGACCGGGGGGATGCGGGGGCTTACATTGACTGGTGCATTACGTGTCCAATCTGTTAAAGAAAATTGTCGAAGAACTTGGCATTGTACAAAGAGTAGAACCCTTTCAACATCATCGAGCGCTTTAATATTTTTCAGAGAAGTCATTGTTTCTTCCATATGGTACGCAGTGGCCGTGAGTTGCGGATTACAAAGTGTACGCACCCATATTGCTGAAGGTAACAAAATGACAAAAAGAAGAACAATGCAATTTGTGATCCAGATGATTCTTTTGTGATTTGTTTCTTTGATATTGATCGCTTACCATTTCAATCTCAGTCTGTCCCAGGCTCTCAGTTTGTCAGGATGAGCAGGGATGAGCGAAAAAGCAGGCGTGACGGTCAGCGGACAGCCTCCCATGCAGTCGTTTTTAGGAGAGTCGCATTTCATCTCCTCCCTTGTGGGGAGGAAGTGAAATGAGTTATAGTCGGTGGGGTGGGACGAAGGAAAAAATCTGCGGGCGCGAGAAGATTGCCCCTCTTGCCCCAGTCCTTAGTAGGTCTTTTCCCGCGCTCGCTTTTTTCTTTCGTCTCGTAGACCTTTTCGTTCGATTCGACATATCCATCCAACTAGATGAGTAACTGTTAAAATAAATCATATGAGATATCAGAACAGTAAGTGTATTTTTGTTCCTTAGAAGTCGGCTTTCCAAAAATCAAAGGACTGGTGATTATAAAGCCACCATCATTTATGACCCTTGATATGCTTTTGTAACATTAGTCGTGTTCGTTCTAGACGTGTTAGAATACTGGAATGACTTCTACTGCAAACTCTGACTATTTTAGCTGTGCAAAGTGTTTTTGCTAATCAAGAAATAAATGAGTTTGGCACTGCACTGAAGGTGTACCCATACCAGATTGTGGGTTCGGACAACGAGGATGAAGTTCCAGATATATCATATGCAGTTTGAGCAGTTGCAACTAAAAAGCATTGAACCATTATCGGATGATGTTTATCATGGTGTAAACTTCGATGTAGATTTACGCAAGACTGTGATGTTTTATGACTTTTCATTCCAAAAAAAGAGAATTTCAGTGCCAGGATCATGGCATTTATGCTTATACGCTTATGCTTTGTACCACACGTTCTAGGTGCTAAATAATAATATAAATGTTAAAGGGGCTAAGTCACGTTACTTTAGAGTCAGTTTCGGGGAAATCTTTAGTTAATCACAAGTTTAAAAGTCGAAAATAGTAATGTGGAATTGCTTTACTGGTAAAATTAGCGTTACATTACAAACAAGATGATTTTGAGCAAAACTCGTACCTTTATCCAGCCAATAAAAAAACGTCTCCGGACTTTTTTCAAGATAACCGAAACGCAATCCGTTTCAATCTTATCCATTTGTGTTCATCCATGTTTTTCTTTCCTTTTGCTGCATAATTTTATGTTGTTCAACGGTTATTGCAATGTTTCATTCTACTTTTTGGGCATTTTTGGTGTCACGAAATTACATCATTTTGCGTGACATAGCGGCCCTTTAACTGTAATTCAGAAAGAAATCGCATTTATTCAAGGGTTGAAATTAGAGCTTTAGTGCAAAAAGCAAATCCTGAAGATCAACTTCCTGTAATTGACATAAAGGATGATAACACGATATCATAATAGCCCACTTTCCATATATTATAATTCAGTACCAAACAAAAGGCATCATCTCGAGGCTCTGGGGAAAAAACTCATACAAATCCTTAAATTTAGTCGCCAGAACTTCGAGATGATGCCTTTCGTGTAGGACTGAGTTTTAATATATCGAAAGTGGGTTATTCAACATGGAAGTCATTCCTGCAACATTGATGTCTGAAGGCGCTTTCCTTTTGTCAGAGCTGGCCGGCCAGACCTGTCAGTTTGCAAAGAAAATGCGACAATGCAAAGGATGGCTTGCATGATAATCCGTTGCATTCTTCTGGAGGATTATATATCATCCTCGAAGTGTTAATATGATAGCCTGGCACCAGGCTCCGCAGTTGAAGTCACGGTGCAAAAAGGAACGTGGGGACTCCCCCACTCGGCTCGCTTCGCTCGCCATTTTTTTTTTTTGCCACGTTCCTTTTCGCTTCATAACCCTAACTGCGGAGTCTGGTCTCAGGCTATAATATGAAGACGTTATAAAGTTACTTCTTCCAAATGCCCGTTCTGGCCGGTCAGTTCCGTCAAATGAAAAGCGCCCTAGGGTGTAACAAGAACGCAATTTCAAATTTGAGCTGTCATAAAACCTTCCATAACCCTTAAAGCCCAGAGCTATTGATGTTGAGCACGCATTTTCAAATTCCTCATACGTTTTATGTGTGGTGGGAAGGGTTATACGGTTAAAGCAGCTGTCAGCTTGCAAGAATTTGTTTCCTGTAGAGTCAAAGCTGACGAAGATCTTGTTATCCAGGATGTCACTTCAACGGCAGTGATAAATACAAGTATATCTAAAACATTTAGATAAAAACAATAGAGAAGTAACTTTACTTTACTTTACTTTTAGTAAAATGATGAATATGTAGTAATTCTACAGTTGTGACTGGCTTATAAAAGCCATCATGGGGTATGAGTAATGCTGCAAATGTGATAACTGTAGCCTTACTTTACACTTTGTCCAAGAAGTATATTAAATTCACCCAAAAAAGTCGGGAAGATTTATTGATATTTTGTGTGCATTTACCATAAAGCACCAATAGTATTATTTGATTGCACTCACGTGATAAGATGGCAATGTTGGTGCCAAAACAATAGAAAAATGTAGTTCAAGTTTTGCATAAGCAAAAGAGTCAAATTCCCGAAAGACTTTTTCAGTATTCTTTCCAACAACATGGCCGCTGTTACGTCAGTGCAGTCAAATAATATTATCCCACTAGTGCTTTGTTGGATACAAGACGATTAAGGCCAACCGTTACAGCTCTTCTTTGGTTATCTACTGCACAACCTCGGCTGACACATGCTCGGAAATAATAATATTTAAAGTGCTACTATGATCAAATTTTTTATCCCTTGAAATTTTAGGCTTATCACATACAATTCCAGGAAAGATAAAAAACGCCATTTACCGTTTGTAAATATCTCTATTGGTTCCGGTAGCCTGTGAGCAGGCTCTTTTGCATGAAACGTGGTAGGCTAATAGTTTTATAGGCAACACACCTACGGCTATAAAGAAATTGGTTCCCATGGCAACTCACTCTTTTCCAGTCTCCTCCAACCTGATTTCAATATTTTGGTAATCATAAGCTAGAAAATCATTTAACAAGGCCACAAACTCGACCCAACACATGTATATGCTTGCAGGTTCATGAAAATGAGGCACCATTGGCAAATACCAAAACAGAACGCCAAAGGTGGCCAGCAAAGACTTTAATATCAGGGAGGTCTGAAACCCAGTATGTTGCCATGGTAACAAAGTGGTATGATCATATTGTGAAGACCATCTACTAAAATCTTACTGACTAGAATCAAGCATTTCCGATCAGTACAAATTGACTGAGATATCTTTTTTCATCGTATTGGAGAAAAATTCGGTTCACTTGGCTAATTTGCATATTTTAAAAGGGCAAATTACGGCTTGGTATTCCATTGGTAATTCCTTTACGCCAAGTCACTAACCTCTGGGTTCTTTGTATTCACTTGCAAATCTTAGGAACCACTGGAAGGCATTCATCTTTATTTAATTATTAACCTTCTCCAGTCCACCAAGGCTCATATTATTCTTTAACGTTTCAGCGTCAGCTAATACTTGCTCTGGTGATGGGAAAACATTACGCTGAACTGTTGGCTTAGCACGCAGAAAATCTCCCAATTGTATGGCGTTTATTCCCAGAACAATGGCATCCAATGCCATCAGTCTTGATACTGGGACTTGACCCACCATGATATCCTGCACAGATTTTACCACGTTTTTGTCAGTTATTGGGATGTCTGTGGAGCCACGCTTCACCATTGCTTCCTCAATTTTGTCTTTCTCTTCTTCACTTAATGATGTAACTGACTTATTTCCTGTTAACTTTACATGCAAATGAACTGAATACATTTACTTACTAGCTGCATGTTAGCACAAAATGTAATGATTTTCAACCAAAATTCATCCATGCTGTTATTCCCAGAGAAAACCTAAACTGTTTCTACATCATTTATTGAAAAAAATTAAAGTCAATCTAGAGCCGCAAAAGGGTGAGCCGAAATAGCCTAAAATCTATTTTCATTGAAACACGCATAGCAAGAAATTTTAAAGACCGCAGCCTGACATGTTAAAATTTGGTTTATGTCTAACTTGCTCATCTGCTGCTGAACAGAATTCAAGATCTTTGCTTTACAAAAAGCTCGGACCGGATCAGCTGGTGTCGCTCACCTCAGATCAAGCGAAAAACAGTTTAGTACGCCTAAAATATTCAGCGTTTGCACCAATTTCACCAAGGATTAGTGCTAGGGTGATTTCTCGACGCCTTATCATATTTTTACGTCGATTCGAGGTGAGCGATCCGAGTTGAGCCAATTCGACGTTTGTACCTGCCTTTAGAATAACAGTTGCCCTCAAGTAATTTTGGCCAATATTTTTTGCTGCTGCCATTACCAGAAGAGCATTCTTTGGACGTTCAGAGTGTTTGTTTTTGATGTTGCCAATATGGTGGCTAAGTTCCAACTTCCATTAATTTTTACAATTTATCCCCGTCCTGAACCCTCATTCAAGGCCTCAACAATAGATGGAATCGATGATCGATGACAATCGATGGCAATCGATATCAAATTATTAGTATAATCGATCGATCGATATCGATATCTCGATAATCGAGATTTATATTTGCAAATTACCTGTCCTCTTACCACTTAAGTCAAACTCTACATCTCTACGCAGTAAGCGCATTCACAATCGTCTTATGCGTGATCTTCGTGGAAATTGCATTCTTGTCCTTAATAAACCTAAAACAACCAGTTATGCGCTACCTGAACCTGATTTTGTCCGTAGCACTGGGTTTACTAGTTTTAAACTAGAGAATCCAATACCGCATTTTGTACAGCGGCTTTTCTTTTTAATTAATATATCTTTAAATGTCATGTACTCAGTTATGTATCTGTATTTGATACGTATTTTAGTTGTAAATATTATGTCTCGAAGACATTGGCTCTTACAGTTATCCTGAAATTCGAGATGAAATAAAGTTTATCCATGTATGTGTTACCTTCAACAGAGCGCGTGCGTGCATTTTGTGATCTGCGACTCCAGTGCTTACCATATGTCAGATAAAATGACTGTTCCCTTGAATATTTAAGGGATCGAAATCTTACGCTAAACTGTAATGACAAGGGCGTTCTAGACCTGTGAGTAGGCGTGGGATTTGTCTCACATGGTTTAGGGGCCCACATATCCCTCCCTCAATGCCGTACCGGGACGCGAGGTCGGTAGAAGAAAGCAGCGAAGGGCCAACTGCGTCCAAAAGCACGGACTGAAATCCCGGGATGACTCGTTTGGTACGACGCTCCAGCGCCACGTCTTGAGGTACTGCTTTTTTCTCTCGTGTTCAAACATTCCTTCAGCGCATGCGTACATGTTCAAGGCTCTCCGATACCTAGCCTAACAAAAAAATCAAGATGCTAGTTTTTACAAGGAATTGAGATTTCAGTTTATTCTATAGGCATAAACGTAGTAACGTAAGAACCGTGCGTGTCTGGTCTTCTCAACACAGAATTTATGATGTTTTCAACTCGCAAATTTTGTTGCTGATGGCAAATTGTTTTATTCGCGATTGACACTTCTAAAAACTTCCTTCTGCTCTTCTTAAAAACTATATAATCAACATTTATTTGCTATTGCGTCAATATTTGTTTTGCATAAAACAGGATAACAAAATCTGTACCTTGCTTCGTTCGCATTTTTGAACGTTAACATAGCATTTTTGGTTGCATATTTTGAGGTCTCCTATCTAGATACTAACCCCGCCGGACAGCACTTAACTTCAGTAAACTTTTGTCTTGAAAAGCTGTACACGCTTAAACTTGTGGTGAAGAAGAAGTTGTAAGGGAACTTGAAAATGATCAACATGTCAGCCTTGAAGCCAATGTTTCTCGATTTCTTTTCATTTTCTTCAATCTTTCTGGGTTTAGTACTAGCACTAAAATGATTTACGAAAAAACAAAACGCACCTCAGTGGACCGTGATGGAAAAAACACTGTCAAGTTACTGCACTACAACATGTACGCAATGCGTGCCTATTTTTTTCAAATATCCCGTATCTCGTCAATCCCCCCTCCTCCTCCCCCCAGAGACCGAAAACGCAGCGCTAAAGATGCGTTTTTCACACCAGGATTTGTTTACGTCTCGGCGAGCGGGAAACTGTGAGGCATACATAAGATTATGACGTCACGCGTATTAAAAAAACCCTCCCTTGCAACATGGCATCCAAACGATCTCGTTACGTTGGCGCAGGGACTCCGCAAATTTCTGAATTTTTTCGTACGGTATCAGTTATGTAGCCCCAGAAACCCATAGCTTTGCATTGAGATAATATATTGCTCAAACGATTTGAAGCGCTTAACTGAAATCGACTGAAATTTTAATTTTTTCTCACTTTCACAGTTGAGAAATACTTGCTCGTACTATAGTTATCCTTTTTTCCAATATTAATGCTTCTGGCGGAATATAACTTCAGTTTGAAAATTGAAGGTCTTGTCTGACTCTTTCTTACTCTTATCTTAATGCTATCTAATAACGGCTCAGTTTACCCAAAAATGCACCAGATGCAACCATTTGAAGGCAATATGTTCAAAATTTTCCAGGGGAGCATGCCCCCCGGGACCCCCTGGCATGCAAATCCTCTGGCCTCTGCTGAGTATTACTATAGCCAGCTTGCCTTCTACTCAAAAACATTTTGACTGGGCTGCTCCTAGTTGTTTTACGATCATAAACTCAGCTAGAGACAGTTATGGTTTTGTCTTAAACTGAAAGAACAAGGGCACCCAACGAGCAAATTAAGCCAAAAACCTTTGAGAGACATTTCTCGACTCCTTGTAATTATAATGAATAAAGACTGTCTAAGGAGATGTTTTTATCATTTAGGGTTAGGGTTAGGGTTTGGATATCTTAGCTGAAAATTGAAGTGCCCGAACATTTTAGGAAGTGATATCTTCATCACAGAAATTGCTAGGTGAACATTACCTTCTCACAAACTCCAACCGAACCATTTGCTCATCCGAAACTGCTAGGTGACCTTTTTCAGTGCCAGAAATTGCAAAAATATCCCTTCCGAAAAGGGCATTACTAAACAACAAAACAGCCAAACACCGAAATAGGGAAATGAAGCATCAAAACACCATGTATTACCCCACCATACATTCAATACTAACCAACAAAGGTTGGATTTGAGATTAAATATCGTTTGAGGCCTAATTAGGCTGTTTCGGTGTTTTGCTGTTTCTTTGTTTAGTAAAGTTCTTCTGAAAACATAAGGGACTACTTCTCTCATGGTTGCGAATCTCTTTGGTGAGGTTTTAGGAAAGAAATATGTAGCTGTCTGCCAACGTGGAACCGACATTCTTAGAACAGTTTGACCGTGACCCTAACACATATTTCACCAAAGATTACCGTGGGGTGCCACTGAAAGAAGCTATCTATATTTCACGTTTAAAGCCAGAGCTAAACGTGCAGTTACAGCAGAGTAATACCTTTTGTTTCTTTAAGCAACTTGTTTAACACTTGTGCACGCACATATGTTATGTTATGTTATGTTATCAAGTTATGTTATGTTATGCAACTTTGTATTATCTTTTCAAAATATAACCGTCAGTGCTAAAAATCTTAACGTTCTCCAATAATTATTGTAACGTATCTGAGAGAGACAGGCTCGAAGATTAAATGAAACTGGTGATGGCATGAGTTAAATGCCGAAACATTTCTTTAAAAAGTTGGTTCGTATGTCTTAA
Organism: Montipora foliosa; assembly: GCF_036669935.1. Classification (NCBI taxonomy): domain Eukaryota; kingdom Metazoa; phylum Cnidaria; class Anthozoa; order Scleractinia; family Acroporidae; genus Montipora; species Montipora foliosa. The sequence goes on along the minus strand of NC_090882.1, from coordinate 22,065,095 downwards.
ATTTATTTTCACTTGATTTCATATCCGCAGTTCAATATATGATTCACTTCATACGCTGATATCATTTCATTCGTTAAACAGAGAGAGTTAACCTAAGCCTTCACGCAGAATCCAACAGGTGAATGAAATCTTCACTCGCGTTCTGTTGTTCGCTGCGGAATCACAGATCTAATGACGTAATCATCTAATCGGCTCTCAAAGTACTCCAAAACACTCAGAATGTCGCAGTGCAGATCTCGTTGAGCTTGACGAGAAAGAGAAGAAAAATGCCTTGAACCATCGACATCGGCCGCCATTTTGTTTTTCATATTCCTTTGACTCCGCTGACCATTGAGACAGTCGTCACAATAGCCGTATATATATTTCTCGTGATGACATACATGTGACAAGTATCATGAAAGCCAACAAATATGTATGTATCAGGAAAAGAAATATACGTATCAGGAAAAAAAATATCTGTATCATGCAAAAATATATGTATCAGGAAAAAGTATATGTATTAGGAAAAAACATATATGTATTAGGAAAAAAATATATGTATCAGGAAAAAATTTATGTATTTTTTCCTAATACATTAATTTTTCCTGATACATATATTTTTTTCCTGATACAATTATTTTTTCCTGATCCATATATTTTTTCCTGATATATATTATTTTCCCCTGATACATATATTTTTCCTTATACATATACATTTTGTCCTGATATATATATATATATATATATCTAGCAGATCTTATGAAAACCGGGTCCTTCCCACGTATCTTAATTTGTCTTTAAATTAGACTAGAATAGATGGGACGGTTATATTTTGTCAGTAACTAGACTCTAACCTTTCCATTGACAACATCTTTTAATTTAAGAAGTCAGACTCATTGTCAATTGGCAAGTTGTGACTTGGACCTGGAAGTTTAAACAAAAAATGTATATGTGTGAGAAAAAAGCGACTATCATCAGCCATTAAGGCAGTTAAGGCCATTAATATGTCTGCTATATTTCGAACTAATCTTTCAAACATCACTAAGGTGACTTCAGAAGAAGTAATATTTCATATCTCATGGAAGCCTTACCCAACACGTGGAGATTTTCTTCCCTCACCCTCCCATAGAGAGGTCTAGTGAGTTGTTTTGGCTATGGACTAACACCTCACACTTGTTAGACTTGCATGCGACAAGCCATGACGCAGCCCCCCCTAGGAATTTAAAGCTCACCGTCAGTGCAACTGCTGTCAAAGGCAGCAGTTGCACTTTGGATTTTGCAGCCAAGTTTGACCTTGTTTTCAAAACTTCAGCTATATATCTCACATAAATCAGACATCTTGTTTTAGCATTGGATATCTTTAACTGTTTTTCAGACCCTATAGGTCATCATTTACTTTCCTCACCCTCCCATAGAGAGGTCTAGTGAGTTGTTTTGGCTATGGACTAACACCTCACACTTGTTAGACTTGCATGCGACAAGCCATGACGCAGCCCCCCCTAGGAATTTAAAGCTCACCGTCAGTGCAACTGCTGTCAAAGGCAGCAGTTGCACTTTGGATTTTGCAGCCAAGTTTGACCTTGTTTTCAAAACTTCAGCTATATATCTCACATAAATCAGACATCTTGTTTTAGCATTGGATATCTTTAACTGTTTTTCAGACCCTATAGGTCATCATTTACTTTCCTCACCCTCCCATAGAGAGGTCTAGTGAGTTGTTTTAGCTATGGACTAACACCTCACACTTGTTAGACTTGCATGCGACAAGCCATGACGCAGCCCCCCCTAGGAATTTAAAGCTCACCGTCAGTGCAACTGCTGTCAAAGGCAGCAGTTGCACTTTGGATTTTGCAGCCAAGTTGGACCTTGTTTTCAAAACTTCAGCTATATATCTCACATAAATCAGACATCTTGTTTTAGCATTGGATATCTTTAACTGTTTTTCAGACCCTATAGGTCATCATTTACTTTCCTCACCCTCCCATAGAGAGGTCTAGTGAGTTGTTTTGGCTATGGACTAACACCTCACACTTGTTAGACTTGCATGCGACAAGCCATGACGCAGCCCCCCCTAGGAATTTAAAGCTCACCGTCAGTGCAACTGCTGTCAAAGGCAGCAGTTGCACTTTGGATTTTGCAGCCAAGTTTGACCTTGTTTTCAAAACTTCAGCTATATATCTCACATAAATCAGACATCTTGTTTTAGCATTGGATATCTTTAACTGTTTTTCAGACCCTATAGGTCATCATTTACTTTCCTCACCCTCCCATAGAGAGGTCTAGTGAGTTGTTTTGGCTATGGACTAACACCTCACACTTGTTAGACTTGCATGCGACAAGCCATGACGCAGCCCCCCCTAGGAATTTAAAGCTCACCGTCAGTGCAACTGCTGTCAAAGGCAGCAGTTGCACTTTGGATTTTGCAGCCAAGTTTGACCTTGTTTTCAAAACTTCAGCTATATATATATATATATATATATTATTTTTTTTTTTTTCTGATAGAAATATTTTTTCCTGATCCATTTATTTTTTCCTGATAGATATTTGTTTTCCCCTGATACATATATTTTTTCCTGATACAAGTATTTTTTCCTGATCCATATATTTTTTCCTGATATATATTTATTTCCACTGATACATATATATTTCCTTATACATATATATATATTTTGTCCTGATACATATATTTTTTCCTGATAGAAATATATTTTCCTGATCCATATATTTTTTTCCTGATATATATTTATTTTCGCCTGATACATATATTTTTCCTTATACATATATATTTTTTCCTCATCCATATATATTTTTTTTGATACATATTTTTTTCCTGATATATATATATTTTTCCTGATACATATATAATTTTCGTGATACATATATTTTCCTGATATATATATATATATATATTTTTTTTTTTTTTTTCCCCTGATACATATTTTTTTCCTGATACATATACTTTTTCCTGATGTATATCTTTTTTCATGATATATTTTTTTCCTGATACATATTTTTTGACTTTCACGATTCTCGTCAGATATATGTCATCACGAGAAATATATATACGGCTATTGTGACGACTGTCTCAATGGTCAGCGGAGTCAAAGTGATATGAAAAACAAAATGGCGGCCGATGTCGATGGTTCGGTTCAAGGCATTTCTCGTCGAGCTCAGCGTGATCTGCACTGCGAGATTCTGAGGAGTGTTTTGGAGTACTTTGAGGGCCGATTAGATGATTATCTGCATTCTGAACATCAGAACGCGAGTGAAGATTTAATTCACCTGTTGGATTCGGCGTGAAGGCTTAGGTAAACTCTCTCTGTTTAACGAATGAAATGATATAAGCTTATGAAGTGAATCATATATTGAACTGCGGATGTGAAATCAAGTGAAATAAATTTAAGACACATGAACCAACTTTTTGAAGACATGTTTCGGCATTTAACTCATGCCATCATCGGTTTTATCAACAGACCTCTCCCTCTTATATATACGATACAATTGGGGACTTTAAAATTAAATTTTTTTAGCAGTGACTGTTATATTTTGAAAAGATGATACAAAGTTGCATAACATAACATATCATGTGTGCGTGCACAACTGTTAACAAGGTTGGGTACAATAAACAAAAGTTATTACACTGCTGTGACTGCACGTTTAGCTCTAGCTTTAAACATGAAATATAGATAGCTTCTTTCAATTTAAGATTCTAGCATGTCTATCTGAGTCAAAGTCAAGGCTGGAGGCAAATCAGTTAACCATCGTTCTAGAAAGACCAAGAAAGCAACGTATCTGCTTCGTATCACCAGCAACAGTCCCATATTTGGCTCTTTTCTAAGCCAATTATCCCCAAATTCGATCACAGGCTCCCCACGCTCAGTGTGAGGGAAGCCTGGCATGGCCAACAAAAATGTAAGGATTTGTGTGGTTATTTTCTAGATCCAATGTAATTTGAGCCAGTCATTTTTCAATCCTTGGTTGTCAACAGTATTTACAAAATAATAATCGCTTGTTTCCCAGCCTGAATTTGACCGTTTTTATTTCTCCATTAGGTAGTTTAAGAAATGACGATGGCTATGGCAATGACAACGTCAAAAAGGAAGAATATTATTGTTTAAAAAGAGGAAAATAATCATGCTGCTCGTGCAGCATGCATTTCAGTGCATTTCTTTGCAGTACCCTGCAAAACAACAAGTTGAATGTGAAGTCACCAAATTTCAGGTTTTAACAATGACGTGAGCATACATTGTACATAAATGAACAAATTATTATTCATTTTTCTACCTTTTCTTTTAAAGCATTTGCACCAATCCAGTTGCAGGGCAATCAGCTCAGTTGGCTAGAGCGTCGCACCGGCATCGCAAGTTTATGGGTTCAAACCCTGTAAATAAATTTAAGACACACGAACCAACTTTTTAAAGACATGTTTCGGCATTACTCATGCCATCATCAGTTTCACTTATGTAATGGTATGCCTGTGACAAGGGGTCACGTAACATTGTAGATTCGTGTGTGTGCTTGGCCAGCAGCCATTAAAGTAGAGTTGTAAACTCTGGCAGGTACAAAACGCAGGTCACAGGTCATTGTTTTACTTATAAAGAAAGTATCCTAAACATTCATAATTTAAGCTAGCCTTAGGCTTAAAAACTTTTCTTTAGAGACCAGGGGTGTAGCGTGATATTTTGAAGGTGTACGCACACGGAGAATGTTTCGAGCGCCAAAGGCGCTCCAAACTAGGGGCTCTGGGGGCATGCTGCCCCTGAAAATTTTGAAATTTCAGGTCTCGGACATGCCATTTCCGACTATTTTCAAAGGAAATTTTAATAAATTAATTCCAAGGAAAATGCAGTAGTTAGTTGTTTATTTTACCTATTTGTCGAGTTTTTTCAGCAGCAAGCTACAACACAAACAAAGGGTTTACAATACAAGCAGAGGGCAATACGTCGCAAACCCCGGTATAATATCCTCACCGTCATCATCATAGTCATATTTCTTTAAAAATAACCGGGAACTGGGGGACTGGTGATAAGACTGACACTGTGTGGGGGCCTCGAAGAGTTCACTTTTTTTTTGCTTTCGTCCACTACTACGTTTCTTGACGTTAAGGCCTGAGTAAAAGAGTCCAACATATTCGTGCAACATCATCCAACATGTTGCACTCGTTTGGCCACCATGTTGCATCAAACATCGTCGTCAACATCATCTAACGTTTCTTTTGTTCGTAGGAGTGAGCAACAGTGTGGTATTTGTTTGGCCATCACATTCAACAGTGTTGCATGCGCGCTTGCGCTGCGGCTATCGGTATCCATGGTGATGGTTTATTCATTGCATCTATTTTCTCGTTGCCACGTCAGTTCAAGCTTCAGAATGGTGAACGAGCCAAGTCTTGGATATCTGAGAGGCGAAAGAGCATGCAATCCCTCTTGGAACAGATAGCCCTTCTCCTGTTCAAAACTCTTAAGGTCATGGCACCGATTTATCTGCAGGATCTTTTGCAAGTCAAAACCCCAGGACGCAACTCACTACGCAGTGACGCCCTGGGTCTTCACAAGGCTCCTGACACCTGCATGGTGCAAGACCTCTGGAGACCGCGCATTTGCTGTTGCAGTTCCCAGATTCTGGAACAGCCTTCCTCTTGCCATCAGAGAGAGTGACTCTATTCATAATTTTCAAAGGAAATTGAAAACGCCAACAGGGCGAGAGTTTGTTTTCTAAGGATTTTGGTTCCAGGCCCTTGAGTCCAACATGCTGGATCCAACACGTTGCGTTTGTCTGGCCACCTCGTTGTCATTCGACTCTTTTCAACAGCGTCCAACAATGTTGAATGATGTTGGATCCGTTTGGCAAGGCCTATATGGGTTAAAAGATACTGGAAATACTCACAAGTTATGAAAAAAAGGGAAAATTTGCATTAAAAGACTAACAAAGGAGGCATAAATTGTTTAATGTCACTCTGAAAGAAAGAAAGAAAGAAAGAAAGCCCCAAATTAGGAGTCTGTACAGTGTTTCTATGGTGATTGACACCAAGGTTGTGATTGGTTGATTTAAACTGCAACTTAATGTGATTGGCTTAATGAACTGTCCAATACCAAACTGTTCGATTACAAACCATCTTGTTTCTCAGACACCAATGATGGATACATGAGTAAAAGTGCTTAAATGAAATGTCCTGTGTTACTCATGTGTACTGATATGGCATTTTAAAAATCCATATAGAATGTTAGAAATGCCAATGAGAGATTTAGGACGGCAGATATGGTCACTCTCGATAGTAAGGTACCATTTGCTGTAATCAGAAATTGAATTTATTATAAATGACATGTCCATGCCTTTTTTGATAATAATAAAAATTATTTATAAATTGATACAAAAAGATGTTGTAGCAGGTTTTATCAATATCAGAAACCCATAAGGGTTGAAACGTGTAACGCGCGTTCACAGCTTCCGAATATTCAGTGCGAACTGATTGGTTGAATGTTTCAGTGCTAAGTACCATATTTGGAAACCCCTCGCTCTTGTTGTTCCAAATATGGTACTTATCAAATTGAATATTCAGAGGCTTGTTTCCCAGCACGCAAGGGGCCGTTACACGTTTCAACCCTTATTGGTTTCTGCAGAAAGTCGTGCGAGCCATGCAAATTTCGCATTTAGCCCTAAGCACCCATTTCAAATAGCGGTGATAAACTGTTATTAAGTCTAAGCACCCATTTTAAAAC
>NC_090882.1:22035900-22053400 GCF_036669935.1 Montipora foliosa | reverse complement strand
TAGTACCGCGACAATCGCGTCGTAGGATCATTTGCTTGTCATCAATAGATCTCTTTCATAATGGCGGCCAAATAAAGTTCTCTTTTGTTTCAATGCTAATAAGCCCTTCTAGCCTCGCTACGACGGGCAAATTTCAAAAGAATATTTGTTTCAAAATGAGGGCAGTAGGTCTAATTAAACACAAATACAAAAGAATGTAACAGTGATGGCCATTTATGAAAGTGGTCTATACACAAGTCGCTCCGCCTGCTAATTTGTTCTTTCCCCACTTCGACATAAACTGCTCCGTTTGTAAACGGCCACGTCTATCTGATCCCTGGACAAATTGAAATCTGCGTACAACTATACTTAAAAACAGGGGCAGCTGTAGTGTCAAGTATAGCGAAGATATCGATGACATCACCTATTGGTATTTATGTGCCAACCAGAGGCTTATTGGATGCCGAAACAAAAAATTCTTTCGAGCGGTGGTTGGCAAATTTGAATATCAAAAGAAATTTGACGTCAATGTTTGTAAACAGATATCTTCCCAATTACTAGTTTAACAATGCAATGCGTGTGTACGCGGCTGAATTAATATGGGGCATGGGAGTTTCGGCTTTCAAACTTTTTAACTCGTGTTTTGCATATTTAATAAGCTGAAGTTACACGCTAAATAATGAAGTCATTTTTATATTTATACTCTAATGATTTCTAATTACCAATACATTACTCTTCATTGCCTCAGTAGTAGTCTTCATTTGTTTCTTTCATTGTTTATTAAGTTGCCATTGACCCGTGGCCCTTGAGGGCGAAGGGCCTAATTGTTTTAGTATCACCCAACTAGTCGGACAGAAAAGGCAATAATAAAGTTAGCAAATGCAAGTTAAAGAAATTCTATTTGGGAATAAAATGAAAAAAAAAAGTCACGCTTTTCGCTACTCAAGGACTATTAATAATAGTCCTCTAGTAGCGTAGCCAATCAAAATGCAGGATTTGCATTAGCCCACTAGTTTGATGATACATATTACTATTAAACTAGATCTGCTATGGCCAAAGAATTTCTCGAACAACGAACCACATCCCTCATTTTTTTATCCTTCACCTAAAAGTCTCATTCACTCAGCCTAGCTACTTTAATTCTTTTGACTGTCGAACGCACTGATTACTACCAGTTTAATCGACAGGAGTGTTTTACTGGAAAATACACCACTCATAAAATTCATACGAAACCAGGAGCCCATAAGTAGGAGCGTACAACTCCATAGGGTACGTGGCACGGCGTTTTCGGAGACCGATCTATTTTAAAAAAATTTGGTTTTATCAACGGAGTTGATAATGTAAATTGGCCACCGTACAGAGATTCTAAAAGCTGACGTTTCGAGCGTTAGCCCTTCGTCAGAGCGAATTCGCTCTGACGAAGGGCTAACGCTCGAAACGTCAGCTTTTAGAATCTCTGTACGGTGGCCAATTTACATTATCAACTCCGTTGATAACACCAAATTTTTGTATACTACTTCCCCACCGACGCAGCACCACAGTTTCTTTAGAAACTACCCCTTCATTCATTCTTCGATCTATTTTAAGCTTTATTTTCCCGCGAATTCCGACCAATGACAGGTATCGACGTAATCAAACATCACCGGAAGTCTCGGCTGCCATAAAGAAAATCCAAAATGGCGGACAGTAGTGAGAGTGAATTCACCGCAGATTCCTCTGATAGTTCTAGTTATGTTTCAGGAGAAGATTACGAAAGCTCTAGTAGCCCAGAAGAAAGTGTAATAGAGGAAGAGGCGGAAATTGAACAAGTGAGGGTGATTTCTCGTCCATCGAGTAGTAAAAGAAAGAGTTGTAAGCCCCGGCCGTCGGCTACCACTAAATCAGCCAAGAAAAAAAAGAATTATCCAAGTACAAATTCCAGTCTTTTAGATGATGAACTCGACGAGCTGACATCGTGGATATTTTCTACGGAACAGGCAGCCGAAATCGAATGTAAGATTCGTTCGCAACTACTGGAGCACCCCCGTGTGAAGGAATTCTCGCAGAGGCTGCGATTCGCAAAGCATTTGCTCAGCGAGTCTCAGAAGCCAAATTTTCAGCTCATGATTCTGGGATTTTGTCGAAAGTTTTCTACTTTGGTAGACGAGTGTGCTAAGCTACCGGACAAAAAGAACAGGAAGGCTGCATTTTCAGTAGCCTGGATGAAAATGCTTGCGAATTTTACCTGCGGAAAGCCTACCCAGGAACGCTCAATCGTTGAACGATTCTCGGTTGGCCAACAGTTCGCTGATGAATTGGTGCACGGGGTTCTCAGTGTTTTGCACGAAATGGTCTACACAAACGTGCTTTCCCAAATACAACAGAAAAAGGTTTCCTCTGTGACTTCAGAGACAACTTCATCAAAACTCAGTCCGGAGTCTGAGGAAACTCTCTACCGGTATTGTGGAGCTGCCCTTCACAGAATGACAAAGCTTCGTACAGAAACACTACAACAAAAGAAAGGCCGAGGCAAGGTATCTGCCGAGAGAAGGGCGACGGTGGAGCTTGAGCTTGAGTTGCTTAAAGAGCTCACAATGAAAGACAAGTCGTTAATTTCTTCCAGCTTACAAAACTTAGACGAAGGAAATCTTGTTTTCCCAAGAACGGAGCTTATTCCTTTTCTTACACAGGTGGATGACAATGTTCGGGAGTTCACTTCTGACTCAAACTTGAAAAAGTACCCAACAAAATTTATTGATATGTGCCAGAGTTCGGTATTAAATAACGAGGAACTGAAGGAGGAATTTAGTCTGTTAGTCGCATCGATTGTCTCCACAGAGGCTGCTTCAAACTCTGAAGTTGTAGGTGGAATTTTTAAAGCCCTAGTTTCGAAGTTGGCGAACACACGTATCAACGAATTCATGAACGCTAAGACAGAGAGAGACCTCAAGAGCCATGGGAAAGTTGTTGATGCGGATGAAATGCTTCGGCCGAAACTCAAGACATACACCTTGTCCACCAAACGCAAGTAGCTGACTGTTGTCGATCAAGCAAAAATGCATGTGTTGTGGTTCCATTTTTAATTAGTATAGGTAATCGCATGGGGCCGAGTAAAATTAAGGATTAATATCACGCGTGTTTTCTGAAGTTGCTGAAATTGCCCTCGTCGCTGCGCGACTCGGGCAATTTCAGCAACTTCAGAAAACACAAGTGATATTAATCCTTAATTTTACTCGGCCCCATGCGATTAATTGTTAATAACAAAGAGGGCAAAATTTTCTTAACACTGTTGAGGCACCTCGAAAAACAGACAGCTAAGCGGAAACACTCGTTCGCTCGGAAGCAAAACAACTGACAAACAGACAAGCAAGTCAACTTGTTCTTTGCGTCCAAAACGAGTATAGATGATTGTTATTTACATCCACTCGAGAGGAAAATACGAGTTTCATTCGTGAACAACTGTAACAACGATTAAACCAAATGTTAAGCTTCAATTTATTTTATTCACCTGTGCTGTAGAGGTTTTTACCACTTGCAAATACGCATCCGTAAACATAGCAAACAGTTTGTCCAAAGAAATCCACCAAATTTGAGGTACTCGTTCCTCCTGTCAATGGCAAATTGTTCTGTGACCTTTTTTGTTGAGGTGCAAGATGTCGTGGTAAACTGAAAGCCCTTGACGAAAGGAATCATTTTGTTTTTCAACCACACAATCCCGCTACGCCGGGCACCATGTAAGTCGATGCAAGTTTTAAGTTTTTCGTGAAAAAAATATTTTGCCCTTCTTCTTGTCACTCGAAAATTCAAATTCAGATCATCTTTTAAAGCTAGTTCTTAATCTTTATGCCTTTTCGGCGAATGCAGCGCGAATTAAAAGACAAACTTCGATGAAGACGAAGTTGTTTTGCTCAAACAGAAGAAACCAACTGAATGTGGAAGACGTACGTTCAGCCAATCAGGAGCGAGAATTTTTGGCGCTCGACCAATCGTGAGCGAGTAATTTTGCCCTCTTCTCAAGCAAAATTAAGAAAAAATTCAGTAATTTTGCCCTCTTTGTTATTATTTTGAAAAATAGGAAAATAAAAAAATTAAACTAAGTGTAAAACACAACACATAATATGACAAATTGCTTGAGAATTTTTCTGAAGCGATGCCAGCTATATGTTTAATTTATTGTTTCAGAGTAGCACTTCTTTGAAAGATAATTTAATTTAATTTTTTATTTGGGTACAATCACGAGGAAATATCTCCAGACAGCCTCTTCATACATGATTGAAACAGTCTTGACAGTATTTACAACTACTGTACAGGCCCCACTTGTTCGAACGAGGGATAGAATATAGCTATCCACTGGATAAGTCAATTGGCTTTGCCCGCGCTTATCCGCTGGATAGCGATTTATCCAGTGGATAGCATTATCCACCTTTTGAACAACAGAGGCCGGGTGTACATGACATCAATGACAAATGCTTGTTCCTGTTTACTTGAAATCAGTCTTGTCTGGAAGTATTCTCGATTAAAGGGGCAACGTCATACTATTTTGGGCTCACTTTAGAATTATGCTACAAGATGCCTTTAAAGAAAACCCCTAAATGATGATACAGTTTGTCTCTTTACTATATTTGTAAACTGAAATTATGTGTTGTCTTAAGTTAGTTGTTATCGATGGCAAGGTGGAAGTGGATTGCAACTTTAAACAATTATACCAATATATATATTTTTTTCATCCCCCATCAGGAAAAAAAAAAACAACCAAAAAGAGTATTATGGATGGCTTTTCCTGCCAAAATTCATTTGAAATCTTCCATTTAAAATGCCAAAGAATATTTTACATGTAAATAAAGGGAATACAAAATTATTTTTGCAATCAATTATTGCTCACTCATCATATTCTTGATGATAATATTTTAATTGGTGATGTTGTTGACTACATTTGGCCAATGAAATAAGAGTTAACTTACTTGATCATGTACATGTATACTGGACCCAGTTAAGAGTCCCCAAGTCAAGAGTACAACTGTGATTTGTTAGGACATTTGAGTACTCGACAATGGCTGACCTGGGATTGTTAGCCATAATGATCATCCCACCCCCATGGCTGTTTACATGTTGATGACTATCAATGATAGCACACAAGCCATTCCCCTTCACAAAAAAACCCACAGACTTTTCAGCTGCAATAATTATACCATAGTGGTGAGCAGCACTTGATGAATGAATAACCCTGCTAATGTGGTTAACTAAGTCACTGAAATCATTTGCATTTGTGAATCCCATCAACTGATCAGCAGATTCAATACTAAATAAATACCCCACTGTATTAACAACATCTTCTACATCTAAAAAAATGCTAGTATCAGAGTACAACTCATCATAAACTTCATTTCCATCACAAATGGCATTGAGAAATGAATCAAGCCAAACATTTGGAAGTTGATCCCAGAGTAAAGAAATCTCTAGTTTATTCTGAAAGCAATAGGCTCCAAATTTCACTGCAATGAGGGTACATGCATTGCTTCCCAACCTGTCCCCAAAAGTTGACTGTGAAATGTTTTCAGGGAAAATAAACACACAATGGTTAAAAAACTTCTGACTCTGAACTACAAGGTTGTTTATGGATCCCACAACAGCAGCTGCATCTGATCCACCAACATTGATAGGTACATCCCTGTAACCCTTTTCTGAATACTCGTTTCTGTCCATTTCTTTCCTCTTTATAAGTTTGCCAAGGGCAGGACCGTAGGAAAGGGCAGACAGATTCCCTCCACTTGCAAACTTTAAAACACTATAAATGGACTCGATCGCACTACCATTTATGCGAAGTGGACTGATAAAATATCCCTCATTGGATGAAACATTCTTAAAGAACCAGTCACAAAATGACAAAAACCCATGTACAACAAGGCGCAGGAGATCCCATGTCTACAAAACAAGAATAGATCAACATTAGCAATGTAAATAGTATTACTGGGTAATTAACTAAAATGCATGGTACCTGTAATTCAACAACAATTATGGGTCACCTCTGGTTGCCCGAAAGTAGAACAATGATATTAGTATTTATGGGCTAAAAAGGTTAAAGGGTTTTTGGACTTTCCCCAGAGAAACATCTGATTGAATGCATAGCCAGCTACTATGATAGAGTATTGGTAGTCTATCTGCATGTGTAGAGGTACTAGCAAAGAAACTATTCTCATGTAAAAACACACCTGCCATGCTAGAAACTTTTTCTGTCTTGATTTCTTTGAATTGTCTTCATAAACTGCAAATAATTACAAGTTTTAATGAGTGGGAAAACTAGTCAGCTGTGTTTTCAGATAACAGAGTATTTATCTTCAAAAACTGCATACAAGACAATATGGGAGTTGGACGCTCCTACTTATGGGCTCCTGACGAAACTACATCCTCACTAGTGAGGATATTATTAATGACGTCATTTCCCGCCTTTGCATGGTTGTTTATGCAAACAGTCAGTGAAAAATGGCAAGCGATAGATTCGTGAAGTTCTTTGAAGCTGACGTAAAATTCTTCTCTGAGAAACAAGAAAATGGTAACACGAAGAATAAAACTTCATAGAACTTAAAATTATTCCAGGAGTTCCTTGCAAGTGAAGAAGAAATGCGAAAATTGAAGAAATTCCTGCCTCTAGTTGCAAGAATTAGCGATACAGTTTGTGCTTGGTGTTAGAAAGAAAAATGGTGACTAAAACACTTCTATCTACATAACAAAAAGAAACTTACACAATGGCTTGAAGATATGAATTTTGTTTTCTCGTGTTAAAAACAATATTTTACTCGTTGCGCTCGTTCGTAAATATTGTTTTTACCACTCGATCGACACTCGAAACAAAATTCATGTCTTCGCACCGCCGTGTAATATTCTCTATATATTTCTGGGTACACAAGAGATCTTTCACCGACACCTTATGATAGAACCTGCCCTTTCACTCCTTAAAATGCTACTATGATCAAAAAATCACTTCCTTTGTTTTTTTCTTCGGATTTTGAAAGTGAGTTTGCTTAACACCTGACTGGCAAAATTTGAGCTTTGATTTTTATCCAAAGGTTGCTTAGTTTGATCGTAAGTTTTGGATTTCACGGTCCGCCATTACTCTCGTTCAAAACTGACCGATTGAACCTCAAAGGTTGGATCTAACGACAAATGACGTCTTATACTCACTAGCTTAAATTCCAGCGTCTAATTGCAGCTTATCGTTATGCAAACGCGATGTAGAGTGTTAGAACGAAACACATTCCAAATATTCTAAAGTTATAAAGTTCTGAAATCGCTAAAATTTCCGTCAGGGGGTTCTAAAATCTCTAAAGTTCTAGAATATCTATGGTACATGTTGTGAGTCCAAAATTTCTAAAACTCCAAAATAGGTAAAGTTCTTTTGGGTGTTCTAAAGTTCTAGGATATCAAACAATCCCTATGGGGGTTCTAAAATCGCTAAAAGTTCTAAATTCCAGAATATTAAACAGGTAGTTGATCAGTAAACGAGTGCTGTATCTGGTAAAAAAGTGTAGTTAACTGAACCGTAAATTGAAAGCTAATCATTGAAACGACCGCTTAGGCTTAATCAGTACACGAGTGCTATATTCTTCACACGATTTCGTAAAAATTGTCGCAAAAATGAGTGCTTAGAATTAATGGTAATCAGTAAAACCAACCAAACCTAGAGCGCAGTTTAGACGTTCTAGAACTCACTTAGAGAGTATAGCTATTCTAGAACTCTAGACATTCTAGACATTGTAGAGGCCACAGAGGGGAACGTATAACAATTGTCGAACTCTAGAATGCTATAAAACTTTAACTAGAGCGGTTCTAGAATGGTATAGAACTTTAAATTCAAAAAAGTTAACCGTTGGCTTTTATGATATTTAGGATACTCTGTGTATTGGTAAAACAATGACCTGTGACCTGTGAGAGAACTGGTGACGACTCACAAAATTAAAACTGGACTGTGAATAAAATTAAAACTGGACTGTGAAAAATTAAAACTGGACTGTGACCTTCCTGGGCCATCGTGTGATTATATAATCGCAGTTATATGATTAAATGACCAAATAAATAGTAAGAAACAAGAAGTGTTAAAATCTGACCGGATGAAGAAACTGAAACGGTGTCACCATATTATTAATGATAGGTACATCGAGTGAAAATTTTGTGTAGAAAACTCTTCTGGTAACAAAATTAGAATTCGGAAACTACCCATGACATGGTTTTTCATGTTTAAGAGTTTTCTATGTTGCGATAATTTATTCCAAGGTGACGTGTGGCTGCGCAATGTTCGTCAATTAGACAATTACCCAATTACCCAATTTCTCCTGAAGCCAGCTCTCTTCGTAATGGCGGACCATTAAATAGGAAAATTCCAGTTGAAATAAACAGGTGTATTTCTGAAACGGTTGTCACTTAAGTGTTTAGTTAACATAGTTTTGGAATCCAAAGAAAAAGAAAATTCATTTTTTTGGTCATAGACATTAACAATTTAAAACGAAAATAATAAGGACAGTTTATCAACTGGAATTGGCCATGCCTAAGCGACATAATACTATAGTCACTATTTACGAGAAATGGAAAGCAATGCTCCCTAATGTTAAAAACCATTAAAGGACCATTTTTATTTATTTATTTTAGCTTTATTTTTACTCTTAGTTCTCTATGTTAGTGTTTAGCGTTTCTGTATTAAAAATAATAATAATAAAAAGCACATGACAAAAAAACACCACAAAAAAAGAAAACTAATGATAAGAATAAAATTAACGAATGCTGTGTCACCCCGAGTGAACGGTAAGTATCAGTAATGCCAAAAAGTTTTATCCGCACATCTAATGCCCGTTTGGCAGACCAAAGGCCAGAGGTAAAATCACCTAACGAATGCTGTGTCGCACAAAGTGAAAGGTAACTATCTGCTGTGATGGGATGATCTTCTCCGAACTGGTTTATCCGCACATCTAATGCCCGCTGCTTTGACTGCAGAGCAGAGATAAAATCACCTAACGAATGCTGTGTCACCCCGAGTGAATCATAACTATTGGCTGTGCTTGCATGATCTTCTCCGAATAGTCTTATCCGCACATCTAATGACCGTTGGGCAGACTGAAGGGCAGAGGTAAAATCACCTAACGAATGCTGTGTCGCACAAAGTGAAAGGTAACTATCTGCTGTGGTGGGATGATCTTCCCCGAACTGTCATGGCGCAGAATGGCCGGACATCATTAATATTCATATGACTAATCATCGCATTAGCATAGAAGTGACGCGCTGAAGCGCGAAATTTGAAAGCGACAAACTACATTTTTAAAAGAAATGGCGCCAGAAATGGGCAAACGCGCAACTTTAATTTTCATTATAAAGGCATCTCGGTTGTAAAAGTCCTAACTTGTAGGCTGCAAAATGAAGACCAGATTACACGACTTGTAAAAACTATTGGAAATTTGAGTTAAAAATGCTTTTTTTCTATTTAAAATTTCTTGTTTGTGGAGCAACTTTTTTATGAACTTGTAGCATACAAAAGTTTCTTTAAAGAGTAAATTCAGACATTATGTTAAAATGTCAAATATAGCGGCAAAGGATTTACTTGGAAATTTGCGCTCTTTCATTTCGTATCACATAATGAGCAGATAATGAGCCATTTTGCTCATGAATATGTATAAATGCAGGCACACTGGGTTCATGAATCTTGCTTTAGCTCCGCCTCCACTGTTCCCTTGGGTGTTCCATAAAGGTTGACAATGTACTTTTCAGTCTACCGGATCTTGTTACGACCTTTGGCGAACATTTACGATTGAAGCCGACATCCAAAGTCGTAAGTTATCACCCGAGTGAGGATTTGGCACCAGATCAGTGTTGTTCTCACACAGGAGATAGTGTTTGCAGTAATCTTTCAAATTCTGCTCAGCGGAAATAGCAAAATGCTGACGTACTCGCTGTTTTCCTAGAAAATGAAGTCTAGGACCCCAACTATTAAAATTCCTGATTAACAGACGCATTTCAAGGCTACTGAAGCTTTCCAATATACGACCTTCTCATCTCGGCGCACTTTAGCTCTTAAAAGAACTTTAACAAAGGAGAAGCACTGCGTCTTTCGAGAACTCAGTCAAAGAAAGTTATTAGAAAAAGCACACTTTGAACCGAAGGCTCTGTGAAAGCGGCTATCCTATAAGAACCGTGCAAACAATTCTGACTAGTTTTATTCACTGACAACCCGGTCAGACCGAATCGTTAAAAGGTTCTCCTGAAACAATGGCATGTTATTCAACGACCATCTCTAACCAGCCACCGATTAAATCCGCACAAGAAGGAAAACTGATCCCTCAAGCATAGTCAGATTGTCCGCGCGACACTTGCTTCAATCCAAGAACAATCAGAAAATCAATGCAGCGCTTAGTTACAATCTTGAAGAAAATTTGCATATGATCATTTACACCGATTCCCAAAGTCCAACGGCAATCACACGGCTTTGCCGATTTCAACAGAACTGAGTCAACAAGAAAATTCCTGATCGCTGATCACCAGATCCAGATGAGTTGTTCACTCATATTACGAATGTAGAAGTTAAGGACTCCTAGACTATAAACGTTAAATAATATTTAAGAATCTACTTCATTCAACCTTACAACGAGAAATAAATTCTTTGAGCCAAGTGCTGACCTAACCTGGCTCGGCCTGAGTGTACCGTTGTGCCAAAACCACCTCTCACTACTATGGTTTTACAGCATTTGATCGATGTAACTCAATCCTGAGAAAGCAACCGACGCTCAAAGTTTGAAATTCTTGTTGCAACGATTTATTGCAAACATTTGAAAAGCACCGGATAAAAGAAAACAATTACTAGTATTAGTCGGTGCCTCGTCAATGTAAAACAGAACACGTTTGCCGTGGTTAGCATGGTTTAGCGTAATTTTCGCGCTCCTGGCACTCGTTTGTTTTTCGCGTCTGGGTGCGATAGAATGAAATATGACAGGAACGGGAATGCGAAAGAACGTTTCTGAATACCGATCAACCAAACCAATATTTTCTCTTTGACTGCTGGTCGATGATACCAGCGGCCCCGCCATATTTTTCTGTATTTTTGATCTCATTAGATTATTCGAGATATAATGGTCAACGAATCGTAAAACTACCTAACATCGATTTTCGCTCGTCGTAAGTTGAATTGCGTTTAATATAACTTCAAACAAGTTTCAACTCTGCCGCAAATAATTGTGCGGAGAAGTTTGATCATCATCATTTCTTTTTCCCTTTCCCTTTCCATGTCGCCAGCGTAACGCGTCCGAAACGCATCAGAAACTGATCTTCATGCCGCCAGCTCAACGGTTGCTTGGGACTTGAGGCCACTAAAAAGCGACTTGAGGCCGGCGTAACGCGTCCGAAACGCATCAGAAACTCATTCATCATATTGGCCTCATGCCGCCAGCTTAACGATTGCTTGGGACTTGAGGCCACAATAAAAAGCATTAAAATATCTGTGCTTGGTTCCAGCATCGACAATCTCTTAATCGGGAAAAAAGAAATCTAAACCGAAAATGTATCGAGCGACAAACTATAAAAAACTCAGAGAAGCCAGCGAGTCGATTTCGTAATGGTCGGCTTCTTAAGAGCGGCGCATTAGAAAAAGCTTCAACAACTGTCGCACGGGAAAGGAAACCAACTAGTCGGTTCGTGCATTTAAGGCGAGTTTTTTTTTTTTTTATGACAATTTTGGCCCATTTTCAAACAGAGAAAACAGGGGAGTTTGGCTCGTCTGGAACGTAATTAAAGTCAAGCCAAGCATGTTTCACGTGAATCACGGTTGATGAGTACTCAGCTCTGAATGATGTAAAATGAAACGTGACAGGAACAAAGACAAAAATTGTGAAATTCTCTGTCATTACAATTTACAAAAGTGGTAAACATTGATCGCAACGAGAGGTCTGCCTCCAGTCCACAAGAGGCTTAATAAAAATGTGTTAAAAACGCTCATGACACAACATACGAACCGGCCAGTAATGCGATAAGCACAAGCGTAAGCACAAGGATAAGCTTGCGCCGTTTACACAGTGAGACAAGCCGAAGAAAATTGAGCATACGTAAGCGTAGTAATAACGTCCGAGAAGATCTAGTAAGATTCAAGATGGTGTGCGAATCGTCGTGCTTGTGCAAACTCACGCCGGTTCCGACTTGTGAAATCAAACACAACCGTATGATAAGCTTTCTTTTCTTGCGCTTTACGCTTATGCTTATTTCAGGTTCCCACACGTGTTTTTTAATACTTACGCTTGTACTTGTGCTTATTGCACAAGTGGGAACCGGTCTTAAGTTGTCGCAAATCATGTCGGAAATGAGATGTAGGATTTCCTATCAAACTATTCGGAGTGATCGGGTTTGTTCGGAAATCTACTGCCTGCAAACTGCTTGTACATTTGATGGACAGTTATTCCACTGGGTATTCGCACCTCCCAGCATTTTCCTGTAGATTTGCATTTGGAAGAAACTAACCGCAACCAATTGGAGCCTATTAAGAACCCACATGGGAGTTCAAGTGAGACAAAAGTAATTTATGCCAGAAAGCAAGTATATGTCCTACAAACAATAGCCATTCTGCGCCATGTTTATCCGCAAATCTAATGCCCGCAGCTTTGACTGCAGAGCAGAGATGAAATCACCTAACGAATGCTGTGTCACCGCGAGTGAATCGTAACTATTGGCTGTGGTGGCATGATCTTCGCCGAACAATTTTAACCGCACATCTAATGCCCGCTGCTTTGACTGCAGAGCAGAGGAAAAGTCACCTAACGAATGCTGGATCACCCCGACTGAATAGTAACTGTCGGCTGTGCTTGCGTGATCTTCTCCGAACAGTTTTTTCCGCACATGTAATGCCCTTTGGACAGACTTGAGAGCAGAGATAAAATCCCCTAACGAATGCTGGATCACCCCGATTGAATGATAACTATCAGCTGTGCTTGCATGATCTTCTCCGAACAAATTTATTCGCACATCTAATTCCCTTTGGGCAGACTGGAGAGCAGACGTAAAATCACCTAACGAATTCTGTGTCACCCCAAGTGATAGGTAGCTAGGGGTTAAGAATGCATTTGCTTCTTGTCTATCTGTTCTCAATACGATATCAAGAGCGCCGCATGTTTTGAAATCAACAGCATTTGAGTAGTTCTTCCCGTGGAGGTGCAGTTCACCGCAGTCTTGGTAGAAGTTTGCGAGAGGCTGATTGCATTCTTGAGAATGAACGGTCACATTTGAATCAACGTTTCCCTCTGGGCCTGAAGAGCTTTGTTTGGATTGCTCCAGCGTTGCTAGGTGACGTGCGACTGATTCTTCAAAACCTGATCCAACAATTCCCTCTTCGGTGAATGTTGACTCCAGAAGTGCCAAAACCTTAGCGCAAAAATGAAACAAATAAAAAGGGGTTTTGGAATTTATCTGGAGGTCATTTAATATTTGTAGGGCAGGGTTGATTACAAATTGCTTGGTGTCAGTGTCAAAGAAATTCTTTGCTGCTTTCCTGACGTGAGATATAACTAGGAATTGCAATGGCCAATTATCCGAGATACAAGTGTTTATTTGAAGCTTTTTGACAGTGTTTGGTTCTTTTCCTTTACATGCCAGAGGTGGAATAACAATGAGTTGCTCGTCTTCGGCAGAATTGCATTCCTTGCGTGCTTTGTTATAGTAGTAAGTCGAGGTAGATGGGTCGTTTAAGAACTGATAATAGACCGCCATGACTTGGTAAACAACCAGCCTTAAAATTTTGTCCTCTCCACTTTCACGCATTAACGAAAGAGCCTCTTGCAGGCACTGTATCCCGCTCTCATCCTCGCCGATAACAAGCTCACAGATGCCAAAATAACACTTGTACTTACTCCTTTCATCATCAGAAACTGCTGACGAAGATAATGACTGGATTTCATATGCCTTCTTCAGAAGTTGCATTGCACTTCCTTCTGCACCCCAAGTGATCTCACCGAATGCTTTGGAAGCTAGTAAACGACTCTGGTAATGCGCCTTTCCAAGATTATTGGCTGCCTTTAGGGCCGAATCGTAGATATTATTGAAATTTTGCGACTCAATGGAACACGAAAACAACGAGTCCAGAAACATTTCTGCTTTTACCAAAACTTTAAAAACATTCTCGGCTATCCTGGGATCTGTGCAGCCGTCTACTAGGCTTTCTATAAAGAGCTGTTTTTCCTCATAGAATGCAACGAATGCGTCCATAGAATGACCATGTAGAAACTCATCAGTCAGTTTGTCGAAACGAGAAATGAAATACGCATGGATACGGCACTTTGCATTTGCTATTATTTCTTTCATTTCTTGTTCTCCCGTTTCTTTAGCAAATGACTGAAGAAGTTTATGCATTGTGAATGTTCCATACTGGGAGTTTGAATCGAGAAGGGATTTTCTTCGGAGTCGTTGCAACATTCTCTTGGCCTTAATTAACCCCGTAACATTCAGTACAGCTGAGGCGAGCTCCATGGTGAAACATCCTGGAAGAACAGACAAAGAAACAAATGCTTCTTTTTCTGTGGCAGAAAGTCTGTGGAAGGACGTTTCATATAAGAACTGCAATCTTTTATCAGCTGGATAATCTGGATTGTCTAAGATGTCAACGATACTTTCTTTTGCGGACTCAGTGAACTCAATCAAACACTGACTTGGTTGAACATCATCTTCACAAACTAAAGAGCACATTAACCTCATTGCAAGAGGCACACACCCACATATTTGGGCAATTCTTGCGCAGTCGTCAGGACTAGCATTTGGCACTAATTCATGAACTAGAGCACGGGAGGAGGTAGTATCCAGTGGCCTTATTCGTATTGATCTGTGACCTTGGAAATTCAAGTTCATATACTCAAATGATTCTCTTGTGGTCACCACCAGAGTTATCTTCTCATTTCGCGTGAGGACTTCTTCTAATAGTTGCAGGACGTCTTCTTTTACTTTTGGGAAGCCACTCTCTAGTAGATCATCTACATTATCCAGAATAAGTACGAAGGAATCTGAAATGCTACCCAGGGTATCGATGAGTTCATTTTCAAAGGACAGTGCCTGAGGTACTGATCTCTGACTCGTGGTGGGTTGCCTTACGAGGCTGAAAAGCTTTGATGTCAGATATCCCTTTGTCTGAAGTCCTCGTAATGAAAGGAAACAAACAGGAAAGCCT
Organism: Montipora foliosa; assembly: GCF_036669935.1. Classification (NCBI taxonomy): domain Eukaryota; kingdom Metazoa; phylum Cnidaria; class Anthozoa; order Scleractinia; family Acroporidae; genus Montipora; species Montipora foliosa. The sequence continues at coordinate 22,038,270 of NC_090882.1, read as the reverse complement.
CGAGACTGCAGTTGGTGCCCCGCCGCTATTGCAACCGATGTCTTTCCGAATCCGGGTGAGCCCCAGATGGTCACAAGTCGGGTATGTTCGGAACTCACGAGATCCACGATCTCTTGGCATTCACTCTGTCGGCCAGTGAAGTTTGGAACCATTGAAGGAAGACAAGATCTTGCGACTGTTGGCTTGATGTCTTTGATATGCAAAAGTAAAACACAAAGTAAACATTGCTTATTTTTTTGGAGATCCGTGGCCTCTTTGAGACTGTATAAACTGAAGAGACAATGCCAAGAAACAAGAACAAACAATATCTTTAACCTTGTGCAAACAACCTAAATGTTATTCATGATTAGAATAACCCACAGCAGACATGCATTTTCCCGTTTCCTCAGTTTCAATGCATTACTGAGTTAAAAGGGACCTGCTTTAGATTCTACGACGAGGAAGAGAACGAGTAAGAGTTTTGACTATTTGTTTTCAGCGAAAATACTAAGAAGATTTATAACCCGTACGATTAATCTTACTCTTTGTTAGCAGTATAGGTTGCTCAATTATTCTTATTGCTGTTACCCGGGCCTTTTTGCTGATCGAAAAATGCCAAAACTGCTACCGTGTTGTTGACTTGTTGCCGTACTCCTCAAAACAATAGGGATACTTGGGAGTTTTAGCAAAGACGACGGCTACAGCTACTACAGCAACGCCACAAAGCAAGAATATTATTAAGTGAAGCTATGATCTTCGCAGTTATGAGAGCAATTTTTGCAATTGCGTAGAGAAGCCTGAAAATTTTAGGACTTCAACGGGGTTTGAACCCGTGAGCTCGCGATTCCGATGCGACGCTCTAACCAACTGAGCTATGAAGCCACTGACGTTGGGAGCAGGTCATTTGTGGGTTCTAATCGTCCCGTGAGGAATGAATCAATGATGAAATGGTATATGAAATGAATCATATATGAACTGCGGATATGAAATCAAGTGAAGCTTCATTTCATCATTGATTCATTCCTCACGAGTGAACGAAGCGAACTAGTGAGATATTGTTCTTGTCACGAGAACATAAAATTCATATCTTCTCGCCACCTTGGGCTCAGTTCTTGCTTGCTCAACATAGTAATTCTCGTTAGAAGCAGATCTAGACCCCTACCAGTTAAAGGATAGTTTTCCCGTATTTTACAACCTAAACAAGACGGATTAATCGCAAAATACTTTCGATAGTGCTAAATATATTTTGGAGTGACGTTTTCGTTGCCGTAGCAGTCTTCTTTGCTGAAATTCCCTATTGTAGAAGTCAAAGAAACTCATGTCAAATAAACACAGATCTAAACTTGGTCACGTTCCAGAGATGACGTAACCGAACAAAACTTCTTTGCACTGCAGAAATTATTTGGTGATATAAGCAATTGACCCATGGCTTTGGTTAGCTTAGCTGTGGTACAAAATTTAGTAACTAACGGTTTCGTTTATTTTTATTTAAAGTGTATATGGTGGATTTTTTCTTTCGAAAACATCATGGTTTTCTGAAATGAAACAATTAGTAAAATCCCGTACCGATTTTCCTTTCGTGTCCTAATCGAAAATTTCACTTCCATTGGGGTACAAAACTGCACTGGTAGGGAGACTGGGGACAGAACTGTGACGTCACTTACGATAATTAAATTTTTCCGGGGCCCGAAGTTTCGGAAGTTGCTGAAATTGTTTCTGAGATGTGCTGTATTTGCTTGCAATAATGAAATTAGACAAAAAACGAAACTTTTATCCCTAAAATTGCGTTCATGTTTTGACGTCACAGTTCTGGGCATTGTACAGTGCTGTAATAAATAAACTAAAATCTTTTTACTGTCAAAAATTATGTGTTTTGTCATGCCTATTGCTATCCTTGCTGTTATTTCAAAATAGGCTTGAAAACAGTTAAGTCCTACTTCTTACCTGTTTTTTCCGCTTCTCTATCTCTTTCTTCTTGTCTCTCTTTTAGCTCACGGATCTCGTTCCCTAACGCAGTGATATCTTCTTTGCTTGCAGTCTCTTTTAGTTTCACCCTCAAGTCCTCCACAGCTAAATTACATTCCCTTTGCTCTGTTTTCCAGTCTTCGATCATCTGTTCCAACCTAGCGACCTCTTCTTTGTCAGCAGCAAGGATCTGCACGTTCTGTTTTATGGCTGTTAAGAAATCCCTTATCTCTTCCATATCTGCATTTCTGTTCTCTAAACATTTTATGTATGCTTGATTCTCTTCCTTTACCTGCTCTTCCAACTTACGGACTTCTGTTGTTGGAAAGTCAGATGCAGTCAAACTTCCAATGGCATCAATCGATGCAGTTGAGATTCTCAGAGCTTTGAACGCTTCATTAGCATACTGGATGTTCTGGTCAAATG
>NC_090882.1:22018400-22023400 GCF_036669935.1 Montipora foliosa | reverse complement strand
CCGGGTGTGAGTCATTATTAAACCCGTTCCGGCACCGTGAACTACTGACAACCGTTCATTGTAATATTTGAACCGTAGAGTCTGCAAGTTAATGAAAGGTGGATTTAATCAAAAACATAAAACAAACAGCGGCTCCAAGCAATGATAAAGAGCATTTTACTTTTGACTTGACGTTTCGTATGCTACAACATACATCTTCACAAGTGACGGTTGAACAAATTCAAATATGATATATACAAAGTTAAGAAGACTGGTTACTAGAGAGAATAAGACAAAAATAGTAAGATAAATAGATAGCAGTGAAAACTGACCGTTTAATAAACACACAGTTTTTCACTGCCAACCTTTTCGTTGAACGCTGGTTGTAGCCGCTGTTTGTTTTATGTTTTTGATTAAGTTGAAATGGCCAAAGAGCAAGAGTATTTGTGAGGTGGATTTAAATTACCGCAGATATTATATTTGCATATTCAAGAATCGTGCTGATCAGCACAGGTATCCCAAACGCCTTGGGTGGCCTGCGATCCTGTATAGTGGACTTTTCATTTAGTGCACAAAAATTTGGTTTTATCAACGGAGTTGATAATGTAAATTGGCCACCGTACAGATATTCTAAAAGCTGACGTTTCGAGCGTTAGCCCTTCGTATTCGCTCTGACGAAGGGCTAACGCTCGAAACGTCAGCTTTTAGAATCTCTGTACGGTGGCCAATTTACATTATCAACTCCGTTGATAAAACCAAATTTTTGTATACTACTTCCCCGCCGACGCAGCACCACAGTTTCTTTAGAAACTACCCCTTCTTTCATTTAGTGTACCTCCAGGGCTGAGCACGAAAATGTATTTACCACCGCCTTGGACATTTCATTAGATCATACATGATCGGCTGGAAGCATGCACGCGTTGTTGTAGTCAAACATGGCGGCCAACCCGGTTTCATCTGCAGCAGGAGTCACCACAACTTCTAAATCGAACTCATCTAAAAAAGAAAAAGAAACATTGCTTGCCGTGCTGCAGTTTTTGAAGAAGAACAAGTTACCTGTAAGGAAAGTTAATGATTCGTAGCGCGTAGCGGCGGCATTAACTTATAGGAGAAGTTTGCATAAAACGGGGCAACCCTAAAACCTGGAATCCGGAATCCGGAATCACAGTACAATACAGAGAGTAAAAACTATCCTAAACATTCACAAAAGCTAACCTTAGGCCTAATTAGGCCTAAACAAACGTTTTTAGGCCTAATTAGGCCTAAGGTTAGCTTTTATGAATGTTTAGGATAGTTTTTACTCTCTGTATTGTACTGTGATTCCGGATTCCGGATTCTGGGCGGCAGGTTAGTTTTGCAGGTGCAGGTTGCAGGGTTTCAGGTTGCAGGTTGAAATTAAATTTACTGTGACTGTTACATGAATAGCTAACCTTAGGCCTAATTAGGCCTAAAGAAACGTTTTTAGGCCTAAGAAGGCCTAAAGAAACGTTTTTAGGCCTAATTAGGCCTAAGGTTAGCTATTCATGTAACAGTCACAGTAAATTTCAACCTGCAACCTGCAACCTGCAAAACTAACCTGCCGGATTCTGGGTTTTAAGGGTTGCCGCTTAAAAAGTAGTACCGTACAAAGTACTTCATTCAGCTTTTTAACACAATTCTTATGTTGTCCTCAAAGGAAACTGAGAAGCAACCTCGTTCCCAGGGTCTCTCTTCTCTGCCTCCATTGTCGTTTCTCAACGACAATGGAGGCAGAGAAGAGAGACCCTGGGAACGAGGTTGACTGAGAAGATCCTCAGGCAAGAGGCCAACTGTTTTGATTCTCTAGAAGAAATAAATCTTCAGACTACTCCAGATGCTGAGCCAGATATCTCTTCAGTTTTGTCTGCTTACAACAGGCGAGTTTTGTCCTTAGGTTGATACCGTTTTATTCTCTACTTGCACAAATCCCATAATACACCTCTTCTACCCCCAGAAAATTTGCGTAGCATTCTTTTCAATTTCTTTTGGGACATCTTCATGTCCCAGGAGGAAAGGAAAGGAAAAGGAAAGGAAGTTTATGTAAGTGTCTAGTCGTTCTAGCGCTGGAGCACTAATTTGGGACACTGTAAACTGAAATTAATAATAATTATTGTTATTAATGGCAATCAAGTCAAATGTTGGTTTTTGGAGGAGAGGGGAACCAGAGTATGAGAAAACCTCTCAGTGCAGAGTAGAGAACCAACAAACTCAAAACACATATGACGCCGACTCTGGGGATAGAACCCAGGCCACATTGGTGGGAGGCAAGTGCTTTCACCACTGCGCCATCCTTGCACCCCACCCAGAAAGTGTAAGCAATGATAATTTATGCAAAATTTTTGGGGGCTAAAAGAGGTGTATTATGGGATTTGTACAAGTAGAGCAAGGGGATGTGTAATGCTATTATAATAATAATAATAATAATAATAATAATAATTATTATTATTATTATTATTGTTATTATTATTATTATTGTTATTATTATTATTATTATTATTGTTATTATTATAGACCCTTTGCATAAATGGAGCTCAAATTTAAATAACAAAACTTGATACATCCTTAGCCTCACATTCATGAGAAAAATCCTTTGTCTTGAAACACAAACACAAGGCTAAGGATGTATCAAGTATTGTTATTCAAATTTGGGTGCCATTTATGCAAAGGGTCTATTATAGTGTTAAATTAATGTGCTTCTCTCTTAAAGTGTCCCTGTGATTAAAGAAATCACTTCCTTTTTTTCTTCAGATTTTGAAAGTATGTATGCTTAAGACCTGAGTGGCAAAATGTTGAGCTTTGCTTTTTATCCCAAGGCTGTTTACTTTGAGTGTAAGTCTTAGATTTCATGGTCCACCATTACTCACGTTTAAAACTGACCAATTGGACCTGAGAGAGATGGATCCAGGGAAAAGTGACGTCAAAGGCTCACTAGCTTAGAATTTCAGCATGTGAATGCAGCTGATTTTAGATGCAAAACGCGAGTTTAAAAGTCTGAACGCCCAAAACTCCTGTGCTGCATATTAATTCTGCGACGTACACACGCATTTCATTCTTAAACTAGTGAGCCTTTGACATCATTTTCTCCTCGATCCAGCTCAAAGTCGCCCAGTTAAAATAAACAGGTGTCTTTTTTAAACCAAGGCTTAACTTTGGTCGCTTAGTGTTCAGTTAACATAGTTTTGAAATCTAAAGGAAAATAGAAATTGATTTTTTGGTTACAGGGGCACTTTCATTCGACCAAAGTGATGTTTTTATTAATGTTTGGTGAATAATACTATAATATTAACACTTGTTATTATTATCATAACTCAGTGATGCTGATCCAATGAGATATGAGGACTACTACAGCAGGTACAGTGACTCCTAATCTTAGATACTTGTATTTAGAGAATGCAATATCACACTACTTTGCTAAGGTGATACATGTACTACTGTATTTTGGTCAACAATGTCAAGAAATTGGTAGCATTTGTCCAAGTTGTAAACCATCTTCTTTTGCTCAGCCTAGGGATTAAGGAAAACTTTTCAAGGAAAACTTGCTAGTGTAAATGAAGCTGGTCCCCAGTGATGTTGTATCAAGTTATCTTGCATTATAATATTATTAAATATTATTATGGGACAGTAGTAAATTCAGGGACAAGTTACAGAAAACATTGCAAGTTTCAATGTACAAAAAACTGCAGAGGCCGCAGAAAGGAAATTGAGACATTTCTTGACACAACTTGTTTTGAAACGATTTTTCCTGTTTTAAGTTACCGGTACGTCTCACTCAGCAAGGACTGATGCAATTTATTTTGTACAAGTACATGTATCTAATAATTAAGTTTTACTGTAATTACAAGTATCTGTTTAAGTGTTTCATTTTGGCATTATTTTATTTAGTTTGCAAGCATTTGTTGAGAAGTCGCTTGATGTATACAAGGTGAGCATCTGAGAATACCTTTTCTTTTGCCTGTCAAATTAGAGTATGTTGTAAGTTAATAACCTTTTCTTTTGCCTGTCAAATTAGAGTATGTTGTAAGTTAATAATTATTGATTTAAGTCACGAGAGGGCACAGGATTTCCCTGCTAGCATTCACTGAGCTGACAACTATGGGAAAAGATACATGTACTGTACCCGTAAACCCTGAGTAATTCCATGCAAATCCTGTGCTTCCCTGGTAGCAGAGGTCTCTGAGACATCTGCCATGGGTCGAAACTCACTTCTTCACTCTTCTAACGGCATGCTCCATTCCATGTTTTGTGACTGTGAGTTGAGCCCACTTTGTCCCCCATATTCCTTTACAGTAATTCTGTTGTTATTAAGTGAGCTCACGCAACATGAAGTATCACACGAGGATTCAATCGCTATTAAAGTAACTGCCATGCAGGATCAACACAGTGAGTTTCGACCCATGACAATTTGTGCCCTGAATTCTTTCTGCATTATTTTGTCTCTGATGTTCCTGAATTCAGCTCTGTCACATTTCAGGTACAGTACATGCCCATAAAATGGGATAGGGAGATGCACGTACTGTATGATAAATGTCACGAAGTGTTCCTTTCGTTCACATCACCTGTCCCTACAAAAATCACTTAAGGATGTTCGTGCCCATTGCTACTGCGCATTTTTTCGCACATGTCACGCACACATCATGCATCGCAGACCACGAAGGTAAACACGATGCTAAAGGTGCAAACATTTTTCACAAGAATGGAACGTGAAAGCATGTGGCATTATGGGATAGATGTGGACCCAGGTCTTCTTGGAAATGTCACGCAATGGCGTGACAGTGCGAATAGACAATCGCTTTGAGAACTTCGCAGCGATTTTACTCTCTTGAATGCTCGGTGACCCCCATTTTCTTTCTGTAGATCACTTTCTTTCATGATTTTGTCCATTTTAACAAAAAACAAAAAAAATCTGCACGTGAGAAGTTACAAATATTTCGCCTTTCATGCTCTCGTGCGACCAAAGTTTTCTTTCTTAGACTAATATGTATCGTTTTTCAAGGTCTATTTCA
>NC_090882.1:22005900-22015900 GCF_036669935.1 Montipora foliosa | reverse complement strand
ACTGACATCACAAACAAGATTATTCTGAACAAAAACCACCTTTATCCAGGCAATTTGCCATAAACTTGAAAACTTCGGTTTGACCTTTTTCAAGATTACCCAAATGCAATCCATTTCAATCTTGTCCATTTGTGTCCATCAATGCTTCTCTTTCCTTTTGCTGTACTTTTTTTAACCTTTTAAGTAGTTATTGCAATGTTTCATTCTACTTTTTAGGCATATTGGGTGTTATGAAATCACATCATTTTGAGTGACATCTAGTACCACACAAGTGCCTTCAAATGCACTCCACTTGTAGATTTATACATGTAACCAGTTATGACAACAGTTACTTTAACTTTGAAATACACTGAAGTTGGCAATAGTTTCTTGGAGCTTAATAATGACCGAACACTTTGTTACGTTTATTTTAATAATTCAGTAATTCTTCACATCGTTACTTGCTGTCGTGGATAAACTTCCATGGTTTCAGATGGCTTAAATTAAAAAAAAAAGGTTTCCTGTGGTTTCAATCTTGGCTTGAATACAGATTTGACAAAAAAGCCTCCTCCAGACAATGCTTTGTAATGACGTTCTCTGTTGTAAACCAGTCAAACTTGGATACTACAGCATTCGTTGTACGATGTCCTCATATTCTGTGCTGTTTGTTCACAGCCCAGTCTTTCTTTGCTTGTTTTCGTGGGAGTCAAGAGGATTACCATGAGGAAGATCTTAGCAAATTGGCAGCCATTACTAGGCGTTAACACATGAAAAGTAATGAATTGATGGGAACGTTGAGGTAAGGGGATTACAAGAGTAGTTCATAGATAATTTAAAAATTGTCATAATTTGCAGATGTCACAATAAATTTTACGTTACATGTAGTCTTGTGTCATATTAATGCAGGAGTAACAAGTTTGTGATCAGGATGTCAAAGGATACGTATATATCAAGTGCTCAAGAAACATTTACAGGTACATTTAAGGCACATACATGTAAAGAAGGATTGAAAATGTGACAAACATGTAAGCTTACAATGTACAATGTGTCTCAGTTTTGGCATTGATTGCATACCAGCCCCAGCCTTGCAAAAAGTACATGTACATGTACTTGTGTTAATGTGCCCAAAGTGAAGACTACTACATGTTGTAACTTTGAGTGTATACATGTATATACGCATTATTTTGATTGAATGGCCCAGATTTTAAAGGCGCACCTTCGCCCAATAGTCATTGCGCACCTTGACTGAATTTTGTGTAACATGAAATTATTCAAATGACTGACATTTTGTTTCCTGAATGATTTGCCTGAATGCATTCAGCCAATAAGATCACGCTTTTGGTCATTTGAAAACAAAAACATACGGCTGCAATGACCTTTGGGTAAATGTAGGCCTTTAATAAATTGTGTTCACATGTTACCGGTAAGCCAAGAATTAATTTTGTTAACATAGCTTCAAAATTAATTTGAAGAAAAAGAGAGGACTAATTTCTTTTCTATTGTGGCAGCACGTTTAATTGTACGTGTAACCCTTCTTCAATTCCCCTGGCTAAGAGTTAAAGTCATGCACTTCGTTTTGCCTTGTGTCATACAATTTTACTTGCCATTCACTTGGGCACTGCTTTTAAGGCGGAAGGAAGCCTCCGCAACTTCTCTGTTCATTCCAGACTGTCATTTGTAATTGGAAGTTGGCCTCATACTGAAAAAATGAAATCTTGGCTTGCCTAGTTTTGTGCTGAATTCAAAACGATGTGTGTAGTTTTTACATAGAATAAAATAAAATAATTTGCCATTAACTTTTAGGACCAACAGCAAGAAGTACTGTTGACCCTCATCCAGCAACATCTTCATTTTGATGGTAATAAATTAAAGGACTGAATAATATCTATCTGTGTAGTTTAACTGGTGTCTAATTTGAAAGGATTATTTACAAGCATGAACCTTGATTTGTTATAGTTTTTGAGATTCTGTCCAGTTTCCAGTTGAAAAGTGCATTTTCCATTTTAATTTTGCACCCTGTTAGATATAAGCTCATACTGGTGCTTAAGTTATGCTGTTAATTCTTGCTGTCCCAAAAAAAAAAAAAGCACTTGCAACACATTCATATAATTTCTTGCATCTTTATTATCACATTCAATTGTCAGTTTTTGAAGGAAGACCACGCAGCAAGCAAACAATAGAAGCTACAGCTGGAGCAGTCACAGGGGAAGCAACATTCGAAGGTGATAACGCTGATAATATTATCGTAGTAATTTATGGTGGTGGTAACCGTGATAGTGATTAAAAACGTTGTGTTATCACACACGTCTGCGTGGTCTTTTACAAAGTCAATCACATTGGCAATATCACAGAAAGCTGCATCACTGTTTATGAACCCCCTTCAAAACCAAGATAATGGCAAGTGATTTGCAAAGAAACAATTTATCCTCTCTGTCTCAAAATATTAAGGCCTTAACTTAAGACCTTTTTCTGATAATAATGTTATGACCTAGAATATACATGTATTATGTTACTGGTTAAATTTGACTTCAGGTCAAAATGATTTAAGCAACTATAATAATAAGTAGTATAAATACACAGGTGATTATACAAAATTGCATGCTCTCATTGGCTCGCTATCTCGGATTATCAGCGGATAATCACCTAGACGGACAAAATGGCCGCCAGTAGTCGTTTTGCCAATGTAAGTGAAGATGATTTCGCGTTGAAATGTGTTTTTTTTCTCTTTTTTTGAAATAAAAACCTGTGTATTTATACTAAAACAATTATTCGCCTCAGGCTCAGTGATTATTGGTGAATATTCACCTTGACTTCGTCTCGGTGAAAATTCACCGATAATCACTTCGCCTTCGGCAAATAATTGTTAATTATTATTTTTGTAGGTTGATGTGGTATCCTTATTAAGCACTCCTTGAGCAATTTGTAATTGAAGTGATCTAAAGCATGTTTCTAAGTTGTGAAAGCAAACTAATACTGTATAATTATAAAGAAATTATGGGTGTTGACCCAGAATGCTGCAGTTGATTTGTAAAGCCTAGTTTTCATAGTACATGTACAGTATGTCGGGAAAATGCCAGATGATCGGGGATATCGCAGTTTCCGGACCGTCCCAGAATTTTTGCAAACATATCTGAAAATCACCAGATGGTTGTCCCAGATAAATGGAAAGTGTGCCAAACCAACAGCTCGCCAAACCTTGAAACTTGCAATTTAGAGGATTGGTAACGAGCTAAAACCATCGCCGATGTCTCTGACTGTACAAATTTGAGTTTTCATACAGGAATGATCGCCGACGATCGCAAAAGTTTGCGACACGTTGGGAAAATAGAAAAGATTCCTATTTTTCCGATTTGTCCCCAACCATCGCAGATTATTGGGGATGTCTACGATTTACGGTTTTTATTAGTCGGCAAAATCTGGGATGGTCGGAAAACTGCGAAATGACCAATCGTCTGTGATTTTCCCGAGACATGAAAACTACATTGTAGGTTTAATATCTTTGTGTCTGGTCTGCAGTTACACTGGTCACATGTAAGTAGAGACACCATGCAAGCTTTTTCTTACTAGTTATGTTCTTTGCACTGCAGCTAATAAAAGCAAGATTTATTATGGGATACCAGTCCCGAACCTGATCTTGGAGTTGTGATAGAAGAAGAGAGTGAAGATGATGATGACAAAGATAAACCGAAGGTGAAATGACTGAACGTTCAGTATCTACCATTAATACTGGTATGTCATGTTTGTCCAATAATATATTTAATTTCTTCTGGTTTGCTTTCTGTGCAGAAAAAGAAAGTCAAGAAGGACTCAAATGGACCAGGTACAATTTTAACTTTCTACAGAGCTTCGTTTGATGAATCCCCAAAACTTCACTAATGATGGTATAATTGCACAACAAAGAATAATAACACTGGGAAGTGTGATTGGGAAGTCATGCAATTATAGAATTTTGCCATTAAACTACCCCATTCAAGGTTTTTTTTTGCAGTTACAATACAATACTATACAATACATGTACATACTTAATTGACGGCTCCCCATAGGGGCTTTTCAGGGCAAATGAAGCACAATGAAACGACAGAACAGAACAACAACAACTGTTAAGAATCCCAACTGGCTGGAGGCAAACCAGTTGGCTAGTGAAGCTGGGAAGTTGAACCAGGGACTACCAGGATCAAACTCAACAAGTGGTCAGATCGGGTCTTGAACCCGGGTGCTCCGGATCTCAAGGCAAGTGCCCTAACCACTATCATTCAAAACAAACTGAAAAGAGCAATTTTGTGTTAGAAGCCCAAAGTGGAAAAGATGCATCTAAACAAAGTTTCATAATTACGTATGAACCTCAAGTTGAAGGGTAAAAGCCAGATTATTTCCCAACCCGGCTGATAGGCATTTTACTTTTCCTCTGGGTTAAATTCAAATTTTCATGCTGGTATTTGTGAACATTTGCTTTTAGGCTGATGCAGCTATTATTTTTTCATCCCTTTGATTTGGTGAACTAGAAACTAGACTTCTGGGGCCAGTTGCTCTAAGCTTGGTTAGCACTTACTGTTGGTTAAGAGGTATCAAAACCTATATGTTTCCATGGTAGTTAACACTGGTTAGCGCCAACCCTGCGTCGAGTAACCTGGACCTGGATTTTTTTTAAGAAGCAGTTGGGCTATTTTTTTGGATACAGAAATAAAAAGAAATGACTGTGGCTCCAACAAGTTGCTTTTAAAATCTCAGGCAAAAAGAAACAGGAGCATTATCCAAATGCACCCCCATTGAACCGTCAGATACAATTTCCTGTCATGTGAGTATCAACTAGTAATAATGTTAAATAAATGCAAATTGAAGTATGTGTTATAGACGAAAGAGAGAAGGGATCATTGTACTTATCTTGACATTAGAGAGCTTTAGCAAAGACAACGGCGACAACAACGAGAACGTCACAAATTTGCATATTTAGTGGGCAAAAACAATGGGTTTGCACGCTCTGTGTGTCCGTTTTTCACTTTTGTTTATTTCTTTGCCGTCATGAGCAAAATAACAACGTGAAATAGCTAGATTTGAGGTTTTATGAAGAAGGTCAGCACCTGAGGATAAATTTTAATTTTCTCCCCTAAATGAAGTGCCGCTCATAACAATTTCACTCCTGAGGCACTGCCACACCTTTGTTATATTAAAAACTTGGAATAGTCGTGAAGTGATTACAATAATGAGAATTTATGTTTTGAGATGACGTTCTCATCACCGTTTTCGTTGTCGTTGCTGAAGCTCCCTAATTATTAAGCAGTGACTTCTCTTTGATTTATAAGCTGCATTTCAAATATGCATTTATTTTTCATTGATTTAGTCATTCATAGGAACACAAGATCCCAACGAATAATATTGACCTGCTCCCAACTGTGTGGGCTTCATACAGTAGCTCAGTTAGTAGAGCATTGCACTGGCATCGCAGAGGTCTTGGGCACAAAAATAATAATCCTGTTGAAGCGACCTGAATTTTTATAGGTGCCTGTAAGAAACAGGCCAAGTGGAAGGATCACTTCTCTCTTTCTTAATAATAATATTTGCATTTTGATGAAAATTATGAAAGTGAAAGGTACATGTATAATCATAATAATAATAATAATAATAATAATAATAATAATAATTATTATTATTATTTATACTATTATTATTATTATTATTATTATTATTATGTAAGGGAAGTGCAAGATTGTCAAGATTGTTAAGATTGTTAAGACGAGATTTCCCAAACACGTGTAAATTTCGTGATAGAATTTCTGCTGATCTTTATAACATCTGTATTGAACAGATCTGGAACAATTTTTAGAAATCTTGTTCCCTGGAAAAAGAAAAACGATAAACGCTTTTATTAAAGCGACTTTATTATAATCGAATGTGCCAAACGTTGGAGATTGTAAATAGACTTGTAAATATGCATACTAATTATCGATGCCATCGATCCGCAAGAATAAGCAGATTTCTTTGATAGCATTTGCTCTAAATAAAAGCATACTGCGTCCTCTCTTAACTGCGGTGTAAATCAACCGGAAAAAATCTAGGTGAAACCTTGGCTTTCAGTTACCATAGACGAGGTTTTACCTCAGTCAAACTGGAGATTGAATCTGCGGTTTCACCTACGTTGGGTCCGGACACTCTTCCATCCATCTGCTTCTACAGTGTACTCAATGCACATACAAGGTGAGGAGAGAAATTTGTGTCACAAAATTTTAGGCTTTCATTGTCACTGTGACAATATTATTTACGCACAGCAGCTTGAAAAACAATCCTCAAGAAAGTTTCCCTCAGGAGTTTGCAAAAAATTTAATGTTCAAATTGTGAGAGGAAGATATTAGCATACCAGACAAAAAACAAGCCTGGCCTTCTTACTATTCTTTAGAGGTAAAGAATCCTAAATAGGAATGTTTTATCGGGTTTAATTAAAGGTCATGCATATGACATTTTATCAGTGTTGAAAGGCTAATTTAGGTTTGTGAATTATTATTGAGTTTTTGAAGTTAAGCATAATGTCTTCTGGAACAATATTAATGATTTGCTCAGCATGAATTTTAATCTAATGGCAGATTAGGACAAAAATTCTGGGACATTCACTGAGTTAGTCTGGTGAAAGAAATAAGGATTTTGAACAATGTAATCAGTTTTTGAGTGGGAGCTGTTCTAGATGACAAGTACTGTAGGTGATGAGTAGTAATAATTTATTTTGCAGTCACCAATAAAGATTGGTCTGGACTTCAAGTCTGACTAAAGAATTCCAGTCCAAAAAGAAGTTGAGGGCCAAAGGCAATAAATAGAGTCTAGGTTGAATTGGAGGCATAAAGATGCTTCAATACTATTATTATTTATTTTATTATTGTTATTATCATTAGTAGTAGTAGTAGTAGTAGTAGTAGTAGTAGTAGTAGTAGTAGTAGTAGTAGTAGTAGTAGTAGTAGTAGTAGTAGTAGTAGTAGTAGTAGTAGTAGTAGTGGTAGTGGTAGTGGTAGTGGTAGTGGTAGTGGTAGTGGTAGTGGTAGTGGTAGTGGTAGTGGTGGTGGTGGTGGTGGTGGTGGTGGTGGTGGTGGTAGTGGTAGTAGTGGTGGTAGTCGTCATGGTAGTCGTCGTCGTCGTCATCGTCGTAGTATGAAGAATAATATAATAAAAAAGATAATTATCATTTATGGGATAAATTATGATAATAAGGCAAAAATAATTATTGTACACAAAGATTTCCATGTAATGTCAATGCATAGAGTGATAATGGCAAGCCTATGATGCAAGCCTTGACCAATTGGGTTACATTTAAGTTGCTAAAATTATCTCAGAGAATCATCTTCTTATTACAGTTTGAACACTGTTAGTATGTCAGAGGACTCAAGCCTGCTGTCAGGTGGGTTTGAGGACAGTAGTGTGCGGGTGTGGAGCCTCACCCCAAAGAAACTGAGAATGCTCAAATCACCCTCAGAACTTGCGCAAATTGACAAAGAAGCAGGTCAGTTAAAGTTGAATAAATAATGTAATGTCATTGACGTGTAAAAAAATGCTTAACCCTTTCAGCCTCGTGGGGTTCCCCATTGACGAGTAAAATCGTCTGGCATTAGACAGAGTAAAATCTATAAGTGGCACTACTGGGAGTTAAAGAGTTAATGGGGACATAGTTTTTGAGTGAATCTAGCTGTTGTTAACCCTTTCAGCCCTGTGGGGTTCCCCATTGACGAGTAAAATCGTCTGGCGTTAGACAGAGTAAAATCTATAAGTGGCACTATTGGGAGTTAAAGGGTTAACATGAACATTGCTGTGATGAACTTCCCCCATTGATGAGTAAAATGTGCTGTTAGACATCACTCTTTTGAGAGAAAGGCATAAGAATTTTGGTACCTATTGCAAGTGACGAGTTTGGTACATATGATGAGTCAAGAAGGTGGCCTACATGTAGTCTAGTTGTGGCGGTGTTTGGTTTGTATGTGGTTGCTTTGGGCTCAGATCCCTCTCTTACCATTGGCTGGATTTGTCTTACATGTATGTGTTCCCAAATTCAACTAAGAGTTACATACTTTGTAAATAGCTAACTGGTTTCCTTCTGGCAGCTGGGGTTCTCAATCATTAGAGCGGAGTGGCTGTAAAAAACTTAAAAGCTACATGTATTTCTGGAAGACAGTATAAACAAAGCCATTTTACTGTTGTTGATCACTTTTATTTCTCTATCTCAGAGGATGTTCTTGAACGAATAATGGACCACAGGTTTGTTCCGTATTGCTAGTAACATCACACATAAAGGTTATGATTGAATTTACGATGTAATGCAATCATTTTTTACCTGTAAACTACGAGTGCACCAAACACTAAAATGAACCATTATTAAAAGTAGAGTTGTCTTCCCATGCATGGTAAAGATTGAGAAAGTGACAAATCTACTGAATGGGGTGGGGGGAGTAGCAATTCTCCCTCCCCAGATAGATGAGGACAATAATAATTCTTAAAATTAATATAACCCATTGACTCCTTGCCACCCCACCCCAAACCCCCCTATTGACGATTTAAGTCATCTGGTGTTTCCAAGAGTAAAATCTATTGAGTCTCACTCCAAGGGTTCAATAGGTTAAAGTTGCATGATCTTGATGATTGAAAAGGAAAACTAGGGACTGTGAACTGTCTACAAATCACCTGAGCCTTCTTTTGAAGTCAGTCAGAGTATGAAATGATTGTTTTGGTATTAAAATGGTTTTACTTTACTTGTACCCTGGGTGCCAGAGGTTTTTCTTGCACAGTTTCCGGTGTCGGTCATGTCTCTATTGTGTCGCTGCTCGTACCGTTGGCCTTTGGCCGCCGAAGCAAATCAAAGAATTTTCCGTCCCCCGCACTCGAGAAAAAACTCTGGTACCCCGGGTATTTTACTTGAGAATGAAGCTAATTTTTTTAAGAAAGACTATTCATGTTACTCGTATTACCGGTATTTGCTTTTAATTAACTGAAAAGCTGAAGAGAACTCCCAACTGGAAGGCCTTTTAAAAGACACATCAGCTTCATATTAGAGATTTACAGCACATGGCAAAATGCATAACTTGTCTTGTTGTTTTACTTCTCAGGACAGCTGTGGAAAGTAGACGCTTGATTGGTCATTCAGGGCCAGTATTTTTCACTAGTTTTAACACAGATAACTCATTCCTTCTCTCGAGCTGCAGACAGAACAGGTATATTATTCATAAATGGTGGCCAAGAAATTATTCTTTTGTCTTTTAGACTGTTTCAGGCTCCCAGATAGTCGGGAAAAGCGAGTGGGGGCTTAGGTCGAGGCGAGGAGACCTAACCCCGCCTCGCCTTGACCTAAGCCCCCATTGTGGTTTTTTTTTAATTGTTTCTTATTATTATTCTGTATAGTGCGTCTATGGAGTCTCTATACCTTCAGTTCATTAGTTTGTTTTAAAGGACATAACTATCCCGTCTGGGACGTTCAGTTTTGGTGAGTTGTTGTTTTTGTTGTTTACTCCTTGAACTCAAAGACCGAAAAGGGTCGCAAACTGGGCTGTTTATGCGGGCTAGATTGTGTTGCTACCGTCAGGTTGTTTTCTTGATCTACAAGGCCTCCCAAAGGTTGTACCCCAAGGGAAATACACGTATTGAGTTGTCAATTTTCTGGATAAGCGTCTGACCCAGGAAAAGGCCATCATATATAGCCCATCTGTAGCCGCTAAGGTCTCGTTTAGGGTTTCACGCGAAGAAATATAAAGATATGTTTTTAATGTGTTTTAAATATGGTCTCTTTCAGGGGTCAAAAAATCCTGGCCGAAGCCCAGATTGGTCTCCTTTAAGGCCCAGTAATACGGGCAACATTTTTTGTACAACATGTCGCGCAACAATATTGCGTTGCAAGTTGAGATGTTTTGTTGCGCGTATTACCATCTTCTTTTACAACAAATTTTTTTGTTGCAAAAAGTAGACGTCGCTTTTACGTTTTGGAATATGGAAATTTGTTACCTAAATACCTCTTACTAACCGAGTTCGAGGTCCGTACTGTAAGTTACGGACCGAGTTT
>NC_090882.1:21963400-22000900 GCF_036669935.1 Montipora foliosa | reverse complement strand
ACGTTACATAACAATTGCGTTATTTTTAGCTGTGCATGTATCGATTTATGACTTGATTGGGATATTGCTCACTGAAACCGGGAACAATCTTTTAATGGTGCTTTTGCACTTGCTCATTTTTCTCTCGTTTGCTTGTTACTCAGGGAGCTATCTATTCGCCGGCGTTCTCTCCCGACGGACGTTACCTCGCCTCGTCAGGTAATTTCAGCAACGTTTGCCTTAACCGTTATATCTTGATACAGCATAACAAGTTTCTTCAAAATGTCAAGTGTGCGGAAGGAAGTGTTCAATTTAGAGAGTGCAACACTTTTTCTGAGCCTGTAGATACTCATTATAGTGTTTCCTTTAACCGTTGGCAAGTTTACATGAACGTTTCTTCAAAGAGTCGTCTCAAAGCGAGGTGAACTTGAAATTGTCCTCTTGGAATTTCAAGCAAGTGCAGGTGTATTTCAAACTGTCTGAATGTGTTAACACCATATTGAGCTGAGATGGTTTCTCTGTGATCTGTTTTCTTATTTATAGCAGTCGATAAGCGTATCCTAGTTTGGGACCTGGCAGAAGGGATATTACTGACAGAGCTGAAAGGACACTCAGATACCGTGTACTCTTTGCGTTTTAGTAGAGACGGGAACATGCTCGCTTCAGGTATGACAGCCTCAAATTCTTTCTCTGGAGAATTTATCCAAGGATTTCTGTTGCCGTTTTTCTCTTTCCTCTTCGAATTAGATGCGAGAGAATTGGTTTGAATCCAAAGTTGGCGTAGTATAGTACAGAATTGCATTTAGGTCATCATCTGATGTGGGATGGAATTTTAAACGAACAGGGATGGGTTGTCTGCATAGGCAGAAAACGGGATGATTTGTTAACAGAAGTAGCGACAGAGGGATCAGTGTACGACTGTAACTAGATTTTTTTTTAGTTGCGGGCGACTCGGGATACCGGTTGGATTAAACCTAAAAGAGCCCAGTTTTGTCAACATCGTGATTGATATTTTTTCAGGTGGTGTGGATAACTGTGTCAAGCTATGGGACGCTCGTGCTATTTGTAATCCTGAGGATGATGAAGAGGAAAGAAGCAACGAAAAGTAAGTTTGTGAAAAACGGGTTGGTGGGGGTAACTAGTGGTAAATATATGTGCCTTTCTTGAGCTCGTTAAATCCTTTTAAATGATGGAAATTTGATTTGACGATTAAAAAAAGAAAAAAAGAAACAAAGCAAAGAAAAACATATAAACACCCAACTGATCTTTTGACGTGTAAGTTCATTACATCGCTGTTCTTTTTCTTTTTTCCTCATAATTCTTACAGCGATTATCAGTCACACGCGCCCCTCCACGACTTTTTCCATTTTTCGAAACGAAATTTGGGAGGACGTCAATCAAATGTTTCCATGACAATAGTTTCCTCACTTGGCGACAGTCGAATTAGCCATGGAAACATTTGATTGACGTCCTCCCGAATTTAGTCAGTTTGAAGAGTAAAAAAAGTCGTTGAGGGGCGCGTGTGACTGGTAATCGCTGTAAGGGAGACCTAAGGACGTATTTTTTGGGGTGCGTTGCTAAGGATGTAATAGTTAACTAATTTGAGAGAATTTGGCATTATGTTGGTCAGTTTCTAACTTTTGTAAACAAATGACTCTAAATATGACGTCATCAAGCCACGCCCATGGTCACGTGACCAATAAAAGAAAACTCTAAATTTGTCTACCTGCTACAAAATTTGGGTATTTAATCAGTGGTTTCATAATTTGTATTCGTTTTTGTATGCAGCCAAGCATGGTTTTCTTTTTATTTTGAAAAATGTTCCTTTTAGAGAGATAAACGATACTGAAATATCCATAAAATTTTCAAAAAAGATGATTTGAAAAAATCAATGCTTACCTATATTCTGTATTTGGAGGTGAAACGTGCCATATCAATTTAAAGACCCCCGGAAATTTAGGTTTTTTCTCAAACCGGAAGTCAGTTCGTTTTACGCATGCGCATTTGATCTGAGAACGAGCGCGAGAAAGGGCGAGGAAAAACCTTGGATGGAAACAACAGTTCGTGCGGTGATTTTTGCTTGTGTGTGGGTTTTCTGGTCAGCTCACTATATGATGACGTCAGTCATCGGAAGTAGCATTTCACTTCCCTAGCAACGCTCGAAAAATCCGTCCGTGGGCCCTTAATGCAACGAAACATAACGGTCAGTACAGTACGCAGCTATTACTACGGCTCACGAGATTGGTTCACAAAACAAAGAACGATACAAAAGAAACAATGGACCCTCTGCGTCCTAAAGGGATCCAATGAAATTAGAGGTTGTAAAGAGCTGCGTCCTGGATCGAACGTAAGGACTTGGCGTAGTTTAGTAGTCATTGGGATATAGTTTTTGTGAGATTGAGGGATCCATTATGTCGCAACACATGGCGAACTTACGCAGTCCTTAATAGTGGCCTCACAAAGTAAATTTATATTTTTGTCTTTCTCTTTTCTTAGCCCTGATTCGTCCAAATGCGAGACTTTCGAACTCGGATCTTATCCTACAAAGAGGACGCCAGTTCACTGTTTACACTTTACGCTTAGAAATTTGCTACTTGCGTCTGGGCCTTTTATTCCGTCTTCCTAAGCAACTGATAAATACTTCTTGAAATGTGACTACTCCGAAATGCAGAAACTTGGTGCATGTCTTCCGACAGGGAATTTTAAAAACGGGCAAAGGAATACAAGCAATCTTAAATATTGATTCTTCTTTTTCAAGTAAGGACACCAAAAGAAACAGTCAAACATTGCTAAAACTTCATGCTTAGTTTTCACCCAGAGGTATTTTTGAAGTGGCTCTTCTGGAGCTTTAAGAATCTTCCAGTGTTTACACCAAACCAAATATCGTGTTCTTTTGAGGTGGTGACAAGAGAGGTAGAATTACGGAGTATTAATTGTAAATAAACAGAACTTTACGAAATTTTGTAAAATAAAATTATAGACCCTTTTACCGATACCGAGGCCGTTTCTAATTCTGATGTTTCAAGGGCATAAATTTAAGATGCCGGTTGGGGGGAGGGGGGGGGGGGGGGGGAGGGTGTGCGTAAAATCTAGAATATAACGTTTTTCAGGAACAAGAGAACGCATGCAATTTTTGAAAAGGGAACAAGGATCTCGCTTCTTCTGGGAAGGCTTCTCCATTGCAACTACTTAAATCGCTCAGAAAACCTAACCGCGATGATCCTTCCAACTTTCATTACAAGCATGGCAGAGGTATTTTGCAAAACGCCGAATGGTTTGCCTTCAATTATAGAAAAATGCATGTCTTTACTAATTAGGCCTAAGCACCGATTTCTAAAATGGTTAGCTGTTGGTTAATGTTGCGTTTATGTGTAGTTATTACCATCAAATACCGATTTTAAACGTTCGGCGTTCTGCAAAATACCCCTGCCGTTTCAAGCAAACAATTGTTATGATTGTCTAAAGTTCAATTCACAACAACCTCGGACTTGTTGCCGAAATTGTCCGCCAAACCATAAAAACTGACTACTTTTCAAACGAATGAAGGGGGTAGTTTCTAAAGAAACTGTGGTGCTGCGTCGGTGGGGAAGTAGTATACAAGAATTTCGTTTTATCAACGGAGTTGATAAATGTAAGTTGGCCACCGTACAGAGATTCTAAAAGCTGACGTTTCGTGCGTTAGCCCTTCGTCAAAGCGAATGGATTCGCTCTGACGAAGGGCTAACGCTCGAAACGTCAGCATTTAGAATCTCTGTACAGTGGCCAATTTTAAAACAAAACCAATTTTAGAACAAAACCAAATTTTTGTATACTTTTAAAACGGTTTCCTATTAAACGAGCGTAAAGGAAGACCTCGAACCGTACGAATGTTTGAGCACAAACTAAAGAAACCTGAAGCATCGCTGTGGGCGAAAAGGATGACCTGAACGCAACCGCGGAATAATTTCAATCCCGCATCGACTGGATTTTTTTCGGGATTCGGGGCGCGGCTCTTGGAATCGAGGCAGCTGTCCCGGGTGTGAAAGCGTGAAAAAGCGCGGGAATCTGTCTCGCTGCCGAGGCAAGAGGAGAAAGATGGCCGCCGTAAGTAATGTTACTCTTCTCTTCTTTATTTCGTTAACGTTCAAAACGTCGTTAACTCTTCTTTCCTAATACACTAGGCTGATCTTTATCCTCGAAACTACAAACAGAGAGTTTCTAAGGCGTTTTTAAAGAGTTTAAAAGGCTGACGCCCTTATATTTTGAACGTGACTTCGACCATCTCTGAACACAACTCGATGCTTGGAAAAGAAATTACTTGGTAAGATTACAAGTGTACATTGTTCCTTTTACAGAAAACAAAGGTAAATATAATATTATTGATGTCAGTGGCACGTTTGTTATATTCAGCGGGCGGAAAATTCAGCTAAAATTTGACTTTCTAAGCAACGTGAACGGACCACGACCGTAAAATTTTGTTTCAATTTTTTATCATTCTTTGTCAATTTATTCGCTAAATGCGAGAAGAGGAAATGAACGCAAGAGTGCTTTGAAAAAGAGAAACCCTGAAAGTAAGGACCACATCTAAAAGATAATTTGCCATATCATAGTTTCTTTTGATTAAGCCGGTTACACACGAGCAATTTTCCTTGACAAGGGTCATGGACAATAGGGCCATTTATACGGGAGAAAATAAGACTCGTCTTAGCTAAGACGCGTCTTAAATAGGACGCGAACTGTACCATTTATACGTTTGCGTCCTACATAAGACGCGAAATCTCGTATAAATGGTTCGCGTGAGGTTCGCGTCTTATTTTTGATACAGCCTCATTTACATGCGAAGTTGCCATTAGCAACGCCGTGAAAAGCAATAACTTTGGTAAAGATCCAAGATGGCGCGCTGTAGCAAGAAACAAAAGCGTGCCGTCGTTTTAAGAAGGAAGAGAATTCTTAAGAGATGTTTTTTCTCTTTTGAGAAGTCCTCTTTTCTTGTGAAGACCGTGCTGTGGAACAAAATTCAAAAACTTGACGTTGCCTTCAAAGAATATAACAGAAATCCGAGACGAGTCGGAACAAAGCGATCGACTGATTGGTGCGATAACGACATGTTACTTATAGTTCAAAGGATGAGGAACTCTTTCTCCTCCACCAAAGTCCACGAGTTTCTCTGTTTTGTTGGTGTTTTTGAGGCTGACTGGGAAGCCATTTTGTTAGCCTGGGTGACTTGTCAACGAAATGACGATTTGTTGTTGTCGTCACGCATGTGACAGGCATGCGCACTTATAGTTCACGTCTTATTTAGGACGCGAACCCATTCACGTCTTATTTAAGACGCGGACAAAATAAGAACAGCCTAAAATTCTGTTCCAAGATAAGACGCGTCTTATGTAAGTCGCGTCTAAAATAAGACGTGAACGCTTGTTTTGTACCATTTATACGAGCAGTTCACGTCTTAACTAAGACGCGTCTTATTTTCTCCCGTATAAATGGCCCTATTGTTTCTTCTATATGGTACGCAGTTTCCGGGAGTCGCAGATTACAAAGTGTACGCATGCATATTGCTGAAGGTAACAAAATAAAAAAAAAAAAAAAGAACAATGCAATTTGTGATCCAGATGATTCTTTTGTGATTTGTTTCTTTGATATTGATCGTTTACCATTTCAATCTCAGTCTGTCCCAGGCTCTCAGTTTGTCAGGATGAGCAGGGATGAGCGAAAAAGCAGGCGTGTCGGTCAGCGGGTAGCCTCCAATGCAGTCGTTTTTAGGAGAGTCGCATTGCACCCCCTCCCTTGTGGGGAGGAAGTGAAAGGAGGTATAGTCGGTGGGGTGGGACGAAGGAAGCTGCGGGTGCGAGAAGACTGCCTCTCTCGCCCCAGTCCTCAGTAGGTCTTTTCCCGCGGTCGCTTTTTTCTTTCGTCTTGTAGACCTTTTCGTTCGATCCGACAAGCCTAACCAGCTTAATAAGTAATTGTTAAAATAAATTATATGTGATTTCAGAACAGTAAGTGTATTAAAAAAACTGATTTGTAACCAGGTGGTTCCATGGTAAAAATGAAAATGTTACACTGGTTAAAAAGTTATTATTGAAAAAAAATCACACCAGACCATTATAATATATTCTGTTTTTTATTAGCATCTACGCGATAAACCTTGGTGGAAATTAAAAATAAATGCTGTTTGTTGTTGCCCATCCTTTCCTTGCTTCTTTCATGATCACTTTCATTTACCTACTGCTAATTAGATGTAAAATAATATGAAGAGATCACAATGTGCAGCACATATTAAATGGAAAATACCTCAACTGCCATCCGTATTATCTTCCGCGGGGGCAGATGAAGTGAAAACTATTACTACGTAGTATTGGGGTACGCAATCTCGATTTGCCCTACCAAGCGCATAAGGTGGTATCGGTATTGCTCAACAGAGCGCGCAAGGTGATGTCGGTATTGTTCACCGAGTTCGCAAGTTGTCCTGGGTGTAGTGTATTGATTACTTAGTAATACTACTGCAACAAGGACATGATCATGATCACCTTATGTGAAACTACTGCATGCTATTCCATGATGTGAAAGTACTGTTACCATGTAGAAGTAGAATAATCTTTGTGTTACAATATAAGATAATCGTTCAGTGAATAAAGGACATTACATGAAAAGCAATGAAAGAGTGTGCGTCTCTTGACTTATGACTACACCACACATTGGCGACGAGGATGAACTCGTACTAGCTGCAGATCCGCCAAACCCGGCAGAAAATCCAGACCAGCCAGAACCGGCAGAAACTCCACAACAGCCAGACCCGGCAGAAAATCTAATACAGCCAGAACCGGCAGAAATTCCACGAGTAATGGAACGGTCGTTGCCCGCACCCACCGCATTCAACATCGATGCAGCAGATCTGTACTGTGAATGGAAACAGTGGGTGAGCGCGTTCGAAATTTATGCCATTGCCTCCGATCTAAGAAAGAAGGAAGATGCGATTCAGAGAGCTACGATGCTGCACTGCCTTGGCCCCGCAGTACAACGCATCTTCAATACGCTCCCTGGAGAACACAAGTCCTTCGAAGAGGTGAAAACTGCCCTCAGTGGATACTTTGCACCAAAACGGAACGTTGTGGCAGAGCGCTACAAGTTCAGGTCGCGAGCGCAAAAGGCAGACGAGTCAATAGACACCTACCTGACGAACCTCAGAGAGCTGGCAAAATCATGCGACTTTGGCACTCTAGAGGAGGAGATGATCCGGGACCAAATCGTTGAGAAATGTTCCTCACGTACCTTGAAGCAGAAACTACTTCAACAAGACGATCTGGATCTCGCAAAGACGATCAAAATCGCGCGAAGTGCAGAAACGGCCGTACAAGAAGCGCGACTGCTGTCACAAGGCACCAAAGAAAACCCGATCCATATCGACCACGTGCACGCTTCCCGCGGATTTCCAGCGAAACCGTTCAGCTGTTATAGATGTGGTGGAACCGACGGACACGCTCCTGACGAATGCGGTGCAATCAAGTCCACGTGCAATATCTGCAAAAAAGTTGGACACTTGCAAAAGGTTTGTCGTTCAAAGCCCAAGACTACACATCCAGCAAACCGGCACAAAAAGAGGCCTGCAAAGAAAGAAAAGAAAACTCCAAACATGAAGGTCCGCAGCTTGAGATCCAAACCTGCTAATTGGCTTGAAGACAGCTCAAGTGACGAGAGCGAACCAGTACTCTCTTTGAACAATGTTGACTGTTCCATTACTGTACAGATTAATGGACAAAGGACCAGAATGATAGTCGACACTGGTTGTAAGTATAACATAATATCCTCACAGTTGTATAAATCACAATTTAGGCATTGTGAACTGAATCAAACTCAAAGACGCTTCACTGCGTATGGACAGAAAGAACCGCTAAATTGTAATGGCTATTTTAATGCCACCATCAAAGCCAGCGATAAGACTATCAATACCAAGGTTTACGTGATAGAGGGTAACGCGGAGTCATTACTGGGACGAGACTCTAGTTTCAAGCTAGCGATACTTACCCAAGTAAATTCAGTCGGTCAGACCAGCGATCAAAACGAGCTGGGTCCTTTACTCAAGGAGTACGATGATGTTTTCCAAGGTTTAGGAAAGGTCACTGATTTTCAGCATAAAATTACCATTGACCCAGAGGTCAAACCTGTCAGTCAGCACTTAAGACGCATTCCCGTAAGTCAAATTGAGGCAGTAAATAATGAACTTGACAGGATGTTAGAACAAGATATCATTGAAGAGGTCACTGAAGCTAGTCCTTGGGTTTCAAATTTAGTAATTGTTCCCAAGAAATCGGGCGATCTAAGAGTATGTTGTGATCTTAGAGAGGTAAATAAGGCTGTTATAAGAGAGCGTTACGTTTTACCTAAGGTTGAGGATACCTTGCATGCAATGCATGGCTCTAAGTATTTCGCAAAGATCGATGCTAAGAGTGGATTCTTTCAGCTCACGTTAGCTGAAGAGTCGCGTTACGTTACCACATTTATTACACCGCGTGGTTGTTATCGGTTTAAGCGAACTCCCTTCGGTCTCAGTGATGCGAGCGAAGCTTTCCAAAGAATGATGGAAAAGATCTTGTTTGGCATTGAAGGTGTCCGCATTTCGGTAGATGACGTTATCATTTATGCTGAAACCATGGCAGAACTTGTCAACCGCGTCCGCAAAGTTTTCAATCGATGTCGTGAGTACAACCTCAAGCTCAATCGAAGCAAATGTGAATTCGGAGTTAAACAAATTTCAATTCTAGGCCATGTTGTGTCTGAAAAAGGCATCGAACCCGACTCAGCGAAAACGGAAGCCATCAAAGCTACGCCACCGCCGGAAAATGTGTCCGACCTTCGATCGTTTCTCGGAACGTGTGGCTATGTTGCAAAATTTGTTCCAAATTATGCTAACATTGTCGAGCCGCTACGAAAGCTCACTCGGAAAGAGCAGAAATGGTCATGGGGAAATGACCAAGCAAAGGCATTCAAAGCCTTGAAAGAAGCGCTATCAGGCGCACCGGTCTTGGCTTGTTTTCGCGTTGATGCTCAAACCTACGTGGTTACTGACGCCAGTCCAGTTGGTCTCGGCGCCATTTTACTCCAAGATCAAGGTACCGGTGAATGTAAACCTATTGCATACATCAGTCGATCACTAACACTGACGGAAAGGAGGTATTCACAAATTGAGCGCGAAGCGCTAGGTTGTGTTTGGGCAGTCGAACGTTTACACAATTACTTATTTGGTATAAAATTCACTTTATTAACCGACAACAAGCCTCTTTCTAAGATGTTTGACCCACATTCAAGCAAAGTTTTACCTCCGCGCATTCAGCGTTTAGCTTGGAGATTACATCAGTATACCTTCTGTATTCAGCATATCGCAGGAAATGCAAATACCGCAGATTCGTTGTCACGATTGCCATCCAGGCAAGACGACCTTTCGGACACTGGTTTTGTTTGCGAAAATTATGTGCGATTCGTTTCCACATCAAACATGTCAGACCTTCAGGCCGTGACCCTTTCAGACATGCGAACCGAAACCAGCAGAGACGTCACGCTGTCCAAATTACTTGTTCAAATTCAAAGCGGAAAATGGTCGCATGATCTGAAACCATACGATAGGGTCAAAGAGGAATTATCTGTTTTTGATGGAGTAATTCTTAGAGGAAACCGAATTGTCGTTCCACAATCGCTGCAAAAGCAAATTCTAAAATTAGCGCACGAAACGCATCAAGGAATTGTTAAGACAAAGCAGTTTCTCAGAACACGCTTTTTCTGGCCCGGGATGGACGAAGCAGCCGAAACAATGATAAGAAATTGTCAAGCGTGCGTGCTGAATCAGCCGTTGAATAAGTACACGCCGCTTCAGCCAACACCTTTACCTCGAGGCCCTTGGGTAAAAGGTGCAGTGGATCTCGTTGGTCCAATCGATGGCAAATGCATATTGACTTACATCGATTACTATTCTTCTTATCCGGAAGCATGTGTTTTGAAAGAAATCACTTCACGCGAAGTCATTAAAGCATTAACTGACATATTCGCCAGATTCGGGTTTCCCGAAGAAATTGTTTCTGACAACGGTAAGCAATTTGTAAGCGAAGAGTTCGAAGCTTTCCTTAAGTCGCGTGGAATAAAGCTCATTCGTGTGTCACCATATTATGCACGAAGCAACGGGAAGTTAGAAAGATTTCACCGATATCTTAAGAAAAATTTCCGAGCGGTGATCTCTGAAGGTAAATCCTGGCAAGAGGAGTTACCTAAAATTCTCATGCTCTACAGAGCAAGTCCACATCCAGTCAGCGGGAAATCGCCAACTATGCTATTGTTCAATCACGAAATTCGTACTAAAGTGCCGCACATTGAGTCTACCTCAAATACAGCAGCGTCGGCGCTCGATCGCGTCCATCGGTCAAAATGCAACTTGTATCAAGCGCGTTTAAAAGAATATCACGATGTCAAGCAAAATGCAACTCCGCATGATTTCAGAGTTGGTGATATTGTGCATTGTGCTAACATGAAGCAAAACAAATTAGACTCGAAGTTCTCCTCAGCAAAGCACATGATCATTGAGACCAAAGCGCGAGACACGTTCAGTCTGGTCAACGTCGATACAGGTACCACTCTAGTTCGCAATGCGAAATACTTAAGGCATGCGCCTAGTGAGTCTGTTACTGATCATACTGAGGACTTTGGTACTGAAACAATTGAATCCAATGATTCCAGTGAGCCCGGTGCGACAGTTTCTGATGCTTGTGAAAACACTCAACCTTCGGGTCATCTTGTCGAGCAAGCCACTCAGAACGAAGAGGTCGTCACCACTAGGTCAGGACGAGTAGTCAAGTCAACAAAAGACTACGATAATTTTGTATATTATTGATTCCGACTATTGCTCTGATTTTATAGTGTGCATGATTCTCTGATTGTATTCTTTAACCGTTCCTTGAACATCGCCCGGGAAGGATGTAGTGTATTGATTACTTAGTAATACTACTGCAACAAGGACATGATCATGATCACCTTATGTGAAACTACTGCATGCTATTCCATGATGTGAAAGTACTGTTACCATGTAGAAGTAGAATAATCTTTGTGTTACAATATAAGATAATCGTTCAGTGAATAAAGGACATTACATGAAAAGCAATGAAAGAGTGTGCGTCTCTTGACTTATGACTACACCACACTGGGTAACTTGAGTCACGAGAAAATCACAAGGGGCATCGATGTCGAAGGGGTGTCGATCGAAGGTGAGTAATTTTATAATATTTACAGCGATTCCTTTTACTTTGAAAATAAAAAATTACAGTATCTGATAGAAAATCATTTTGCCTGGGTCAGAAATAGATTTTTCAGGCACATATCATAAACAGGGGCGACGATTTGTCAGATACAAATGAAATCAGAAAGGGGCGACAGACTTCTCGGCCGGAAACTGCTGGGGGCAACCTAAGCCGAGAAAGCAAAAGCATAGTCTCAGTATCAACGTTTTCAAACAATCTTCGACCATTTTTACAACAGTTATTCACAGATAATAATAATCAGCTATCCGAATATAACAACCGAGTTTTGTTCCTATTTCCAAATTTATACTCTTTTTCCTTGGCTATCATCAAGTGGAATGTTTGTGAACAAGGAACTGACGTCAAAACAGCACATTACCTCATTGTTATGTTTATACATCTTGGCACACCTAGCAAAGCTGAAGGAATCCTAGATAGTGGACTGATTTTTGGAGAAGGTCTTTCACTCTGTTGGACAGTACGTAAAAATAATGTTCTTCAATTTCTACAGTATCTCAATAGCTGCCATGTAAACATCAAATTTACTATCGAGTTTGAAGAAAATAATGTGATCCCGTTTCTTGATATTCTTATCAAACGTCATAATCATACTTTTTCAACATCAATTTATCGAAAGAAAACTTTCACTGGTCGTTATACTAAATGACACTCGTTCACTCCTCGAAATTACAAAGTAAATCTGATCCGTACTCTCAGTTTTCGTTGTTTCCGCATTTGCTGGTCGCCCCGTTTGTTACAATCGTCTTTGGATGAACTTAAGAAGTTCACAAAACAGTTACCCCAGAGGTGTTGTTAATTATAACATGATGTCTTACAAAGGCAACAAAACAAACCATTGACCCCAACCATCACAGTTCCCAAGAAGACAATTTTCTTAGTTTTACCTTGTTTAGGGCTACAAAGTAAAATTGTTAGTATACAAACTAATCGTGTGTAAATAAATTCTACGGGTTCATTGACCTTAGAGTGATTTTTCAAGGCACTCGTCGCATTAAATCTTTCTTTCCTTACAAAGATAGACTTAGCCGTGGCCAAATGGCTGAGATTGCATATAGAGCTGCCTGTTGGGTCTGCGATGATTTTTATATCGGAAAAACTAAAAGACGATTACATGACAGAAAACTGAGCATTTTAAAGCATTAACTGAAGGTCATCATACGTCGGCTCGCGCGGACCATGTGACATCATCTGGTCACAGTTTAAAATGAGATCATTTTGAAATTTTAGCGAAAGGGCGATCCGACGTAAAATAAAGGAGACACTACAGTAACTGATCAGAGATTTAAAGCCGACCTTACACGAATATGTCAGCAGCGAAAAGCTGTGTCTTTGTTAGTTTTTGTCACCTCTTTTGTTACTTAATAGTTTTAACTATGGGTCCGGACGCACTGGACTGACAAAATTTGTTTGGCCCTTCCAAAGATCTAGACAAAATTTGTAACTGCCAAATTTTCAATTTGTCAAACGTGGGCGCACTGAGACACAGCAAAATATTTCTTAACCACAAGTGTCAATCACACGAAAATAAACACCATCGCTTTCGCGCTGTTCGCCGGAAAGGTTACGCGAGATCTCAGGAGTTGCTCGGCATATTATTGCTTGTATTCTATTTTTTTTTTCTTCCTTGAATTCGTTCAACTCCAGCAGAGGCAGTTACTACTTCTACTATGCCAGTGGAGGCTTCACCTTGTTTGACTGCAACTGGTTCTAGAGTACCACAACAGATTTGTCCTTAGAAGGCCGACTGAAATTCTCCGACTAAAAATAGAGATCAAATTTTCTTGATTGACATTTTCCTTGAAATCATGGCGTGTTAATTAACAAACCTGTCAGATTTTCACGCCTGACAAAAATTTGTCCTGCTCCGAGACAGGACGACGGCGTCTTTGAACTTTGGTAAACCTTGACAAAATTTGGTAGATCTAAAAATCACCGGGCGGCACTTGTCTCAGGGAACTGGTGACAGATTTTTTCGCAAAATAAACAAAAATTTGCCCAGTGCGTCCGGGCCCTATGCCAGTAAAAATCAAACATTTTCGAATTTTCCCGGCCACAGCCCCAAAATGGATTTTGCTCAAATGTGTATAATGCACTGTATAGTTTTTTAAGTCCTGTGTATTTTTATTTTGGAGAAATTGCGAATTTAAGAGTTGGTGTCGAAATCGCCATTTTTTCGACAGAAATTAACGCTTACTTTGCCGTCAGATTTTGCTACAAGAACCAATTCGTATCAGCTCAAAACATTGTGGTATCTCGACATCCGGTTTACGTGATGTTTTTGAAATTTGAACCACGGTTTCGACCCAGGTTTTACTTGACTGAAGGTACCCCTGAAACCGCATCGTTTTTCAACATGCGATAAATCTCAAAATCTAACAATATTTGCACCGTTAACTCTCTAAGTGATAATCTCTCAAATGATATAAAAATTTCTTTGGGCAAATGTATACGTGCTGCGTGATAGGTCATCAAATTTATGTGTTTTTGACCTTTCAACATCAAACGTCCAAATTTTGCATATTGATCGACTTTGAAAAACAAAGTCACTTTAAATAGTGTCAGCCAACAGTTGGTGTACATCCGATTACTATTCAATACGTTCATGTCCCAGCGTCAGTTCACTTAAGGAACCACTGACGTATTTTTTGGGGTACGTTGCTAAGGATGTAATGGTTAAGTAATTTGAGAGAATTTGGCATTATTTTGTTCAGTTTCCAACTTTTGTAAGCCAATGACCCAAAATATGACGTCATCATACCACGCCCATGGTCACGTGACCAATAAAAGAAAACTCTAAATTTGTCTCCGTGCAACGCAATTTGGGTATTTAATCGATGTTTTGATAATTTAATTTCTGGAAGGTGAGTAATTTTATAATATTTACAGCGATTCCTTTTACTTTGAAAATAAAAAATTACAGTATCTGATAGAAAATCATTTTGCCTGGGTCAGAAATAGATTTTTCAGGCACATATCATAAACAGGGGCGACGATTTGTCAGATACAAATGAAATCAGAAACGGGCGACAGATCTTCTCGGCCGGAAACTGCTAGAGGCAACATCAGCCGAGAAAGCAAAAGCACAGCCTCAGTGTCAACGTTTTCAAACAATCTTCGATCATTTTACAACAGTTATTCACAGATAATAATAATCAGCGATCCGAATAGAATAAAAGAATTTTGTTCCTATTTTATGGTATTTCAATTTACCGTGGAAAGAACCACATGCATGGATCAAAAAGATGACGTCGTACGAAATGTTGCCTTGAAGTCTTCTAGTCATTGAATATTAATATTCCTGTTCCTGTTTCAAGGCATAATGTAAATTGCGTTCAAGTGATAGGGTATCAATAAACCTTGATGGAAATTAAAAATAAATGCTGTTTGTTGTTGCCCATCCTTTCCTTGCATCTTTCACTTTCATTTACCTACTGCTAATTACATATAAAATAATATGAAGAGATCACAATGTGCAGCACATAATAATTGGAAAACACCTCAACTACCATCCGTATCATCTTACGCGGGGGCACATGTAGTGAAGACTATTTCTAGTATTGGGGAAAGCAAATCTCGATTTGCTTTACCAAGCGCGCAAGGGCGCGCAAGGTGATGTCGGTA
Source organism: Montipora foliosa (assembly GCF_036669935.1). NCBI lineage: Eukaryota > Metazoa > Cnidaria > Anthozoa > Scleractinia > Acroporidae > Montipora > Montipora foliosa. The sequence goes on along the minus strand of NC_090882.1, from coordinate 21,986,018 downwards.
TTGTTCACCGAGTTCGCAAGTTGTCCTGGGTAACTTTACTCACGAGAAAATCACAAGGCGCGTCGATGTCGAAGTGCTGTCGATCGAAGGTTAGTAAATTTATAATATTTACAGCGATTCCTTTTACTTTGAAAAAAAAAAGTTACAGTATCTGATAGAAAATCATTTTGCCTGGGTCAGAAATAGATTTTTCAGGCGCATATCATAAACAGGGGCGACGATTTGTCAGACACAAATGAAATCAGAAACGGGCGGCAGACTTGTCGGCCGGAAACTGTTAGAGAAGGCAAAAGCATAGTCTCATTATCAACGTTTTCAAACAACCTTCGATCATTTTTACAACAGTTATTCACAAATAATAATAATCAGGAATATAATAACCGAGTTTTGTTCCTATTTCGAAATTTACACTCTTTTTCCTTGAATGTTGAATGGAATGTTTGTGAACAAGGAACTGACGTCAAAACAGCACATTACCTCATTGTTATGTTTATACATCTTGGCACAATTAGCAAAGATGAAGGAATCCTACATGTAGATAGTGATTTGTAGAGAAGGTCTTTCACTCTGTTGGACATTAAAAACAATGTTCTTCAATTTCTACAGTATCTCAATAGCTGCCATGTAAAACATCAAATTTACTATCGAGTTTGAAGAAAATAACTTGATCCCTTTTCTTGATGTACTGTACTGATGTACTCGTTCACTCCTCGAAATTACAAAGTAAATCTGATCCGTACTCTCACTTACCGTTGTTTCCGCATTTGCTCGTCGCCTCGTTTGTTACAATCGTCTTTGGATGAACTTAAGAAGTTGGTGTCACAAAACAGTTACCCCAGAGGTGTTGTTAATTATAACATAAATAATGTCTTACAAAGGCAACAAAACAAACCATTGACCCCAACCATCACAGTTCCCAAGAAGACAATTTTCTTAGTTTTACCTTAATTAGGGCTACGAAGCGAAATTGTTAGTATATAAATTACATCGTGTGTAAATAAATTCTGCGGGTTCATTGACCTTAGAGTGATTTTTCAAAGCACTCATCGCATTAAATCTTTCTTTCCTTACAAAGATGGACCTAGCCGTGGCCAAATGGCTAAAATTGTATATAGAGCTGCCTGTTGGGTCTGCGATGATTTTCATATCGGAAAAACTAAAAGACGATTGCATGACAGAAAACTGAGTATTTTAAAGCATTAATTAATGGTCACCCATGAAATTTTAGCGAAAGGGCGATCCGACATTCACTGCAAAATAAAGGAGACACTATTGATTAAATATTTAAAGCCGACCTTAAATGAATATGTCAGCAGCGAAAAGCTGTGTCTTTATTAGTTTTTGTCACCTCTGTTGTTACTTAATAGTTAAGAGTCCATGTCAGTAAAAATCAAACATTTTCGAATTTTCGCGGCCACAGCCCAAAAATGGATTTTGCTCAAATTATGTCTAGATGTAGCACATTATGCCTCTAAATGCACTTTATAAATTATTAATTTTTTTAAGCCGTGTATTTTTATTTTGGAGATTTTGGAGAAAATGCGAATTTAATAGCTTGTGTCGAAATCGCCATTTTCCCGCAGAAATTAACGCTTACTTTGCCGTCAAATTTTGCTGAAAAGACCAATTCGTATCAGCTCAAAACATCCTAAAAGCTCTTCTGTGGTCTCTCGACATCCGGTTTGAAGGTTTGCACCCGAAATAATTTCACCTTCAAGACGCCTGGTTTTATTTGACTGAAGGTATCCCTGAAACCGCATCGTTTTTCAACATGCGGGAAAGCTAAAAACCTAACAATATTTGCACCGTTAACTCTCTGAATGATAAGCTTTCAAGTGGTATAAAAATTTCATAGGGGAAAGGTATACGCGTTGCGTGACAGGTCGTCAAATTCATGTGGTCTGGACCGTTTGAAATCAAACGTTCTAATTTGCATATTCATAGTATTAAAAACAAGTCAATTAGAATTCTTGTTTCAACTCTTTTACGGCAAAAATCGCAATAGGCCTTTTGCAACAAACGATCACATGGTACAAAATCCGCCATGCTGGAGAGCAAGCTTATTATTATTCTCTTATATTGGCCAAATTGGCTCAACCTTTTCCTGGTAACCTCATAATATCACAAACTGAATATCTGTGCCATAGAACCTTAACTAGAACGCAGTGTCTGACACTTGCAGACTGCAGACTAACCCTAACTCGCAGTAAGAGCTAACCTTTTTAAAATGGGAGCTTAGACTTAAATACTTCTTCTCTGCGCTATTTAAAAAGCGTGCTTTATAGACTTAAAAACTGTTTATCAGCGCTATTTGTAGGAAGTCTGCAGTTGTCATACACCTCGAAGGTTGTACTAGATTGTTCTTCTTTCAATGCCAGTTAAAACTTGCTTCCGCCTGATGATGCTGGCTGAAAAAACTGCCTTTCTATCCTTTCCATTTTTACGTCAGTGTTTGCGTCATCATTTCTCTAAGGCTGTTAAGTTTAACAGCTATAATTTCTTGTGCATGACGCATTAGGGTACTTCGGTTTGCTCATTGAGCGGTCTAAAAACTGAAACATTTACAGTAAACAGTCAGCATTTCCAGCAGAAGGACAGATGCATAGTTATTTTAACAGAAATAAATTGCATAGCGCTGTCTGAGTGAACCTGTTCAGCATAACTGCGCTAAAATTCTTGTGGCTGAAGGGTGCGTTTACGAGTTTATTATAAAAATTCAGCCATCCATGATTGATAAGTAATTATTGACCTGTTGCCATAGGATCAATAGAAAGGAAATTTTCCCTTTTCATTGCTATATAGTGCCATAAATACTTAAGTTCCATCAACCTACTTTACCCAGCCTTTCGTAACCGCGATCCGACCGTACCAGTTTCGAATATATAGTGGTTTGTGAACAAATGTGCAAGTAAGGTTGGTGGAACGCTTTCAGCTGAACCAATCAAGCATAGGATAGTGTCTCAAGTACGTAATGGAATACGCAAGCGCGTAGCAATTGATTGTTTGAGGTTGATCTTGTTTTTTATTCAGTGCTATAAACATCGCAAAGGTACAGTAGTTCAAACCACCAGGCACGCATGACCTGTGCCTTCGAAACGATCGAAGTTGCGGCTCTAACAACTAAAAATCGCTTCAATGTTAGCACCACCGATCTTTGTCTTTCTTGATTATTGCAACGATGAACGGCTAAGGTATCTTGCATGTCTTCTTGGACTTTTAAGTTTCATCATCGAATTTGTTAATGTCATGTTGGTGTCTGTTTCAGTGGTGAGGGCGTGGCTGATCAAGTTCTATATTAGAATCCTCAGACTTGTTGATCGTGCAGTGATTTTTCACCATCGCAAGAACTAAAGAGATTTCTAGGAAAAGTTTGCCTTACGTTCCTCATCAGTAAGTCAAATGTTTGCGATCCTTCGTAGCTGGTTGACACGAATGGTTTGTAATTAAACCGTCAATAATTTAAGCTTAAATTAAGCTTAAGCTTTTAATTATACTGAGCGCCTGTACTGCACTGGTTTTGCTTTGTGCTGTTATGGTGATTCTGATTCAGTTTGTCTCTTCATTATTTAACGGTTCGCAAGTAAGAGTCTGGTTATTGTAATTCGAGCATTTAGAAGCGTCGAGCAGGGTTGTATATAAGAGCCGGCAGCCGGCGAAGTTCGCCGGCTTCTCTGTCAGGTTTCGCCGGCTACTTTCATTGTTTGAAGGGTCAAGACATGTCGAGGAGATGATGTTTATCAGGTCTAAACTACTTGGGCTCAATAAAAATAAAAATTTGCAGTGCCTATCTTTTCTGAAAACATATAAAAGACTTCTGACTCAAGGGCAGTTTAAAAACGTTATACTTGAGACTGTCGTTTTGAACAAATCTTGCTGCGGTGGCGGGAAAGTACGAACAATATGATTTGTTGTCCGCCATATTGGATTTCGATACATGAATGCATGATTATGCGAGCAGGAAACTGGGAAAGAGTAGTCTTCGTGCATGACTATCAGCACGAAATTGCGAAAATGACTGACCAGCGAGGTCAAAAACGAAAGCAATTAACCTTAGATCTTTTTTGTCAAGGAAAACGAAAACCAAAAGAGACAACTACAAGTGAAGGTATGTACCCACCTTTGAAAAAATGTCCAAGAAAATAAATATTAATTCGCCAGCAAATCGGCCAAAACAATCAAGGGCAAAATAATTTAATCTTTTTGTAAGCTTTAGCATCATTGACTTGAAAGAAAACGTCGAAAGTTTAATTTACTATTCCTTCTGAGAAGAAACGTAGAGCTTTATTGGCCTCCGTCAAATCACCGTGAATGGGAATGTTTTGTTTGTCGCTTCTTGCAAATGCTGTCAACAGCGGCCATGATCAAGGTGCGTGTTGTTTATCAGCAGTGGCCTTTGCCTTGTTAACTTTCTGGCACGTACAGTTTTCGAAATATCAGAAATATAGCCCGCACGGCATGTGTAAACAGGAGTTGAAACTCAAACAGGTCAATTGTAATTGACTTGCAAGGTTACCGGTGCAGGTTAATCTGATCCGTAATTCGAACTTCCTTTTGACATACGCTTTTTTTTTTTTTTTTCATTTAAAATATATCAGATTCTAGCTCAAGCAGTGCGCTTGTATCAGCTGGTGCTAGTACCTCAGAGGAAACAGTAAAAGCTTTGCCTGCTAGACAGCTCGAAAAACCAGTCTACTATTCTAAAGCGGTTTCTGCCGAGGAAAGCACTGGTCTTTTAAACTCGTTGTTCAAAGAAGAAGGAGAAGGCGTTTTGCACCATCAGTCGTTATGCAGTAGCAAGTCATGTTGTAAGCTATCTGCACAAGAGCAAACTGCACACAAAAAGCTAAAAGACAAGTTCAAACATGAGTGGCTGTTTGACAAAGAGATCTCGTTTTGCTCCGATACGGGGATTTGGTGGCTTTCATATTTAGAGGGCAAAGGTATGTTCTGTCTTCTTTGCCGAAAGCATGATGCAGGCAGCAAATTCAATAAGTCAAAGGTTTTCAATCTTGATGGTTCTGTTCGTTTCCGGAAACCGACACTGATAGAACATATTAACAGTCAGCAACATCGTGATGCCATCTCTGCAGAACACCTGCAAAGAGTTTCAACATTTCCTATAGAAATCACTGAGAAGGAAAATACTGCTCATGATGTTTTATTCAAGGCATTCTATTCTTTGTATTGGCTTGCAAAAGAAGAAATTTCGAACCGAAAGTTTACTTCGTTGTTGTCCCTACTGGAGCATTTGGGACTCGAAGAGATGAAATACTTGAATCCCCGATCACCATGTGCCGTGAGGGAGATGTTTTTGGTTGTTGGGCAAGTGATTTCTAACAGCATCTTGCAAAAGCTTCATAATGCAAATTTTTGGGGGCTGCTATGTGGTGATGTTACTGATATTTCTGTTAAGGAACAGTTTGTTTGTTTTGTTCAGTTCTTCGACTCTGAATGTGGTGTGCTGCACACTGATTTCCTCTTTGTACAAAATGTCCTAAAGGACTCTGATTCAGCAAATGTGGAAACACTATTCACCCTTCTCACCAACAAGATGGCAGAATTGAATATGGAAATCAACAAAGTTTCTTTCCTGGTTAGTGATGGTGCAAGTGTTATGTTAGGTTCCAAAACAGGTCTTGCAGCCCGACTTAAAGAAGTCAATTCCACAATAATTTCAATCCACTGCATCTGCCACAAGTTAGCGCTAGCTTGTGTCGACACTGCAAAAGATGTCGAGTACATACGAGCTGTCGAGGACCTCCTAAGACAGTTGTGGAAGTATCTGGAAAATTCCCCTAAAAGAATGGCAATTTACTTGAAAGTGCAGCAAGAAGTAAAGTCTTTTGACTTGTCAAAGAAGAGCAGAAAGGTAATAACCAAGAAGCTAAAGAAAGCCTGCCAAACAAGATGGTTGTCGCTTGATCATGCAGTAGAAGGCATAATTGACGACTTAGAAGCATTAATGCGCACATTAAGAATTCTTGAAAGTGATGCAACAGCTTGTGGGCTACTGAAGAAAATACACTGTCCCAAATTCGTTGGATGTGTGTATATTCTCAAGCACATTCTTCCTGTCCTCTCTCAGCTGAGCAAAACATTCCAAAGAGGATGTGTGAACTTCAGTCACATTTCCCCTGCAATTAATCACGCTAAACACAAGCTGCAATGCATCGTAGATGAAAGGTTACCACTGAAGCAGTTCAAGCAGGATTTGGAAGCAGAGGGCAAGCTAGAGACCCTCGAGCTTACACCAACAGAATTTCAATTCCAGCAACAAGAACAGCTTCTGCTTCGATACGTCTCTTCGTTGAAGGCTAATATTGATCAGCGTTTCAGCAGTGCCCTGCCAGTCCTTAGTGCATTTGCAGTTTTTGATGTTATGATGGCTCCACCTCCTGAAAGTGTGAACTTCAAGGAGTATGGGCTCAAACACATCGAAACACTTGCTAAACATTTTTACAATAAGTCCAATCTTGTTGGTGAAGTGAAGAAGCAACAGCTCCAGGCAGAATGGGGAAAGTTTAAGTTTGATTTGTTGGAGTGGAAAAAGGTCGTTCCCAAGGATGTTGTTGACGGTAAATGTCCAACTGTGACTACCACAACATGGACTCTTCATTATATGCTGAAACAGCCGTCCTACAGGCATTTTTGTCCCCTGTTGAGTAACCTTGCTGAGTGTTGCCTTTCAATTCCCATTTCGAATGCATGGCCAGAACGTGGTGCAAGCGCGCTTAAGCGCATCAAGACCAGGCTTCGATCAAGGCTTCAAAATGACATGCTGCAGGCACTTATGCAGGTTTCAATCAATGGGCCACCACTGCACTCAGATCAGTGCAAGGAAATTGTACGTGACTCTGTACAGCTTTGGTTGAAGCAGAAAAAGAGGCGAACCTTGCCTAAGAAAAGAGCATCAACAGATCACCGTAGTTCTGTGTCAGAGCACGTAGAGATGACAGCTGTGGGAGTGCAGGTTGAAACTGTTGAAGCTGATCAAGATGAAGCTAGCCCAAATGAGATGGCGCTTGAAGATGAAGTTGAAGCTGCAGCATCTGCTTTGAAGCTAACAGACCAGTCTGATGACTCGGACTATGATTCAGAAAACTTTGACAGTGATACTGACTAAATAATTTCTAAATCAAAACGAGGAGTTTCCTTTGAGAAAAAGATCTTTACACTAAAATCTAGCGCCAAAGGAACAAGCAGATATCGTGGATCAAACCTTAAAGCAACCTTGTGCTTTAAGTGTAACAGACCTATACCTTTACGAAGGTAACATTGTAAGATGCCGCCAACACGATTTATACGAGTTAACAAGTTATCAAACAGTATGTGGCCAAATGTTTTCATTTTATCAACTTAGGGTTTCATCTAAGTAAACCAAAAAAGTTTTTTGAAACAATGAAACATTAAGTACTTAACCTTGATCAGCTCAACAATTATCAGAATGTGACAGAAACAGCTGTGTTCAAAGTGTCCTTGAGGTTTAATTAAAAGATAAAGAAGGTTGCTGTGTGCGCGAAAGAAGTCACGTTTTTCTTGTTGTCTACTTATGTTCTGGGACGACGAGACCGAAGATACTAGACCTTTGGACTGTTAGGCTAGTTCCCGTTACCGAGCGTAGTTAATCCCCTTTTGCTGGTCTAGTCCTTCAAGTATGTGCCATGTTTACAAGTTGTCAAGTGGCAGTATTTGCCAGGCTCGTTAGCTCCAACAAAACCACCAAAAAGATACAAAAAATATCACTCCACTTTTTGTTTATACGGTTGTATTATTGAAATGTCGCTTCGTCTTTCTTTAAGTAACATGGTTTTCATAGTATAATTGCAGCTTGATTCATCCCACTAATGTCTGAGTTTCATGGCCCAAAATGCCAGGAAATGCGTTTTCCGGCATTCAGTTTTCCCGGACCCCCCTAGCAGCGATGGGCTAACGCCCATCGTATGGGTCCTCCGGACCCACAACCGTCTACTTTAAAAAAACGCCGGCTACTTAAAACCTTAAACAAAACCCTGGTCGACGCATATTTCTAAAGCAAAAGCGGAAGAGAAACCTTCAAGGCTAAAAGGGAAGTCATATCTTGTTACAGAGAAGTTTAATGCACCGGAAATGTTTTATTATCTGGCCACAGTGTGGTGTTCCTGTGGACCGAGCTTACGTGATTTGAAAGAAAAATTGCACGCTCGCAAAGAAGCCTGGCAACGGCAAATATTGTTTCTTCCGTAGAATACTAGTTCATCAATAATTAATAAGGAAATAATACACCTATTAAAGCAACGTATATTCCGTTTGTTTTTGTTTTTTTTAGTAAGGGATTGACTTACAACAGTTAAAGTGTAGTTAGACTAGCAGAAGCTGAAACTATCACTGCTCACGCCACTGAAGTTTGGGCTAATATCTGTTGCAGGAGGAGATACATCACTGTTTCTAGTTGTCTTCGAGACGGCAAATTGATCGGAACCATTGTACTTCCGGCTTCGCATATCATCCAGCTTGCGTATAGAAGAATTTAAGTGACATCTAGCAAAGGTGAGAACAGATCTACCTGTTACACCCTTTGTAAGGACTGCAAGGGATTTATGGTATTACGCACCGGGCTTAAATTAGAGGCGGAAAATAGAAGGAGATCGTCTTCAAATTTTGCTGACTTCCTCTTTGTAAAGCTTTTTCATTTTTTGCTTACAACCTTCCCCTTCTCTACTCACTTAAAAATCGCAGTTCAATCATTAAAACCTGGACTGTAAATTTATCACGGTGCTTTCATTTTTCCCTGCATAGGAACCACTGACCCTCCCCATATGTGTTCCAAATAAAATTATAGGAAGCTTTAGCCATAAGGAAGGCAACGGCAACAGGAACGTCACAAAACAAAGTAAAGATACAATGAGCGAGAACAATTGATCTACATGCTTTGCCCCTTGTTTTTTATTTTCAATTCTGTTCGTCAGTTTCTCGTCCTAAGTAAAACAACAATGTCAAATGACCAAAATCAGTGGCTTGAGGACAACGGCAGCTGACGAATTCAGATTTTTGATCTCTCTCTGCCTGTTTCTCTCTCTATTGGGGTGTTTACATAAGAAAACTCGCACCGGGGTGACTTCTTGATCCCGCGTTTACGTGCCGACGAGGTGAATTCTTATCGTGTTTACCTGAAGTGACACAACATATCGAAAAAATACAAGCGTAAACCCAACCTGCAAATATGGCGTCTCTCAGAAAAAGTACGCATGCCCTACCCGGTCCATCCCACCGGGAGGCCGATTTCACACCGGAACGAGTGATCATTCCTCGTTTACATGCCATGGCGAGATCTCGCGCCGGAACGAAATTTTCGCTCCGGGTGCAGCAACGTTGGTGAACTCGCGCCGGTGTGAGGCACCCCAGCATGACTTCTTTCGGTGATATCATGTAAACAAATACAGAGCTAAGAGAGGGAACCGGAGTGAACTCGCACCGGTGCGAAAGTCGCCCCGGTATCATGTAAACAACCCCTCTCTCTTCAAACTTTAACCGCTTTCATATACACCAGTTTCATTTTTCGAAGACAGACACATTTTACACAATGAAAAAGTTGAAATAATCCGGAGCGAACTGATTACAGGAACTAGAATTCCTATTTTGAATCGATGTTCTCGTTGCGGTTGCGGTCCCTGTTGCTAAGCTCCTTGATGACCTGCACCAGTTCGTCCGCCCCTCTTCCCCCCCCCCCCTCCCCAGTAGTTTGTAAAGTGTATAGCGCCATCGACTGGATAAATCACTAACTACTGGATAACTCAATTCGTTTGAATAGGATTTTTTTACGGGTTATCTATCTTTCAAACAACCAATTCCAGGCGCGTTTTCCTCAAAGCGTCCGAAACTTTCAATTTCGGGCTTCTATCGGTTGCTACCATTCCCTCTTTACCTTAAAAACCAACATGTCAAAGGACCAGCTTTATAGAGCAAGCGGATGCCTTTCATAGTGACTTCTCTCGCCTGAAAAGCTTTCCGGACTTTGCATTATTTGCGAAAATATATAAAGAAATAAAAGTAAAAATATAAAAAAAATAGTACATATACAAGTTATTTTCATTAAGCGATCCTTTGTACTGCTGCTGACATTAACGCAATAATTATTTCTAGCAAGTGCTCAGTAAAAGCTGAGCCTGACTAAGTATGGCCACTGGACCGGAATACACTGACGAGCAACTGAATTACTTCAGGATCTGCTTTATCACTACTGATGTGATAACTGAGGGCCTGCAAACAATCTTCAAACAAGAATGGGACAACCGCTACAAGGCAACTTTGGGAGAATGGAAAGACGAACCCCGAAATGGACTGGACTTCAAAAACCAGGAGTCGCCGAGAAACCAAAGAAAAAACGCGGGTCTTTTGGCAACCATGGTTAACGGAAATAGAGCAGAATGGGATTGCACCATGCTCTTTTACGCTATACTGTACTCCGACTGTATTGGAAGAGGCCTAAACGCAGTAGTCCGATCAAATGTGGATGATTTGAGAAATTTTCGTAATCAAGACCTTGCTCATTTGCCACAAGGCCATGTCAAGGAGTCAGAGTTTCACACTGCTGTAGGTAAAGTTGTAGTTGCCTTTCAAGCACTTGGCCTTTCCGATCTGAAGATTCAAGAAATCAGAAATCAGAAGAGTTTTCCGACGGACGAGTTACAAAAGGTCTTGAAAAAAGTCGACCACCTAAAAGACGAACTGAAAGACAAAGAACAGGAACTTAGAGAAAAAGATGAAAACCTTAAGGAAACAGAAAAGCATCGAAAGGTCCTTGAAGAGCAGTTACAAATTGAAGCTCCTGCGGCATTTTGCATTCTCCCACCGAAGCCATCTCACGACGTTGCCGAACGAGATCATGAGTTGGCGAAGATAGCTCAACAGCTAAAGCAACTGAAAGAAACCAACGAGAGCCGATTAACTTCCCTGTACATCTCAGGAAACCCTGGAAGCGGCAAATCTCAGTTAGCTGGTCTTGCCGCAAAGAAATTCTTTGATGACAAAAAACAAATCGCGGGCGAGAATGCATTCGTGATGACTCTAAATGCGCAAAGTCTTGATTCTCTGTTAGAATCCTACGTCTCTTTTGCTCGTCATCTAAAGTGTTCAGAATATGCAGTCACAAGTACTCTAAACGACAAAGATCTGAAGACGGAGGGGAAGATTGTCAACATAAAGTCATTAATTACAACCAAAGTTGAGCTTTACTCATCGTGGCTGTTAGTGGTGGACAATGTCGTCAGCTTAAGTGGAATGAATCCTCATTTGCCAGAGACCGGAGACACGCACTGGTGTAAAGGTCAGCTGCTTATCACATCGCAAGACACCGCTGCTATTCCTTCAGAAACCTCTTTCAGCAATCACATCTCTGTGAGCAAGGGCATGACACCATCTGACGCCATTTCCTTATTAGCCTCGCTCTCCGGCATCGCTGACGTTGAGACTGAAAAAGAAGTTGCTCGGGCATTAGATCACCAACCCCTTGCCTTAGCAAGCGCCGTCATCTTTGTCAAACAAGTTCGGGAAGCATCTTCGAATTTTGGCTGGAAAGGCTACCTCGAGAAGCTTGAGAGGGGTCAGCGTGCTAACACTGAGGCCTTTCTTGCCATGGCAAACCAAAGCTACCCAATCTCTATGACCACAGCGATTTCATTGGCCGTGGACAAGGTGATGTCATCTGACAAGGTTTTGAAACACGCATTCGATTTCATTTCTCTCTGTGGTGAGCAACCATTAAACCTTGACCTTGTAATCAAGTACATTCTGAATATCGCTAAGCAAAGCGATAGGAGTGGATTAGACGAATCTGCGGACAAAGATATCATTGGTTTAAGGATTCGAAAAAGCTCGCTGCTATTAGTTGAAGAAGACGAGAGTGGCGTCTACGTTCGAGCACATCAAATTGTGAGAAATTTTACCCAAACTAGAATCAAAAAGTATTCCGAGGCTCAATATTTTCAAATCATTCATTGGGTTATCACCTCATTTAGTCAGTTTATAGATGAGAAAAATCTTGATAAAAAAGACTCTATTTCTAAAAGCTTCCAGCTGGTACCTCATTTGAAGTGCCTAATAACAAAAATTGAAACGGTATTTAATGTACCTGGTGGTGGTGTATTTTGTGAGGGAGACTTGGCAGCAGTCTATGATGCGTTAGGCAATGTCCATCACAGCATAGGTGAGTTTCAAGAATCAAAAAAGTATCATGATCGCGCTCTTGCTATACGGATAGAAAAGTTGGGATCTCAGCATATCGATGTCGCAACCAGTTACAACAACATAGCCAGTGTACTCCATGACCAAGGTGACCTGGAACAGGCAAAGGACTATCATGATCGCGCTCTTGCTATACGGATAGAAAAGTTGGGATCTCAGCATATCGATGTCGCAACCAGTTACAACAACAAAGCCAGGGTACTCTATGCCCAGGGTGACCTGGAACAGGCAAAGGAGTATCATGATCGCGCTCTTGGTATACAGATAGAAAAGTTGGGATCTCAGCATATCAATGTCGCAACCAGTTACAACAACATAGCCAGTGTACTCCATGCCCAGGGTGACCTGGAACAGGCAAAGGACTATCATGATCGCGCTCTTGCTATACGGATAGAAAAGTTGGGATCTCAGCATATCGATGTCGCAAACACTTACAACAACATAGCCACTATATTCCTTGACCAAGGTGACCTGGAGCAAGCAAAGGAGTATCTCGATCGCGCTCTTGCTATACGGATAGAAAAGTTGGGATCTCAGCATATCGATGTCGCAACCAGTTACAACAACATAGCTAGTGTACTCAGTGCCCAGGGTGACCTGGAACAGGCAAAGGACTATCTTGATCGCGCTCTTGTTATAAAGATAGAAAAGTTGGGATCTCAGCATATCAATGTCGCAACCAGTTACAACAACATAGCCAGTGTACTCCATGACCAAGGTGACCTGGAACAGGCAAAGGACTATCATGATCGCGCTCTTGCTATACGGATAGAAAAGTTGGGATCTCAGCATATCGATGTCGCAACCAGTTACAACAACAAAGCCAGGGTACTCCATGCCCAGGGTGACCTGGAACAGGCAAAGGAGTATCATGATCGCGCTCTTGCTATACAGATAGAAAAGTTGGGATCTCAGCATATCATTGTCGCAACCAGTTACAACAACATAGCCAGTGTACTCCATGCCCAGGGTGACCTGGAACAGGCAAAAGACTATCATGATCGCGCTCTTGCTATACGGATAGAAAAGTTGGGATCTCAGCATATCGATGTCGCAACCAGTTACAACAACAAAGCCAGGGTACTCTATGCCCAGGGTGACCTGGAACAGGCAAAGGAGTATCATGATCGCGCTCTTGCTATACAGATAGAAAAGTTGGGATCTCAGCATATCATTGTCGCAACCAGTTACAACAACATAGCCAGTGTACTCCATGCCCAGGGTGACCTGGAACAGGCAAAGGACTATCATGATCGCGCTCTTGCTATACGGATAGAAAAGTTGGGATCTCAGCATATCAATGTCGCAACCAGTTACAACAACATAGCCACTATATTCCATGACCAAGGTGACCTGGAGCAAGCAAAGGAGTATCTCGATCGCGCTCTTGCTATACGGATAGAAAAGTTGGGATCTCAGCATATCGATGTCGCAACCAGTTACATCAACATAGCTAGCGTACTCAGTGCCCAGGGTGACCTGGAACAGGCAAAGGACTATCATGATCGCGCTCTTGTTATACAGATAGAAAAGTTGGGATCTCAGCATATCGATGTTGCAACCAGTTACAACAACAAAGCCAGCGTACTCTATGCCCAGGGTGACCTGGAACAGGCAAAGGAGTATCTCGATCGCGCTCTTGCTATACGGATAGAAAAGTTGGGATCTCAGCATATCAATGTCGCAACCAGTTACAACAACATAGCCAGTGTACTCCATGACCAAGGTGACCTGGAACAGGCAAAGGACTATCATGATCGCGCTCTTGCTATACGGATAGAAAAGTTGGGATCTCAGCATATCGATGTAGCAACCAGTTACAACAACATAGCCACTATATTCCATGACCAAGGTGACCTGGAGCAAGCAAAGGAGTATCTCGATCGCGATCTTGCTATACTGATAGAAAAGTTGGGATCTCAGCATATCGATGTAGCAACCAGTTACAACAACATAGCCAGTGTACTCCATGCCCAGGGTGACCTGGAACAGGCAAAGGACTATCATGAATGCGCTCTTGCTATACGGATAGAAAAGTTGGGATCTCAGCATATCGATGTCGCCAACAGTTACAACAACATAGCCACTATATTCCTTGACCAAGGTGACCTGGAGCAAGCAAAGGAGTATCTCGATCGCGCTCTTGCTATACGGATAGAAAAGTTGGGATCTCAGCATATCGATGTAGCAACCAGTTACAACAACATAGCCAGTGTACTCTATGCCCAGGGTGACCTGGAACAGGCAAAGGACTATCATGATTGCGCTCTTGCTATACGGATAGAAAAGTTGGGATCTCAGCATATCGATGTCGCCAACAGTTACAACAACATAGCCACTATGTTCCTTGACCAAGGTGACCTGGAGCAAGCAAAGGAGTATCTCGATCGCGCTCTTGCTATACGGATAGAAAAGTTGGGATCTCAGCATATCGATGTGGCAACCAGTTACAAGAACATAGCCAGCGTACTCTATGCCCGGGGTGACCTTGAACAGGCAAAGGAGTATCATGATCGCGCTCTTGCTATACAGATAGAAAAGTTGGGATCTCAGCATATCAATGTCGCAACCAGTTACAACAACATAGCTTGCGTACTCAGTGCCCAGGGTGACCTGGAACAGGCAAAGGACTATCATGATCGCGCTCTTGTTATACAGATAGAAAAGTTGGGATCTCAGCATATCGATGTCGCAACCAGTTACAACAACAAAGCCAGTGTACTCCGTGCCCAGGGTGACCTGGAACAGGCAAGGGACTATCATGATCGCGCTCTTGCTATACGGATAGAAAAGTTGGGATCTCAGCATATCAAGGTCGCCGACAGTTGCAACAACATAGCCACTATACTCCATGACCAAGGTGACCTGGAGCAAGCAAAGGAGTATCTCGATCGCGCTCTTGCTATATGGATAGAAAAGTTGGGATCTCAGCATATCAATGTTGCCAACAGTTACAACAACATAGCCACTATACTCCATGACCAAGGTGACCTGGAACAGGCAAAGGAGTATCATGATCGCGCTCTTGTTATACGGATAGAAAAGTTGGGATCTCAACATATTCATGTCGCAGATTCTTATAAAAACTTGGCTGTCGTACTCTGTGACCATGGTGAGCTGGAGCAGGCAAAGGAGTATTTTGAACGTGCGTTGGCCATCTATTTGATTCGTCTCGGTCCTGATCATTCTGGTGTTACAACTCTTCAGCAACTCTTGGCTAGACTGCAAAAACTGTCTAGTAGAGTAAAAAGACTGAATTGCGTCATATACTAATGAGGGATAGTTATTGCTTCGGCAAATAAATCATTCATGTCTGGCAAGCAGGATGCATGTGTTAGCAAACCTTCCGGGAAAGCTGGTGTTAATCAACCCTGTGAGCGATATAGGTTTATTTCTTTGACTAAATCTGGAGACGAGAACAAGTTCAAATGGCTAGGGGATTTTTAAACTATTTATTAACGTTGATTTGAAAGTTTAGGAAACATGGAACTTTACAACCATCAATAGCGACTTTAACACAATGAAAGCTGATGGTGTCTAATAAGTTTCTACCCTGGCACGTAAACACTTAACATACAAGGATCCAAATCTGAAATTATCGGTAAGAAATTATTGGAATTCACAATTATCAGCGACCACGAGATACACGAAGAGGATGAATCCTTCATTCCAAGAAAGAGCCAAGAAAACCGAAGCGAGAGAACCGAAGATCAGTGCAAAAACGATCATGTATCTTGTTCAAATCTAAGAGGCACTGCAATGCGTGAGATAAGCGAACAATTTAGACACGAAATCAGCAAACGTCGGTCTGAAATCTCAGTTCTCATAAGTGGGAAGACAACAACAGAGGAAACCGAACTTCAGGCGGAAAACAGAGACCTTAAGCAGAAACTACAAGAACTTGAATCGTGTTATATCTCTTGAAAACAAGAGACAAATGTTTGAAGCGATGAAAATAAGAGTCTAATAACGACATTGCGACTCTTCAACAACGAAATTGAAAAGGCAAGTAAACTCGCAGCGCAAGAGATAATTGGGAGATAACCTACAAGATCGTTTGTTCCTCTTTTGGGAAACTGTTCAAACAAAATCCAAGAAGTTTAAGTTTCAAGTTTATTTCTTTCTTAAAAATACTAAATAACAATTAGACTAACCTCGTTCGAGAGATTCAACTATGTAAGATTCATATACAGATTCATTTTGTAATATAAAAGAAAAAAGGGGAAAAGGCATAAACTATTTGAGGTTGAATAAATAGGAAATAACACGACCTAAAAATTACAGTAAATTACACAATAAGGACGGTATAACTAGTATTTCTTTAGTTTCGATATTATTTTATCAATTTCTAATGTAGTTATCTTCAGTTATTAATATGTCGTATAGTACATTTCTCATCTTATTTTTGAAACTATTATTTGACAATTTTCGTATTCTTTAAGGGAAGCAGCTTGTTTTTAATCTTGTACAGGAATATTGCGGCGTTTTGCAATCTTCTGTTGTGTAAGGTGGTTAGCTTAGCTCTCTTTAGTAGTTTAAGGTATCTCATTCCAAATTCTTGATCCAATACGTGACAAAACGTTTTTTTGCAAGTCAGTTCTGGAGTGTTTTGTATAAAACTTTTCAGATGTTGCTAAACGGGTGGAATATCTGTGTGTAGTATAATTACGTAGGTGATTATTAAAAATTCCTTGAGCTGTTTGGTATCACTTGAGGTGATTATTACCCGATAATCACCTAAGCGTTTTTTTTTTTCAAAATGGCCGCAAGCCGTTTTGTCGAGGTGACAGATGAAGAAATTAATTCTTTTAAAGAAATTTCATATTTGTCAAATAATCACCTGTGGAATTATACTAGAACAATGATTCACCTCAGGCTCGATGAATATCGGTGAATAATTGTTAAATACTTATTGTTCTACAAAACAGATCTAAATTATTCAGCGGTGCTTGTTTACCATTATCAGCTTACATTAATTTTGCAACTTCAAAGACATAAAGAAAGTTTTTAGGGAGAACTTAGCTTTAACAAAAAAAGGTAATCGTGTTCATCTTTAGCAGCAAGACTGATTAAGCGTAGTGCACGTTTCTGGAGAATAACAAGTTCAAGTTTCAAGTTCAAGTTTACTTATTATTCTTATTTGATATTACAAAAGAATCACTCTTACCGGCAAATAGCGAAAGCTATTAAATCTAGGCGGGTGAAATTGATATATTTGCATATTATACAAATACAATTTTAAATTGACGTATATTCAGTACTTAAATTGATCGCAGTCATGCCTATATCTTAAGCCTATAATGTATACTCTATAAACTTGCCTATATAACTTTTTTCAACTGAAACATAATAGTCGGTATGCCTGGCCTATTGTCACAGGTGATAACCGAACCCACCAGGTCCCGGTTGTTCGAAAGCCGATTAACTTAATCCAGGATTACAGTAAATTTTTCTTAATTCATGTTTTCATGAAAAAGTTTCTTTTGCTTATTTTTGTTTTTGGAAGATTGACTTCTTCTAATGTAACGTTTTACCGAATATCAGCGTTGAACAACATTTGGGAGTAGACGGAAACAAACTCCTTGGTTAATTTTTAATCTGGGATTAGCGTTAATCGGTTTTTGAACTACCGGGCCCAGAGTAACAGCTAGTACGTCTACTCTAATTGATCTTTTCATTACGAATAACATCGACAGTATTGTACATTCAGCTGTTTATCTTCTCGAGATAAGCGATCATGATCTTATTTTCGCAGTTAGAAAGTTGGATGTTGTCTTGTTCTCCCACCAACGAAGCTCCACAGTTTCTTTAGAAACTAGAAATTCATTTTAAGTGTTTGCGTGACAAAACACGACCGCCTCAGCAAAGGGGCCTGCTCGACTGATTTGAAGCCCAATGACAGCAAAAATGCTCAATCCGTCCAAATTGCCATGCTGAATGCCTTTTTCAGCAACTCAGATGGAAAGTTTAGTATACACCAACGCCAAATTCAGAAAGCCGTGATGGATAAAGGTCCTTGAATGGCCTTGTTCCTAAGTATCTTTCGTCTAAATTTACCAAGTGAAATGAAACACGTTTTTCCTTCTGAGATTCTGTAAACAAATCAGTTATTCCCTTGCCGCGAACTCACTGTCTGCAAAATAGTTTTAATAGTTACAGCAGTGCGACCCTCTAAAACAGCCTACTCTACAACCTTAGAAAGTCAAAATCCCTTAAACAACTAAAGCAATTGCTCCATACGAAGTTTTTATTAGATACCCGGCATTCATGAAAAACAGGTTTATAGTTAGTATGCATAATGTTAGTACCTATTAAGTAATTAGGGAGCATACAATAAGTTCATTTATTGTACTTGTTATAACTTTATTTGCTACATTCCTGGTGAACTTTTACCATGTACAAAGAAAGATTAAAGATTAAAAAGATTAAATCTAGTGATCATATTCATCAATTTGTTGCGGCTTTCACGAATTCAACGTTTATTTTTCTCACAGTATCACCTCCATGATTATGGTATTAACTTTTCATTTTTCTACTCTACAAAGGCACATTTTGTTTGATGTCGTAACGAAGAAGTATCCGAGTTAAACACCAGCGTCATTGAATAAAATTTCTCCAAAAACTACCCAATGAAACCTTTCAAAGATACGCATATAAACACTGAGACAAAAGTAATACTTAGGAGGGGAGGTACAACAGAAATGTCAAATCGAAGTTTAGTGACTAGATTAATTGGGGTCGAGTGAGTGCCATACAACTGCCTCCGATACCTCATGGCATAACTACGTAATCCATGAACTAAAATGAAGTGTCTCAACTGTAAATGCAGCGCAAGAGGTTTTGGCTTTCGACAGATTGTCAAATTAGTGTTCTGCATACTAATGAAGCCGCATTCACACCTGCATTTTCAACGTAAAAATTTTTGGTTCCTAATATAAATCTCCCCATCCAATGCAAAAGCCTCTCACATCACGGTGGTGTGTCCAAATTACTGTCAGGTTTGATAAATTTTCGCGTCTATTCCCGCAGATAAAACGCGAAATTTCGAGATAATGGTAAAACATGTTTCCTTTTGGTGAGGAGATTAATGTTGTAGACGAAAAATATTTGAGCTTAGGTGCATTTTAAGCTAGTGAGTAAATGACATCACTTTCTCCTCGATCCAGCTCTCTGAGGCTTATTTGTCAGAACCACACCAAATAATGGCGGACCGTTAATAATCTATCAAAATAGATAGTTAAATGCTTGCGTAAATCTCGCAATAGGGGAGATATCTGTTTACAAACATTGCTTTTGTTATTCAATTTGCCAACCACAGGAACAAAAGAACCTTTGTTTCGACAGCCAATGAGGCTCTGGTTGGTATATTAATGACAATAGATGACGTCAACGATATCTTCCATATTCGAATGTTCAGCACAAGAACTTTCGAAATGTGAAGAAAAACGTGAAGCGATTTCTGATCGTATTAGCACTTTTAATAACATTCATTTGTTTGCCCTTCACTACATATTTTTACCACGAATTACAGAACATTAGATGAACTAGCTGGTAGCTGGAACAACCACCCATTGAGTACCGATTGCGAAAGGAACAGGTCACCAAGGCAGCTATGACATTTTGGAATGATTTCTACTGCAAACTCTGATTATTTTAGCTGTGCAAAGTGTTTTTGCTAATGATCAAGAACTGAAATAAATGAGTTTGGCACTGCACTGAAGGTGGACCCATATCAGATTGTGGCTCTGACAACGGGGATGAAGTTCCAGATATATCATGTGCTTTGTGTCATGAGCAGCTTCAGCAGTTGCAGCTAAAAAGCATTGAACCATTATCGGATGATGGTTATCATGGTGTAAACTTCAATGTAGCTTTACTCAAGACTGCGATGTTTTGTGACTTTTCATTCCAAAAAAAGAGAATTTCAGTGCCAGGATCATGGCATTTATGCTTATACGCATATGCTTTGTACCACACGTTCTAGGTGCTAAATGATAATAATAATACACATGTTAAAGGGGCTAAGTCACGTTACTTTGGAGTCAGTTTCGGGGAAATCTTTAGTTAATCACGAGTTTAAAAGTCGAAAATGGTAATGTGGAATTCCTTTACTGGTAAAATTATCGTTACATTACAAACAAGATGACTTTGACCAAAAACGACCTTTACCCAGCCGATAAAAACGTCACCGGACTTTTTTCGAGATTACCGAAACGCAATCCGTTTCAATCTTAACCATTTGTGTCCATCCATGCTTTTCTTTCCTTTTGCTGCATTATTTTATGTTGTTCAACCATAGGCAGCCCAAGCTCGCGTCACTACAGACAGCCGTTGAGAATTTAAACGCGTTATAAGACTTTGTATGGGAAATCAAATATCGTCGATTATAAAGCCTAAAAAATGCTCAATTTAACTTTCATTCAATAAAATGAATGAAAATGACCCACCTCTGGTGTATTGTTTTGCCTTTTGGAGCTTATTTTACAGTTTCGGGAAGTCGGTGTTTTCAATGTTCTAAGACGAAGTCTTCGTCTTCCCGAAACCGAAATTAGAACTTCAGTGCAAAGAGCAAATCCTGAAGATCAAATTACCTGCATTTGACATAAAGGATAATAACACGATATCATAACAGGGGCGTATTTTAAAGGTGCACGCACACGAAGAATGTTTCGAGCGTCAAAGATGCTCCAAACTAGGGGAGGAGGGGGAATCTGGGGGCATGCTGCCCCTGACTGCTGCCCCTGAAAAGTTTGAAATTTAGGGTCTCGGAAATGCCATTTCCGACTATTTTCGAAGGACATTTCAATAATTAAATGTGAAGAATAATGCAGTAGTTACTTGTTTATTTTACCTATCTGTCGAGTTTTCTCTGCAGCAAGCTACAACACAAACAAAGGGTTTACAATACAAGCAGAGGGCAATACGTCGCAAACTCTGTTATAATATCATCATCATAGTCATATTTCTTTAAAAAATAACCGGGAACTGGGGGACTGGTGATAAGACTGACACTGTGTGGGGGCCTCGAAGGGTAGAGTTTTTTTTTTTGCTTTCGTCTACGCTTCTTGCCATTAAGGCCTGGCTAAAAGGGTCCAACATGCAACATCATCCAACATTGTTGAATCCAACATGTTGCACTCGTTTGGACACCATGTTTCATCAAACATCGTCGTCAACATCATCCAACGTTTCTTTTGTTCTAAGAAGTGAACAACGGTGTGCCATTTGTTTGGCCATCACATTCAACAGTGTTGCATGCGCGCTTGCACTGCGGTTATCGGTATCCATGGTGATGGTTTATTCTTTGCATCTGTTTCGCGCGTTGCCACGTCAGTTCAAGCTTCAGAATGGTGAACGAGCCAAGTCTTGAATATCTGAGCGGCGAAAGCTTGAGCATGCACTCTCTCTTCAAACAGATAGCCTTTCTTCTGTTCAAAGCTCTCAGGGGCATGGCGCCAATGTATCTGCAGGATCTTTTGTAAGTCAAAACCCCGGGACACTACGCAGAGACGCCCTGGGTCTTCACAAGGTTCCTCACACCTGCATGGTGCGAGACCTCTGGAGACCGCGCAATTGCTGTTGCAGTTCCCAGATTCTGGAACAGCCTTCCTCTTGCCATCAGAGAGAGTGACTCTATTGATAATTTTCAAAGGAACTTGAAAATGCCAACAAGGCGAGAGTTTGTTTTCTAAGGATTTTAGGTAGATTTTGGTTCCAGACCCTTGAGTCCAACATGCTGCATCCAACACGTTGCATTCGTCTGGCCACCTTGTTGTCGTTCGACACTTTTCAACGCGTCCAACAATGTTGGATGATGTTGGATCCGTTTGGCAAGGCCTGTATGAGTTAATGAAAAGATACTGGAAATACACAAACAGAGAGACACCAGTTAATTCGAAATTTAAAAAACTTGACCCGATTTTATGATGACTTTAAAAAATTTAATGCCTCCATGGAATGAGGATTCCCGGATTTGAGCTGTGCGCACGGGCGTACGTGCGTATATGGACGCTACGCCCCTGGAGATATCAACAGGCAATTTAATCTTTGCAAATGTTCAAAAGTACATGAAATGAGATTGATTGACTTATTTTTGTTCTATGGATCTACGCACATCACAGACACTTGTTATCAATGCGTTCTGAAAAGGCCACAGCTTCTCTTTGATATAGACAATTAATGGTCTTAAGAGAAAATTTAGTACTGGTAATAGGACTGAGTAGAGTCCAATTCGGTCTGTAATTATACAAGTGACAACAAAATCAGACGACTGTGAAGCAGAAGTCTGATTTGTTTATCACAAGTATGATTACAGACCGAATTAGATGACGTGAAGTCCTCTTACCAATTAATCATAAAAACAATTACAATTTTTATGAAAAAAAGGGAAAATTTGCAT
>NC_090882.1:21950900-21953400 GCF_036669935.1 Montipora foliosa | reverse complement strand
GGAAGGCTTTGTAAATTGTATTCAGCGGTTATTGGGGCTCATTGCCATGAGTTCTGGTTACAAAATTGGGGAACTTAAGCAACGACAACGAGAACGTCATCTAAAAACATAAATTCGCGTTATTTTAATCACTTCGTGATTATTTCAACCTTTTTAATATGACAAGGGTGTCGTAGTTCCTCAAAAATGACAAAGGTCGAAAAGGCACTTAATTTAGGGTAGAAAATGAAAATTATCGTCAAGTGCTGACGTTCTTCATAAAACCTAAAATTTGGCTATTTCACGTTGTTTTTTTTGCTGACGACGACAAAGAAGTGGACAAAAGTGAAAAACGCACGTGTAGGGCGTGCAAAGCTATTTGTGAAGTTCTCGTTGCCGTTGCCGTTGTCGTTGCTTAAGCTTCCTATTTTTAACAGACCGACCTGTTTAGCACGGCGACAATCGCGTCGTAGGATCATTTGCTTGTCATCAATAAATCTCTTTCATAATGGCGGCCAAATAAAGTTCTCTTTTGTTTCAGTGCTAATAAGCCTTTCTAGCCTCGCTACGACGGGCAAATTTCAAAACAATATTTGTTTCAAAATGAGGGCAGTAGGTCTAATTAAACATAAATACAAAAGAATGTAACAGTGATGGCCATTTATGAAAGTGTTCTATACACAAGTCACTCCGGCTGCTGATTTGTTCTTTCCCCACTTCAACATCAACTGCTCCGTTTGTAAACTTCCACCTCCATCTGAGCCCTGGACAAATTAAAATCTGCGTACGACTATACTTAAAAACAGGGGCAGCTGTAGTGTCAAGTATAGCGAAGATATCGATGACATCACCTATTGGTATTTATGTGCCAACCAGAGTCTTATTGGATGCCGAAACAAAAAATTCTTTCGAGCGGTGGTTGGCAAATTTGAATATCAAAAGAAATTTGACGTCAATGTTTGTAAACAGATATCTTCCCTATTACTAGTTTAACAATGCAATGCGTGTGTACGCGGCTGAATTAATATGGGGCATAAGAGTTTCGGCTTTCAAACTTTTTAACTCGTGTTTTGCATCTTTAATAAGCTGAAGTTACACGCTAAATAATGAAGTCATTTTTATATTTATACTCTAATGATTTCTAATTACCAATACATTACTCTTCATTGCCTCAGTAGTAGTCTTCATTTGTTCCTTTCATTGTTTATTAAGTTACCATTGACCCGTGGCCCTTAAGGGCGAAGGGCCTAATTGTTTTAGTATCACCCAACTAGTCGGACAGAAAAGGCAATAATAAAGTTAGCAAATGCAAGTTAAAGAAATTCTATTTGGGAATAAAATGAAAAAAAAAAAAAAAAAAAAACGTCACGCTTTTCGCTACTCAACGACTATTAATAACAGTCCTCTAGTAGCGTAGCCAATCAAAATGCAGGATTTGCATTAGCCCACTAGTTTGGTGATACATATTACTATTAAACTATATCTGCTATGGCCAAAGAATTTCTCGAACAACGAACCACATCCCTGATTTTTTTATCCTTCACCTAAAAGTCTCATTCACTCAGCCTAGCTACTTTAATTCTTTTGACTGTCGAACGCACTGATTACTACCAGTTAAATCGACAGGATTGTTTTACTGGAAAATACACCACTCATAAAATTCATACGAAACTACGTCCTCACTAGTGAGGATATTATTCATGACGTCATTTCCCGCCTTTGCATGGTTGTTTGTGCAAACAGTCAGTGAAAAATGGCGAGTGATAGATTCGTGAAGTTCTTTGAAGCTGACGTAAAATCCTTCTCTGGGAAACAAGAAAATGCTAACACGAAGAATAAAACTTCATAGAACTTAAAATTATTCCAGGAGTTCTTTGCAAGTGAAGAGGAAATGCGAAAATTGAGGAAATTCCTGTTGCAAGAAAGTTCTAGTTGCAAGAATTAGCGATAAAGTTTGTGCTCGGTGTTAGAAAGAAAAATGGTGACTAAAACACTTCTATCTACATAATAAAAAGAAACTTACACAGTGGCTTGAAGATATGAATTTTGTTTTCTCGTGTTAAAAACAATATTTCACTCGTTGCGCTCGTTCGTAAATATTGTTTTTACCACTCGATTAGGGGTAGAAGCTGAATAATTGGATGTCGATTATTCATTATTCTTTGTGTGTTTTGTTCGAATTATTCATTATTCTTTTTAAATTTTTGTAAGTTACTCATTATCCATTGTTGTTACTCATTATTCCACTCGCATATAACTGCACTATTCATTATTCCGGCGTTTTCAGACCCAATTATGCATTATTCATTTTTTATTTATACTCGTTATTCATTATTTATTATTCAGCTTCCAACCCCGACACTCGAAATAACATTCATGTCTTCGCACCGCGGTGTAATATCCTCTATATATTTCTGGGTACACAAGAGATCGTTCACCGACACCTTAAGATAAAACCTGTCCTTTCACTCTTTAAAATGCTACTATGATCAAAAAATCACTTCCTTTATTTTTTTTCTTC
>NC_090882.1:21933400-21945900 GCF_036669935.1 Montipora foliosa | reverse complement strand
ATTGTCTTTGATATCACATCTATGCCGGAATGAAGGTCTATTGGGTATCAATAAACAGTCAAACAATGCCAAATGAGCCTGATTGATCTTGTGTACCGTAGCGTGAAAACAAAAGCTCCAAAAACTCATCCGTAATCCATGACAAAAATCTTCTCCTATCGCCGTGAATATCGACTCATTCAAGCTTCCACTTGGCCAGTCGTTGCATGGTCGACTTAGAATCCTTCCTACCGGTTTGAAAGCTAAAACCAGGCTTTGAGACAGCAACAAATTCCATATTAACCAGGAGCAGCAAAACCCACGCCATACACTCATCATTCGTGTGCAACAATGCAATGCGACAATGCACTTTAAAAAACGAAAATAATAAGGACAGTTTATCAACTGGAATTGGCCATGCCTAAGCGACATAATACTATATAGTCACTATTTACGAGAAATGGAAAGCAATGCTCCCTAATGTTAAAAGCTATTAAAGGGGCTAGGTCACGCATGCAATTTTTGGCAATTTCAGCACTGATCGAATGGTCGTAGAATTAACTAAAATATCAAAAGTACTGTTCAAAACTATAGAAGAACTCTAAAAAAACCACAGGGAAGCCAAGAAGGGACATGAATGGACAAAACAGGAGAGGATTGAAATGGATTGAATTTGGGTAAATTTGAAAAACGTCGGCCCACCTTTTTTCAAATTTATATCAGTCTATATCAAAATGGCATTTACACAACAGGAAAATCATCTAAGTTGTTATGTGGCAGTGGTTTTGCAAATGAAAGACTTTCGCTTTGCCAAGTTGACGTTTAAAGCTCATAATTAACAAAATGAAACAAAATTCCCTAAAATAGCGTGACCTAGCCCCTTTAAAGGACCATTTATATTTATTTATTTTAGCTTTATTTTTACTCTTAGTTCTCTATGTTAGTGTTTAGCGTTTCTGTATTAAAAGTAACAATAATAAAAAGCACCAGAAAAAAAGAAAATTAATGATACGAATAAAATTAACGAATGCTGTGTCACCCCGAGTCAACAGTAACTATCAGCAATGCCGAACAGTTTTATCCGCACAGCTAATGACCGTTTGGCAGACTGAAGGGCACAGATAAAATCACCTAACGAATGCTGTGTCGCACAAAGTCAAAGGTAACTATCTGCTGTGGTGGGATGGTCTTCCCCGAACTCTTTTATCCGCACATCTAATGCCCGCTGCTTTGACCGCAGAGCAGAGGTAAAATCACCTAACGAATGCTGTGTCACTCCGAGTAAATGGTAACTAGCAGCTGTGCTTGCATGATCTTCTCCGAATAGTCTTAACCGCACATCTAATGACCGTTGGGCAGACTGAAGGGCAGAGGTAAAATCATCTAAAGAATGCTGTGTCGCACAAAGTGAAAGGTAACTATCTGCTGTGGTGGCATGATAGTCGCCGAACTGTTTTATCCGCACATCTAATTCCCGCTGCTTTGACCGTAGAGCAGAGGTAAAATCACCTAACGAATGCTGTGTCACTCCGAGTAAATGGTAACTATCAGCTGTGCTTGCATGATCTTCTCCGAATAGTCTTAACCGCACATCTAATGACCGTTGGGCAGACTGAAGGGCAGAGGTAAAATCACCTAAAGAATGCTGTGTCGCACAAAGTGAAAGGTAACTATCTGCTGTGGTGGCATGATAGTCGCCGAACTGTTTTATCCGCACATCTAATTCCCGCTGCTTTGACCGTAGAGCAGAGGTAAAATCACCTAACGAATGCTGTGTCACCCCGAGTAAATGGTAACTATCAGCTGTGCTTGCATGATCTTCTCCGAATAGTCTTATCCGCACATCTAATGACCGTTGGGCAGACTGAAGGGCAGAGGTAAAATCACCTAACGAATGCTGTGTCGCACAAAGTGAAAGGTAACTATCTGCTGTGATGGCATGATCTTCCCCGAATTGTTTTATCCGCACATCTAATGCCCGCTGCTTTAACCCCAGAGCAGAGATGAAATCACCTGACGACTGCTGTGTCACCCCGAGTGAATCGTAACTATTGGCTGTGGTGGCATGATCTTCTCCGAACTGTTTTATCCGCACATCTAATGCCTGCTGCTTTGACCGCAGAGCAGAGATAAAATCACCTAGCGAATGCTGTGTCACCCCGAGTGAATCGTAACTATTGGCTGTGGTGGCATGATCTTCTCCGAATAATTTTATCTGCAAATCTAATGCCCGTTGCTTTGACTGAAGAGCAGAGGTAAAGTCACCTAACGAATGCTGTGTCACTCCGAGTAAATGGTAACTAGCAGCTGTGCTTGCATGATCTTCTCCGAATAGTCTTAACCGCACATCTAATGACCGTTGGGCAGACTGAAGGGCAGAGGTAAAATCATCTAAAGAATGCTGTGTCGCACAAAGTGAAAGGTAACTATCTGCTGTGGTGGCATGATAGTCGCCGAACTGTTTTATCCGCACATCTAATTCCCGCTGCTTTGACCGTAGAGCAGAGGTAAAATCACCTAACGAATGCTGTGTCACTCCGAGTAAATGGTAACTATCAGCTGTGCTTGCATGATCTTCTCCGAATAGTCTTATCCGCACATCTAATGACCGTTGGGCAAACTGAAGGGCAGAGGTAAAATCACCTAACGAATGCTGTGTCGCACAAAGTGAAAGGTAACTATCTGCTGTTGTGGCATGATCTTTCCCGAACTGTTTTATCCGCACATCTAATGCCCGCTGCTTTGACTGTAGAGCAGAGATGAAATCACCTGACGAATGCTGTGTCACCCCGAGTGAATCGTAACTATTGGCTGTGGTGGCATGATCTTCTCCGAACAATTTTATCCCCACATCTAATGCCCGCTGCTTTGACCGCAGAGCAGAGATGAAATCACCTAACGAATGCTGTGTCACCCCGAGTGAATCGTAACTATTGGCTGTGGTGGCATGATCTTCTCCGAACACTTTTATCCGCACATCAAGTGCACGCTGATCAGACTGTAGAGCAGAGAAAAAATCACCTAACGAATGCTGTGTCACCCCAAGTAAATGGTAACTATCAGCTGTGCTTGCATGATTTTCTTCGAATAGTCTTATCCGCACATCTAATGACCGTTGGGCAGACTGAAGGGCAGAGGTAAAATCACCTGACGAATGCTGTGTCGCACAAAGTGAAACGTAAGTATCTGCTGTGGTGGCATGATCTTCCCCGAACTGTTTTCTCCGCACATCTAATGCCCGCTGCTTTGATCGCAGAGCAGAGGTAAAATCACCTAACGAATGCTGTGTCATCCCGAGAAAATGGTAACTATCAGCTGTGCTTGCATTATCTTCTCCGAATAGGCTTATCCGGACATCTAATGACCGTTGGGCAGACTGAAGGGCAGAGGTAAAATCACCTAACGAATGCTGTGTCGCACAAAGTGAAAGGTAACTATCTGCTGTGGTGGCATGATCTTCCCCGAACTGTTTTCTCCGCACATCTAATGCCCGCTGCTTTGATCGCAGAGCAGAGGTAAAATCACCTAACGAATGCTGTGTCATCCCGAGAAAATGGTAACTATCAGCTGTGCTTGCATTATCTTCTCCGAATAGGCCTATCCGGACATCTAATGACCGTTGGGCAGACTGAAGGGCAGAGGTAAAATCACCTAAAGAATGCTGTGTCGCACAAAGTGAAAGGTAACTATTAGCTGTGCTTGCATGATCTTCTCCGAATAGTTTTATCCGCACATCTAATGCCCGTTTGGCAGAATGAAGGGCAGAGTTAAAATCATCTAACGAATGCTGTGTCGCACAAAGTGAAAGGTAACTATCTGCTGTGGTGGCATGATCTTCCCCGAACTGTTTTATCCGCACATCTAATGCCCGCTGCTTTGATTGTAGAGCAGAGATGAAATCACCTGACGAATGCTGTGTCACCCCGAGTGAATCGTAACTATTGGCTGTGGTGGCATGATCTTCTCCGAACAATTTTAACCGCACATCTAATGCCCGCTGCTTTGACTGCAGAGCAGAGGAAAATTCACCTAACGAATGCTGGATCACCCCGACTGAATAGTAACTTTCCGCTGTGCTTGCGTGATCTTCTCCGAACAGTTTTTTCCGCACGTGTAATGCCCTTTGGACAGACTTGAGTGCAGAGATAAAATCCCCTAACAAATGCTGGATCACCCCGATTGAATGATAACTATCAGCTGTGCTTGCATGATCTTCTCGGAACAAATTTATTCCCACATCTAATTCACTTTGGGCAGACTGGAGAGCAGACGTAAAATCACCTAACAAATGCTTTGTCACCCCAAGTGATAGGTAGCTGTGGGTTAAGAATGCATTTGCTTCTTGTCTATCTGTTCTCAATACGATATCAAGAGCGCCGCATGGTTTGAAATCAAAAGCATTTGAGTAGTTTTTCCCGTGGAGGTGCAATTCAACGAAGTCTTGGTAGACGTTTGCGAGAGGCTGATTGCATTCTTGAGAATGAATGGTCACAGTTGAATCAACGTGCCCCTCTGGGTCTGAAGAGCTATGTTTGAATTGCTCCAGCGTTGCCAGGTGACGTGCGACTGATTCTTCAAAACCTGATCCAACAATTCCCTCTTCGGTAAATGTTGACCCCAAAAGTGTCAAAACCTTAGCGCAAAAATGAAACAAATAAAAAGGGGTTTCGGAATTTATCTGGAGGTCATTTAATATTTGGAGGGCAGGGTTGATTACAAATTGCTTGGTGTCAGTGTCAAAGAAATTCTTTGCTGCTTTCCTGACGTGAAATATAACTAGGAATTGCATTGGCCAATTACCCGAGATACCAGTGTTTATTTGAAGCTCTTTGACATTGTTTCGTTCTTTTCCTTTGCATGCCAGAGATGGAATAACAATGAGGTCTTCTTTGGGAGAACTGCACTCCTCGCGTGCTTTGTTATAGTAGTAAGTCGAGGTAAATGGGTCGTTTAAGAACTGATAATAGACCGCCATAACTTGGTAAACAACCAGCCTTAAAATTTTCTGCTCTCCACTTTCACCCATTAAAGAAAGAGCTTCTTGCAGGCAGTGTATCCCGCTCTCATCCTCGCCGATAACAAGCTCACAGATGCCAAAATAACACTTGTACTTACTCCTTTCATCATCAGAAACTGATGATGAAGATGACGACTGGATTTCATGTGCCTTCTTGAGAAGTTGCATTGCACTTCCTTCTGCTCCCCAAGTAATCTCACCAAATGCTTTAGAAGCTAGTAAACGACTCTGGTAATGCGTCTTTCCAAGATCCTTGGCTGCCTTTAGGGCCGAATCGTAGATATTATTGAAATTTTGCGACTCAATGGAACACGAAAACAACGAGTCCAGAAACATTTCTGCTTTTATCAAAACTTTAAAAACATTCTCGGCTATCCTAGGATCTGTGCAGCCGTCTACCAGGCTTTCTATAAAAAGATGTTTTTCCTCATAGAATGCAACGAATGCATCCATAGAATGACCATGTAGAAACTCGTCATTCAGTTTGTCGAAACGAGAAATGAAATACGCATGGATACGGCACTTTGCATTTGCTATTATTTCTTTCATTCCTTGTTCTCCCGTTTCTTTAGCAAATGACTGAAGAAGTTTATGCATTGTGAATGTTCCACACTGGGAGCTTGAATCGAGAAGGGATTTTCTTCGGAGTCGTTGCAACATTTTCGTGGCCTCAATTAACCCGGTAACATTCAGTACAGCTGAGGCGAGCTTCATGGTGAAACATCCTGGCAGAACAGACAAAGACACAAATGCTTCTTTTTCTGCGGGAGAAAGTCTGTGGAAGGACTTTTCATATAGGAACTGCAATCTTTTATCAGCTGGATAATCTGGATTGTCTAAGATGTCAACGATACTTTCTTTTGCGGACTCTGTGAACTCAATCAAACACTGACTTGGTTGAACATCATCTTCACAAACTAAAGAGCACATTAATCTCATTGCAAGAGGCACACACCCACATATTTGGGCAATTCTTGCGCAGTCGTCAGGACTAGCATTTGGCACTAATTCATGAACTAGAGCACGAGAGGAGGTATTATCCAGTGGCCTTATTCGTATTGATCTGTGACCTTGGAAATTCAAGTTCATATATTCAAATGATTCTCGTGTGGTCACCACCAGAGTTATCTTCTCATTTCGCGTCAGAATTTCTTCAAATAGTTGCAGGACGTCTTCTTTTACTTTTGGGAAGCCACTCTCTAGTAGATCATCTACATTATCCAGAATAAGTACGAAGGAATCTGAAATGCTACCCAGGGTCTCGATGAGTTCATTTTCAAAGGACAGAGCCTGAGGTACTGATCTCTGACTCGTGGTGGGTTGCCTTACGAGGCTGAAAAGCTTTGATGTCAGATCTCCCTTTGTCTGAAGTCCTCGTAATGAAAGGAAACAAACAGGAAAGCCTCGGGACTGCAGTTGGTGCCCCGCCGCTATTGCAACCGATGTCTTTCCGAATCCGGGTGAGCCCCAGATGGTCACAAGTCGGGTATTTTCGGAACTCACGAGATCCACGATCTCTTGGCATTCACTCTGTCGGCCAGTGAAGTTTGGAACCATTGAAGGAAGACAAGATCTTGCGACTGTTGGCTTGATGTCTTTGATATGCAAAAGTAAAACACAAAGTAAACATTGCTTATTTTTTTGGATATCCTTGGCCTCTTTGAGACTGTATAAACTGAAGAGACAATACCAAGAAACAAGAACAAACAATATCTTTAACCTTGTGCAAACAACCTAAATGTTATTCATGATTAGAATAATCCACAGCAGACATGCTCAGTTTCAATGCATTAGTTAAAAGGGGCCTGCTTTAGATTCTATACGACGAGGAAGAGAACGAGTACGAGTTTTGACTATTTGTTTTCAGCGAAAATACTAAGAAGATTTATAACCCCTACGATTAATTTTACTCTTTGTTAGCAGTATAGGTTGCTCAGTTATTCTTATTGCTGGTAACTTAACCTTTTTTGCTGATCGAAAAATGCCAAAACTGCTACCGTGTTGTTGACTTGTTGCCGTACTCCTCATGGAGAACGACTACGAGTACGAGATTTTCTCACAGACCAACAGTGAGCGCGCGCAAACGAGCGTCATTTTGGCGGGAAAAACGTGATGCCGTCGTCATTTTAGTACGAGATTTTGCAAAAATGTCGTCGAATCAAAACAAGACAACAACACGGTAGCAATTTTGGCATTTTTTGATGAGCAAAAAGGCTCCCCTACCTGCAATAAGAATAACTGAGCAACCTATACTGCTAACAAAGAGTAAGATTAAGCGTACGGGTTAATCTTACTCTTTGTTAGGAGTGTAGATTGCTCAGTTATTCTTATTACTGGTAGCTGAGCCTTTTTGCTGATCAAAAAATGCCAAAACTGCTACGATGTTGTTGAATTGTTTTGACAGGACATCATTTTTGCAAAACCTCGTAGTAAAATGACGACGGTATCACGTTTTTCCCGCCAAAATGACGTTGGTTTCCGCGAGCTCACTGTTGTTCTATGAGAAAATCTCTTACTCGTAGTCTCGTCTTAGAATCTAAAGCTCTCTAATAGGGATACTAGGGAGTTTTAGCAAAGACGACGGCTACATCTACTACAGCAACGCCACAAAGCAAGAATATTATTGGTTGAAAAAGGAAAAATACTCGTGCTGCACGTGGAGCACGGGGTGCTTTCCATTATGCCAAAGATTTCGGAAATTTCGGTCGGAAATCAAATGGAAAGGTCCGTTTCGGTTTCTTCCGACCGGAATATTTGGGATCACCTCTGGAGGTGGTCCACTTATTTCTGTTGGAATATTCCGACCGAAATTCGCCGTTCCATTTTTGACAAATCGGTTCTTTGTCCTAATTAGGGAATTCGGAAAAGAAATAAAAAGTGGCAAGAGTCATTCCTATTGGGTGGCCCGGTTTAATCGAAAAATGTCGTTCCATTTTCCTTCGGCATTCCCGCTTACCTCTGACCGGTCGGTTTGGCATAATAGGGAGCTTAAAATTTTACGACGGCGACGGACACAACAACGCCGCAAAACAATGATGTCATTGGTTAAAAGAGCATAAATAATAGTGCTGCACGTGCAGCACGGATTTTAGCAGGAATGTTTGCGGTCCTCTTCATAATGACGACGTGAAATCACCAGATTTGAGGTTTTGACGACAACGTGAGCATGCAACAGAAAATCTTTCATTCTCTATTTTCACTTTGTAACTGCTCGTACCAATTCACTTTTAGGATACTTCGCCCAAACTGTAAGAAGTGAACGACACAGAATAACCTCGAAAGACTCTTGGTAAAGCAAAGTGATATTTTGAGGAGACGTTTTCGTTTATGTCTCCTTCGTAGATCTTAAGGTCCCTAACGGAAAGCACCCACGGATTTCCGTGCGTTTCTTTGCCGTACTCCACAAAACAACAACGTGAAATCCCCAAATTTTATGTTGTAGCGACAACGTGAGCATATAACAATGAACCATTTAATTTCTATTTTTACTCTACAACCGATCATACGCCAAGAACAACAGTGCTTACTTAGATCTAAAAAAATCTAACTTACAGAGCTTTTGCCCGCAATTGGCGAGGGCTACTCGAGGCCGCAAGAGAGGAAAAAAGAAATTTAACAGTCCCATAAATGATATTCAAATTAAGAACCAACTTAGAAGCAATCTAGTTTGTCGTGTAGTTTATATCCAGGGTGATGTTCTCGGGGCAAGAACAATATCTCACTCGTTCGCTTCGCTCACTCGTGAGACATTGTTCTTGCAACTCGAACATAAAATTCATATCTTCTCGCCACCGTGTAATATCCTCTATTTAGTGTTTTGATAGAGAGTGGAATGCTTTTGCAATCAGGGGGCTCAGTTCTTGCTTGCTCAACATAGTAATTCTCGTTAGAAACAGATCTAGGCCCCTACCAGTTAAAGGATAGTTTTCCCGTATTTTACAACCTGAATAAGACGGAATAATCGCAAAATACGTTCGATAGTGCTAAATATATTTTGAGTGACGTTTTCGTTGCCAAAGCAGTCTTCTTTGCTGAAATTCCCTGTTGTAGAAGTCAAAGAAATTCAAGTCAAATCAACACAGATCCAAACTTGGTCACGTTCCAGAGATGACGTAAACGAACAAAACTTCTTTGCACTGCAGAAATTATTTGGTGACAAAAAGGAAAGCAAAGTTGTTTGTGATGTCATGTCAGCAATTGACCCATGGCTTTGATTAGCTTAGCTGTGGTACAAAATTTAGTAACAAACGGTTTCGTTTATTCTTATTTCAAATGTACATGGCAGATTTTTCTTTCGAAACATCATGGTTTTCTGAGATGAAAACAATTAGTCCCAATTAGTCATGTCCCAATCAAAAATTTCACTTCCGGTGGGTTACAAAACTGCACTGGTAGGGAGACTGGGAACGGAACTATGACGTCACTTACGATAAATTTTTCCGGGGCCCGAATATTCTTTCTTTTTAGATTCGGAAGTTGCTGAAACTGTTTCTGAGATGTGCTATATTTGCTTGCAATAATGAAAGTAGACAAAAGAACAAACTTTTCATCCCTAAAATTGCGTTCTTGTTTTGACGTCACAGTTTCGGGGATTGTACAGTGTTGCAATAAATAACTGAAATCTTCTTCCGGTCAAAAATTATGTGTTTTGTCATGCCTATTGCTATCCTTGCTGTTTTTCAAAATAGGCTTGAAAACAGTTAAGTTTTACTTCTTACCTGTTTTTTCCGCTTCTCTATCTCTTTCATCTTGCCTCTTTTTTAGCTCATGGATCTCGTTCTCCAACGCAATGATATCGTCTTTGCTTGCATTCCCTTCTAGTTTCATCCTCAATTCAGCTGTCAAATCCTCCACAGCTGAAGTAATATGCTCCTCTACCCTTGTACAAACCTTTTCGGCTGCCAAATTGCATTCCCTTTGCTCTGTTTTCCAGTCTTCGATCATCTGTTCCAACCTGGCGACCTCTTCTTTGTCAGCAGCAAGGATCTGCACGTTCTGTGTTATGGCTGTTAAGAAATCCCTAATCTCTTCCATATCTGCATTTCTGCTCTCTAAACATTTTATGTATGCTTGATTCTCTTTCTTTACCTGTTCTTCCAACTTACGGACTTCTGTTGTTGGAAAGTCAGATGCAGTCAAACTTCCAATGGCATCAATCGATGCAGTTGAGATTCCCAGAGCTTTGAACGCTTCATTAGCATACTGAATGTTCTGGTCAAATGTTGCTTTGTCCATCTCCAAGCGAGAGGAATGACAAACCGTATTCCTCAAACGCCGAAGCTGATCAATGGCCAGTGCAAAGGTTTCGGCATTATCTCCTACTGGGCTCAACACAGATCCATGGAAACTTCCATGAGGAATAGCTCGGGGCTTCACATACAAATCACTAAGTGTTGTGTGATGCATGCTGAAGGACTTTGCAAAGATAGTAGCCTGGAACAAGGCAGTGCAATCCCATTCATTGTATGACTGGTGGGTAGGAACTTTGGTTTTCCCTCCCTCTTCAGAGAAAAAGAGATATCTCACAGCAGCGGAGTCATTCCAAAGCTGGTATCCAGGGCGATGCCCAATGGTGGTGTCCCACATCGTCTTAAAAGTCTGACGTAAAGCCTTTGGGAATTCATTTAAAACCAGAGACAAACACTTGAAATGATTTAACTCCTCGTCACGATAAGGGTGCAAGGACATCACGAATTAGTGATAATAAGGCAATGCCGCAATGGCGAGAAGGACCTAAACCAAAAATAAATGAATAAATATAATAAGTGGATTTCAATTCATTCACCTCTTACAGGAAAATAAATTATGATTTGCTCATTCTGGAAAGCTCGGCTTTAACACGTTCTCAAAAAGAGAACAAGAAAATAATTTTCAAAGCTATGATGTCTGAAACGGAATTTTTTAAAGACACAGAGGGCAAGAGTTCCAATACTCGCTCCGTGTCGACGACTTTTGCCTGGCTTACAAAATGAGTTTTTTAATACGCACAGAAACCTATCCGATGCATGACGATTCATTTTAAGTTGAAGCGACGCAGAGTCCATCCGCCATTTCCTGCAAGCGCTTGTTGGAAGAAAAAAATTGCATGCCGCACAAATGAAATAGGAAAAAATTCTTGCACCACTGCAAGCAAGAAAACAAAATGTTGCAAAGCTATTTCATCATTTCTGGGGGGGGGGGGGGGGGGCTTTACAAAATCCCAGCAAAACTGCAACCATTCCGGATAATCTGCAAGCCAGCGAGCAACTCTGGTTAGCCTATTAAAATAACACATTGATTGGCTTAAATAACGCTCTGGTTAGCCTAAAAAACACACCGGTTGGCCTACAGTTAGCTTAGGTAGCTTGCGGTTTGCCCTTATAATGGAATAAGGGATTTCTTGCTTGCTCGGCTCACATGGCTCCAAGTCATTACGGTTAGCCTAAATTACATATTGGCTAGCCTAGTTAGCACTGTAGTTAGCCTACAGTTCCTTAGGTAGCTTGCGGTTATTGGGATCAGGGATTTCTGGCTTGCTGGCTCGCACTGTATCCAAACTCGTTAGCTTATCACCATCAGTAATGGAGGTAAATTTTTCTATTTAAAGAATCAAGTTTTATCAGACAAAGAAAAATGATTTGTTCATTTTTAATCTTTTCAACTGAAGCATTTTCATGTAATTATTTTTTATTTTCTATTGAAATATAAGGTTTTTGCCTGGCTTACAAAATGAGTTTGCACAGAAACCTATCCGATGCATGACGATTCATTTTAAGTTGAAGCGACGCAGAGTCCATCCGTCGCAGAAACTAAACCAAAACCGTTATATGTGTAAACAAAAGCGAGCCCTATCCAATATGCTTTTTCCTTTCGGCGAAAGAGATATCCGGTATAGAGTAGATAAATCCAAAAAGATCGCATTTTAGCAACCAAGAGGTCAATCGTTAAGAAATTTCGATCGCTGACTCTAGTTTGAAGAAATTTGAATGAAGCTTACAAAGTTTCAATGCAAAGAGCCAACAATTTGACAGTCCAGCCAATCCTTTTTCATTCATCTAAATTAGGGAGACATCAGTGGAAAACCCAAGTGTTTCTGGAGATAAGCACTATACCCTGCATATAAGAAGAGTTAGACGATAGCACAGAGATCCCGAGAAAAATGCGAGCCAGCACGCGTGCATTGCATATCTTTACAGGATCAGTCCTGCAGTACACAGATTAGCGAACATTCGTTTATATTACATGAGGAGGTAGGTGAGACTAAAAGCACATGGTCTGACGCTTTTTTTTTTCTGGGTTGCCGTATGGCAATCCCAGTCGGAAAGTGGGTGGCATTTGTTCGGTGTTATTTTATTTATTATTTTTTTCTTTTTCCGTGTCGGTAAAAGTCTTGCCTGTCACTTTGGCGTTTTAGTGCATCTTATGTTGTTTGTTTCAATAAAATGTTTCGCTGGAAAAGGATTCCGTGATATTTTCTGCCTTTGTGAATTATAATACCATGTTGTGTACTGAATTTTCGAGCTTA
>NC_090882.1:21923400-21928400 GCF_036669935.1 Montipora foliosa | reverse complement strand
TTCACTGCCAACCTTTTCGTTTAACGCTGGTTGTAGCCGCTGTTTGTTTTATGTTTTTGATTAAGTTGAAATGGCCAAAGAGCAAGAGTATTTATGGGGTGGATTTAAATTACCGCAGATTTTATATTTGCATATCTAAAATTGGTTCATCGAGATTGAAAAAGTGCAATTCGTGCTGATCAGCACAGGTATCCCAAACGCCTTGGGTGCCCTGAGATCCTGTATAGTGGACTTTTCATTTAGTATACTTGAACACGAAAATGCAAGTGTATTTTTTTTTTACCGCCACCTTGGACATTTCATTGTTTCATACATGACCTGCTGGAAGCATGCAAACGTTGTTGTAGTCGAACATGGCGGCGAACCCGGTTTCATCTGCAGCAGCTGGAGTCACCACAACTTCCAAATCGAACTCATCTAAAAAAGAAAAAGAAACGTTGCTTGCCGTGCTGCAGTTTTTAAAGAAGAACAAGTTACCTGTAAGGAAAGTTAATGATTCGTAGCTCGTAGCGGCGGCGTTAACTTGTAAGAAGAAGTTTGCTTAAAAAGTAATACCGTCTATAATAGTACTTCATTCAGCTTTTTAACACAATTCTTATGTTGTCCTCAAAGGAAACTGAGAAGATCCTCAGGCAAGAGTCCAACTGTTTTGATTCTCTAGAAGAAATAAATCTTCAGACTACTCCAGATGCTGAGCCAGATATCTCTTCAGTTTTGTCTGCTTACAACAGGCGAGTTTTGTCCTTAGGTTGATACCGTTTTATCCTCGACTTGCGCAAATCCCATAATACACCTCTTCTACCCCCAGAAAATTTGCGTAGCATTGTTTTCGATTTCTCTTGGGACATCTTCATGTCCCAGGGGGAAAGGAAAGGGAAAGGAAAGGAAAGGAAGTTTATGTAAGTGTCTAGTCGTTCCCGGCGTTGTCAATCAATGGTTTCCGATAATCGATAAAATCAATGATAATCAATAATAATCAATAACAATTAATCGATTGGTATTGGAAATCGATAAAAATCGAAGACTTAAAGTTGTGTGAGTATCGATTTCTATTGATTTTCATCGATTGTTATCGATTATTATTGATTATGAAATTTGTCATTTTCTTAAATAAAACGCACCATATGAATGAACAAATCGTTCAGTTATCTTTATTTGTTGTGTTTTATGTTAAATTTGTAGCATTTTTACCCCTTATTACTATTAAAAGCTCACTTAAATTACTAGACTCTGATCGTCTCGAAACAAGAACAAAATTGTCTTCAAGTCTCTCCAGTGTCACTCTCTTCCAGCTTGTTCATTGGTTGAGGAAATTGTTTTTGTCTGCGCTCACTGTCATGCTGCCTGCATATACGCATGCAGGCCAAGAACATACATCTTGAACATTCACTTCAAAAGGGCATTCGTGATAGCCCTTGACGACACAGCGCACTGACAATTCAACTTGCTTCGCCATCTCTGGAACAAGCAAACTCCGTAAGAAGCGTGTTCTGGGAATCCCGGTTGAAGTGCAACAATAGAAGTGCGCAATCGAATTACCCAATTACCCTGGACGTGTAAAATGCCCGGGACCAATGAAGCACGCCCACGCTAACGCGCGCCAGAAAGTTGCATAATGAATTATTAATCAATGATTTTCTATAGAAATCAATGGTAATCAATAGCAATTAAGACTCCGAGTGTGAGTATCGATTATTATCGATTGGTTGCACCAATCAATAACAATCAATGGATTGTTATTGATTATTATTGATTGTATTGATTGCAATCAATCGATCGGAAACCATTGATTGACAACGCCGGGAGTCGTTCTAGCGCTGGAGCACTAATTTGGGACACTGTAAACTGAAATTAACAATAATTATTGTTATTAATGGCAATCAAGTCAAATGTTGGTTTTTGAAGGAGAGGGGAACCAGAGTTTGAGAAAACCTCTCGGCGCAGAGTAGAGAACCAACAAACTCAAAACACATATGATGCCGACTCTGGGGATAGAACCCAGGCCACATTGGCGGGAGGCAAGTGCTTTCACCACTGCGTCATCCTTGCCTCCCACCCAGAAAGTGCAAGCAATGATAATTTATGCATTTTTGGGGGGTAAAAGAGGTGTATTATGGGATTTGTGCAAGAAGAGAATTCGAAGGCAGGAGTGGTGTTAAAGTTGGAGAGAAGAGCCTTGGGATGTGTAATGCTATTATTATTATTATTATTATTATGATAGTGTTAAATTAATGTGCTTCCCTCTTAAAGTGTCCCTGTGATTAAAAAAATCACTTCCTTTTTTTCTTCAGATTTTGAAAATATGTTTGCTTAACACCTGAGTGGCAAAATGTTGAGCTTTGCTTTTTATCCCAAGGCTGTTTACTTTGAGTGTAAGTCTTAGATTTCATGGTCCACCATTATTCAACGTTTAAAACTGACCAACTGGACCTGAGAGAGATGGATCCAGGGAAAAGTGACGTCAAAGGCTCACCAGCTTAGAATTTCAGCATGTGAATGCAGCTGATTATAGATGCAAAACGCGAGTTTAAAAGTCTAAAAGCCCAGAACTCCTGTGCTGCATATTAAACTGCGACATACACACGCATTTCATTCTCGATCCAGCTCAAAGTGTTCCAGTTAAAATAAACAGGTGTCTTTTTTAAATCAAGGCTTAAGACTTTGGTCGCTTAGTGTTTAGTTACATGTAACATAGTTTTGAAATCCAAAGGAAAATAGGAATTGATTTTTTGGTCACAGGGGAACTTTCATTCCACCAAAGTGATGTTGCTATTAATGTTTGGTGAATAATACTATAATATTAACACTTGTTATCATTATCATAACTCAGTGATGCTGATCCAACGAGATATGAGGACTACTACAGCAGGTACAGTGACTCCTAATCTTAGATACTTGTATTTTAGAGAATGCAATATCACACTGCTTTGCTAAGGTGATACATGTACTACTGTATTTTGGTCAACATTGTCAAGAAATTGGTAGCATTTGTCCAAGTTGTAAACCATCTTCTTTTGCTCAGCCTAGGGATTAAGCCTCATTTACACTAGCAAGTTTTCCTTGACAAGTCCACTTGTCAAGGAAAACTTGCCAACTGCTTACACTACCAAGTTCTCCTTGAAACAGTTTTCCTTGACAAGTTTTCCTTGGTAATGTAAATGGAAAATATAACATGTTTCCTTGACAAGTGTCCTTGTTCAAAAACTAGCTTACCAGTTTTTGAACAAGGACACTTGTCAAGGAAAAAATTGTCATTTTTCCATTTACACTGCCAAGGAAAACTTGTCAAGGAAAACTTGCTAGTGTAAATGAAGCTGGTCCCCAGTGATGTTGCATCAAGTTATCTTGCATTATAATATTATTATGGGACAGTACATGTAGTATTTCATTTGGGACAAGTTGCAGAAAACATTGCAAGTTTCAATGTACAAAAAACTGCAGAGGCCGCAGAAAGGAAATTGAGACCTTTCTTGACACAACTTGTTTTGAAACGATTTTTCCTGTTTTAAGTTATGTCTCACTCAGCAAGGACTGGCGTAATTTATTTTGTACAAGTGCATGTATCAAATAATTAAGTTTTACTGTGAATTACAAGTATCTGTTCAAGTGTTTCATTTTGTCATTATTTCATTTAGTTTGCAAGCATTTGTTGAGAAGTCGCTTGATGTATACAAGGTGAGCATCTGAGCCTACCTTTTCTTTTGCCTGTCAAATTAGAGTAATTATTCATTAAAGTTACGCTAGGGCACGGGATTTCCCTGCTACATGTAGCATTCACTGGGCTGACAACTGTGGGAAAAGATACCCGTGTACCCTGAGTAATTCCATGATAATCCTGTGCTTCCCTGCTACACTGTAGCAGAGGTCTCTGAGACCCCTGCCATGAGTCGAAACTCACTTCTTCACTCTTCTAACCGCATGCCCCATTCCATGTTTTGTGACTGTGAGCTGAGCCCACTTTGTTCCCTACATTCCTTTACAGTAATTCTGTTGGTATTAAAGTGAGCTCACACAACATGAAGTATCACACAAGGATTCAATCGCTATTAAAGTAACTGCCATGCGTGCTTAACACAGTGAGTTGCGACCCATGACAATTTGTGCCCTGAATCCTTTCTGCATTAATTATTTGTCTCTGATGTTCCTGAATTCAGCTCTGTCACATTTCAGGTACAGTACATGCCCATAAATATGGGATATGATAAATGTCACAAAGTGTTCCTTTCGTTCACATCACCCGTCCCTACAAAAATCACTTAAGGACGTTCGCGCCCATTGTTACTGCGCATTTTTTCGCGCATGTCACGCACACATCATGCATCACAGACCACGAAGGTAAACATGATGATAAAGCTGCAAACATTTTCCACAAGAATGGAACATGAAAGCATGTGGCATTATGGGATCGACGTGGACCCAGGTCTTCTTGGAAATGTCACGCAATGGCGTGACAGTGCGAATAGACAATTGCTTTGAGAACTTCGCAGTGATTTTACTCTCTTGAAAGCTCGGTGACCCCCATTTTTCTTTCTGTAGATCACTTTCTTTCCTGATTTTGTCCATTTTAACAAAAAACAAAAAAAATCTGCACGTGAGAAGTTACAAATATTTCGCCTTTTATGCTCTTGTGCGACCAAATTAAATATGTATCGTTTTTCAAGGTCTATTTGACTTCAGAAAAAGACATCAGCTGCTAAAGTTTGTTTAGTTATATTAGTTATGTTGAATTGAGTACGTTTACCTGATCCAAGTTTCACTGATGTAGCTTTTTTATCGCTGACAGTTGTAAGCTAGGATCGTCTTAAAATAACGAAAGCGTCTAAAACTGCACCTCATGATCTCATACATGTCCAATACACTCGACCTGAGTCGGGTTGTCTTCACTTGCAGGCGGATTGAGTCCGATCGCGACCGGAACCGGAAATGGGTGCATGGCGCTTGATCATTGTTACCGGAAGTGAGGGTTAACAGGAGCGAGGGGGGTTGAAAAAGTTGGCAAA
>NC_090882.1:21900900-21915900 GCF_036669935.1 Montipora foliosa | reverse complement strand
CATATTAATTCTGTGGCGTACACACACATTGCATTCTTAAACTAGTGAGCCTTTGACGTCATTTTCTCCTCGATCCAGCTCTTTCAAGATCTTGAGTAATGGTGGACCATTAAATCGGAAAATTCCAGTTATGTAACCCATTGAGCCCTGAGAGTGAGTCATAATAGATTTTACTCTCTCTAATGCAAGATGATTAATTACATACCAATGGGAGGCGTCATACATGTAGGGCGACTGTGAGGTGTGAGTGGGTTACAATAAATGGGTGCCTTTTTGAAATCAAGGCTTAAAACTTTGGTTGCTTAGTGTTTAGTTAACATAGTTTTGAAATCCAAAGAAAAATAAGAATTGATTTTTTGGTGACAGGGGCACTTTACATGTAAGTTTATAGATTTTAATCTAACACCAAACAATTGTACACTGTACTTGTCAATGTAGGTTCAATGGTGAGAGCGTTAACAACATCTCAGTCCATCCAAAAACCCTTGAACTCCTCCTCTCCTAAGAGTATTATTATTCTTATAGATTTTACTCTGTCTAACACCTCAAAGCACCAGATGATCTTAGTCATTTAAGGGGGCTAGGTTAGGCATGAAAGGGTTGATAATTATTAGTCTGTGTAGCAAGCATTTCTGTGCAAGGAACATGGAAGACTTTTGAAGTTATGGCTGTGCAACAAGACATGTTTTAATGGCTCACTCCATTTTTGGTGTGGCCAGAAAATAGACCAATTTTGAAAATACCATAATACTCTTTGTTTGTCCCCCCAAATTTTATGTAAGCATGCTTTTGTTTTCTCTTGGGATCATTGCAATTCCCAAGAGAAGCTGGGAACAATGCTTATGCAAAAGTTGGGTGGACAAAAAGAGTATTACAGTATTTTTGAAAGTGGCCTATGTCTTGCTCCATTTTTTATGGCCAAAGCATTGAAAATCCATGTAAACACTGGCTGCACAGGCTAGGGTTGAATGACATTTTTTAATTAATGAAATTTAACAAAATTGAGCTTGCATTTATTGTAATAAGAGGCATTTTTGGAGAGAAGTGTCATGCTTTGTAGGTAGTCAAGAGGCCTTAATCATACGGCGGTTATATTGAGTCCTGAGGGAATGAAAACGTTTTTTTGCCCCACCAAAACGCGTCCCCAAATATTTCAACTCGAGGCTCAGGGACAAAAGGTAATGTCTATGACCAATATAGCCACCTTGCGAAAAAGGCCCAGTAGTTCCTCTTGTCACTTGACATTAATAATTTTTTCAGTGCTTTTAGAAGTCAGAGCAGTGTTGCTGTTATCTGAGTCCCAGCATTTAGGGTCCATATGAACCCTTTCAATATCAGCTACGAACAGCCATAA
Organism: Montipora foliosa; assembly: GCF_036669935.1. Classification (NCBI taxonomy): domain Eukaryota; kingdom Metazoa; phylum Cnidaria; class Anthozoa; order Scleractinia; family Acroporidae; genus Montipora; species Montipora foliosa. The sequence continues at coordinate 21,914,546 of NC_090882.1, read as the reverse complement.
AACCATTCTCTCAAAAATGTGAATAGTATGTTCTTCATTTACCATGGCAGTGATGGAAATGCAGTAATCTGTTGTGACTTGTTTTTCCAGCCTGAGTTAGCCATGGTTCTGTATCCAATGTTTGTTCACATGTATCTTGAGCTTGTGTATAAAGGAAGTGAAAAAGAAGGTAAATACTAGAAAGAGATCTGTCTTTAATTTTTCAAAATTGATTGTACTGTATATACAAATAATTAACAGACTTAACTGATTAGAGTGTAATGAGAAGTGCTAGTTTTGTGCCCCATATGAACCATGTGAGCGTTAGCCCTGGTAAATGGAAATGGGCCCACACAAGGACAGAGAAAAACTCTGACCAGGGCGGGAATTGAACCCACGATCTTCGGGTTACAATGTAGATTGATCACCGCTGCTCTACCGACTGAGCTACTGTGCAAGGTTAGACAGGAGCAGGCCGTGGGAACTGAAGATGTTAAAGTCATGGCAATGAACATGTACAAGTACAAGGAAGGGTTACGTTTTTGCAAACGTTGGCTGTGAAGCACATATTTTTGACTGTAATGTGACTTGCTCTCTACCCATATGAGTCATGTGTGCGTTAGCCCTACTAATGGAAATGGGCCCACACAAGGACAGAGAAAAAATCTGACCAGGGTGGGAATTGAACCCACGACCTTCGGGTTATATCACCGCTGCTCTTAGTATAATTACATAGGTGATTATTGAAAATTCTCTGCGCTAATTGGTTGCCGATGAGGTGATTATTATGCGATAATCACCTAAGCGGGGTTTTCAAAATGGCCGCAAGCTGAACATTTTTTCGAGGTGACAGATGAAGAAATTAATTGTGTTAAAGAAAATGCATATTTTTCAAATAATCACCTATGTACATGTAATTATGCTAAAACATAATTATTATTCACCTTGCCTTCAGCGAATGTTTGTTAAATAGCAGGATTTCAGGTTGATGGAAGCAAGGAAATACATCAATACCAATAATTATTATTACTTTTATAATCATTAGGAAGTGTCCTTTTGCCCTTCCCGTTAACTTTAACCTACAGCTGTGACTAAATAAATTATTTTGAAGTACTACACAAGTGCCTTCACTTCACTGGTAGAAATAAGCGGTTATAAATACAACTTTAACTTTGAAATACACTGAAGTTGGTAATACTTTCTTGGACCCTATGACAGAGCACTTTGTTATGTTTATTTAAACAATTTCCACAGTAATTTTTCACATTGTTACTTGCAGTCATTGATAAACTTGCATGGTTTCGGATGGCTTAAAAAAAAAGTTTCAATCTTGGCTTCATTTTACAGATTTGAAAAAAAAAAAGCCTCCTCCAGACAATGCTTTGTAACAACAACGTTGTTCTCTATTGTAAACCAGTAAAACTTGGACACTACAGCGTTTCTTGTACGATGCCTTTATTTTTTTTGGTGTTTGTTCACAGCCCAGTCTTTCTTTGCTTGTTTTCGTGGAAGTCAAGAGGATTACCATGAGGAAGATCTTAGCAAATTGGCAGCCATTACTAGGCGTGAACACATGAAAAGTAATGAACTGATGGGAACATTGAGGTAAGGGGATTACAAGAGTAGTTCAAAGATAATTAAAAAATTGTCATAATTTGCAGACATCACATTTACATGTAGTCTTGTGTCACATTAATGCAGGAGTAACAAGTTTGTGATCAGGATGTCAAAGGATACGTATCAAGTGCTCAAGAAACATTTACAGGTAAGGTACATGTAGAAAGATTGAAAAGGTGACAAACCTGTAAGCTTACAATGTACAATGTGTCTCAGTTTTGGCATTGATTGCATACCAGCCCCAACCTTGCAAAAAGTTCTCGTGTTAATGTGCCCAAAGTGAAGACTACTACATGTTGTAACTTTGAGTGTACGCATTAATTTGATTGAATGGCCCAGATTTAAAGGTGCACCTTTGCCCAAAAGTCATTGCCCACCTTGACTGAATTTTGTGTAACATGAAATTATTCAAATGGCTGACATTTTGTTTCCCGCATGATTCGCCTGAATGTATTCAGCCAATCAGATCATGCTTTTGGTCATTTTAAAACAAAAACAAACGGCCGCAATGACCTTTGGGTAAATGTAGACCTTTAATAAATTGGGTTCACATGTTACTGGTAAGCCAAGAATTTGATAACATAGCTTCAAAATTTGAAGAAAAAGAGAGGACTAATTTCTTTTCTATTATGGTAGCACTTTTAATTGAAAGAGTTAAAGCCATGCACTTCATTCTGCCTTGTGTCATGGTACAATTTTACTTGCCATTGACTTGGGCACTGCTTCTAAGGAGGAAAAAAGCCCCAGCAACTTCTCTGTTCATTCCAGACTGTCATTTGTAATTGGAAGTTGGCCTCATACCGAAAAAAATGAAATCTTGACTTTTGTGCTGAATTCAAAATGACGTACACTGTATGTACTTTTTACATAGAATAAATAATAATTTGCCATTAATTTTTAGGACCAACAGCAAGAGGTACTGTTGACCCTCATCCAGCAACATCTTCATTTTGATGGTAAAGGACTGAATAACATCTGTAGTTAAATGACTGGTGTCTAATTTGAAAAGGTTATTTGCAAGCATGAACCTTCATTATTTTGTTATAGTTTTTGAGATTCTGTGAAATAATTATTGTAGTTTCACTATAAATATCCAGAAATAAGCCCGTAGTGGTGCTTAAGGGCGTTTACACAAAAATTTTCTTACATTCATTTGTTTCTGCAAATTTTACCATTGAAAGATGATGAGTAAGTGATGTCAGAAATGTAAAAAAATGGGGGATCACTGACTTCGTTTTGGAGAGAACTTGCCCAGAAGAACACCCTAAATCTGAAAAAATCCGGCTTCTTTAGTGAATAAGGCCACAGTGTCTGTAAGTCCAAAAATATTGCAATTACATCTTTGAAGTGAAATGCTCTCTACCAAACTTTGTTTAAGTGGACCCATCAAGTGAATTTAGTTAACTGTTGAGGTTCCTCAAAGAACAAGTTCGCATTTAGCGACCATAGTTTCATGCGCCTTGCAGCCGCAAGATGGCAGGATTCCATGTCCAGAGGACAGAAATCTGGAATTTTTTTTAACTTCCCATATTGATTTTTTGTTCATTTTTGGACAATGTGGAGATAATTGTAAGTAAAATCTGTTTCTGAAAAGAAAAGTTAAGGGGTCACCGAACATCCAAGATCGTTAAATCCAAGCAAAGCTATATCAATGGCCATCTGCCCTATCGTTGTTCATTTTTAAAATTAGTACTTAGCGCGCTCGCTCAATGCATGACATAGCATGTGAATTCGCGTGCGCAGTAGCAATTGGCACGAACGTCCTTAAGTTATGCAGTTAATTCTTGTTGTCCCCCCCAAAAAAATGACTGCGCATGCAACAAATTCACATAATTTCTTGCATCTTTATTATCATATTCAATTTTCAGTTTTTGAAGGAAGACCACGCAGCAAGCAAACAATAGAAGCTACAGCTGGAGCAGTCACAGGGGAAGCAACATTCGAAGGTGATAATGCTGATAATAATTATTACTGTAGTAATGATGTTTTGATGATGCTGTTGGTGGTGAAGACGACGACCGCAATGATGATGGTGATGATGATCTTTTGGGGAAGAATTGTGTTTGTCAGGGCATTAGGAATTTCACCAGGCAGAAACAAAAAATTACCATTTTTGTCCCCCCCCCCCCCCCCCCCCCCTCTACCCTACCCTTCCCTTCCCCTTTAGGCACTGAAGCAGTTATTGCAAGCAATTTTAGGTTTGGGTTGCAAGTCAATCACATTGTCAATGACAGAAAGATGCAACACTGTTTATGAACCCCCTTCAAAACCAAGATAATGGCAAATGATTTGCAAAGAAACAGTTTATCCTCTCTGTCTCAAATATTAAGGGCTTAACTTCCAACCTTTTTCTAAGATAAGAATATATTGTGTCACTGGTTAAATTTAACTTCGGGTCGAAATGATTTACCGGTAACCTACAATAAGTTTTGTAGATTGATGGGGTATCCTTATTTAGCACTCCTTGAGCAATGTAATTTATTGCAAGTTGCAATTTTGAAGTGATCTGAAGCATGTGTTTCTAAGTTGTGAAAATTCAAGTAATACTGTATATAAAGAAATTATGCATGTGGACCCAGAATGCTGCAGTTGATTTATAATATCTTTGTGACTGGTATTCATCATGACATACCAGTAATTATATTAAAATTAATACAGTAACTGTAGAGACAAAGAAATTACAACTTAAGTTAAGATCATTTTGACCTGAAATCAAATTTAACCTGTAACGTACAGTAATGAAACCCTACATGAAAGGAAAAGAACTTCTAATATACAGCTGTAACCTTGTTGCAGTTACACTGGTTAAGTAGAGACATCATGCAAGCTTTTTCTTTAATACTAGTTAATATGTTCTTTGCACCGCAGCTAATAAGAGCAAGGTTTATTATGGGATACCACCTGAACCAGATCTTGGAGTTGTGATCGAAGAAGAGAGTGAAGATGATGATGACAAAGATAAACCGAAGGTGAAATGACTGAAAGTTTAGTATCTGTTTTGTATTTTGTACAAAACAGTTACTTGCATGTATACCATTAATACTCAGTCTGGTATGTCATGTTTGTCCAATAATATATTTAATTTCTTCTGGTTTGCTTTCTGCGTAGAAAAAGAAAGTCAAGAAGGATTCAAATGGACCAGGTACAATTTTAACTTTCTACAGAGCTTAATTCCTTTGATGAATCCCCAAAACTTCACTAATGATGGTTTAATTGCATGAAGGAGAATAATAACAGGGAAGTGTGATTGGGCAGTCAGGCAATAGAATTTTGCCATGAAACTACCCCATTCAAGTATTTTCGTTGCAGTGACATTGTATCATTCAAAACAAACTGAAAAGAGCAATTTTGTGTTAGAAGCCCACAAAGCAGCTTGAAAGATGTTGAAAAGATGCATCTAAACACAGTTTAATATTATATAACCTCAAGTTGAAGGGTAAAAGCCAGATTACATGTACAGTAATAGGCATTTTTCTTTTCCTCTGGGTTAAATTCAAATTGTCATGCTGGTATTTGTGAACATTTGCTTTTAGACATCTGGGAATGGTTGCTTGAAGCTTGGTTAGCACTAACCATTGGTTAAGAAGTACATTGTATCAAAATCTATGTCTCCATGTTATTTAACGTTCGTTAGCACCAACCCTGCGTCAAGTAACCTGGACCTGGATTTTTTAAGAAGCAGTTAGGCTACATGTATTTTTTTGGATACAGAAATAAAAAGAAATGACAGTGGCTCCAACAAGTTGCTTTTTAAATTTCAGGCAAAAAGAAACAGGAGCATAATCCAAATGCACCCCCATTGAACCGTCAGATACAATTTCCTGTCATGTGAGTATCAACTGGTAATAATGTTAAATAAATGCAAATTGAAGTGTGTGTTATAGATGAATCATTGCACTTATCTTGACAATTATTAAGCAATGACCTCTCTTTCATTTATAAGCTGCATTTCAAATATGCATTTATTTCATTGATTTAGTCGTTCATAGGAACACAAGATCCCAACAAATAATATTGACTTGCTCCCAACTGTGTGGGCTTCATAGCTCAGTTGGTAGAGCATTGTATAGGTATCGCAGAGGTCTTGGGCTCAAAATAATCCTGATGAAGCAACCTGAATTTTTTAGATGTTATAAGATATAAGCTAAGTGGAAGGATCACTTTTCTCTTTCTTAATAACAATATTTGCGTTTTGATGAAATGAAAGTGAAAGTACATGTATTATAATAAATTATAATAATTATTATGTAAGGGAAGTGAAAGATTGTCAAGATTGTTAAGATTGTTAAGACGAGATTTCCCAAACACGTGTAAATTTCTTGATAGAATTTCTGCTGATCTTTATAACATATCTGTATTGAACCGATCTGGAACAATTTTTAGAAATCTTTACGTTTGCTGGAAAAAGAGAAACGATAAACGCTTTTATTAAAGCGACTTTATTATAATCGAATGTGCCAAACATAATGTAGGAGATTGTAAATAGGCAAATATGCATACTAATTATGGATGCCATCGATCTGCAAGAATAAGCAGATTTCTTTGATAGCATCTGCTCCAAATAAAAGCATACCACGTCCTCTCTTAACCACGGTGAAAATCGACCGGAAAAAATCTAGGTGAAACCTTGGCTTTCGGTTACCATAGACGAGGTTTTACCTCGGTCAAACTGGAGATTGAATCTGCGGTTTCACCTAGTCAGAACCACTGCAAATGGACAAATAGGTTTGAGCGGTAATGTACCTGGACATTTTTAAGTTGTTGTCATCCTAGAAAACTGAATTAAATTTAGGAAGCTTCAATGACATTCAAAGCCATTACTTCTTCACTATGGGTGTGATGCTCTACCAACTTATCAAATTTATCATCAGCAGGTCAGTTTGTCAGGATCTTGTGGCCATTAAAGGGCTTCATAGGATAAAGATTAATGTTAGGAGTGTGAAGTGCAGATGAAAATAAAATTAATGGGCCTTTTTCATGCTTGGGACATATGCTGAATCCTGAGGAATAAAAAGCTCTTGTTTTGCCCCACCCAAACTTGATCCCAATTAAACTTGAAGAGGCTTGGCGTACAAAATTGATTTGGCTAATTTTTGACAAAAGCCAACAAAAAAATGATAAGTCTTTCTTTTATTAAAATGGCTTGAAATTGTTCAGGTTTCTTCAATGAAAGTTACTCATTCTTCATTGTAATGTACTGCACTCGTGCAGGTTTGCATCTTAAACCTCTGCATGCCATGATAAATCTGGTGCCTACTGTAGCTTTCTAATCTCAATGCTAATACAGACAAGATAATCAATCACCTATGTGTTCTATTCTTAGGAAGGACAGTGATAAATTGGTGAAGATTACCTTGATGAGAGAAGCTGCCAAAAGAATAAGGTTGGGTCCAGACACTCTTCCATCCATCTGCTTCTACAGTGTACTCAATGCACATACAAGGTGAGGAGAGAAATTTGTGTCACAAAATTTTAGACTTCCATTGTCACTGTGACAATATTATTTACGCACTGTATTAAAAAGCGAGCAGCAGTGTTTCTAGAGGGGATAAAACACATACTGTGAGTTTTTTGAAGGGCTTGAAAAACAATCCTCAAAAACGTTTCCCTCAGGAGTTTGCACAACATTTAATATTCAAATTGTGAGAGGAAGATATTAGCATACCAGACAAAAAAACCAGCCTGGCCTTATTATCATTCTTTAGAGGTAAAGAATTCTAAATAGGAATGTTTTATCGGGTTTAATTAAAGCTCATGCACATGACATTTTATCAGTGTTGAAAGGCTGTTAGGTTTGTGAATTTATTAATGAGTTTTTGAAGTTAAGCATAATGTCTTCCGGAACAATAAAATTATTAATGATTTGCTTAGCACTAATTTTAATCTAATGGCAGATTAGAACAAAAATTCTGCCGCATTCATTGAGTTCGTCTGGTGTAGGAAATAAGGATTTAGAACAATGTCATGGTTATTGAGTGGGAGCTGTTCTAGATGACAAGTAGGTAACAACTAGTAATATTTTGCAGTCACCAAAAAGGATTGGTCTGGACTTCAAGTCTGAGTAAAGAATTCCAGTCCAAAAAGAAGCTAAGGGCCAGAGGCAATAAATAGAGTCTAGGTTGAATTGGAGGCCTAAAGATGCTTCAATACCATTATTATTATTATTATTATTATTATCATCATCATCATCATCATCATCATCATCATCATCATCATCATCATCATCATCATCATCATCATCATCATCATCATCATCATCATCATCATCATCATTAGTAGTAGTAGTGGTAGTAGTAGTAGTATGAAGATAATATAATAAAATCATTTATGGGTTAAATTATGATAATAAGGCAAAAATAATTATTGTGAACAAAGATTTCCATGCAATGTCAATGGATAGAGTGATAAAGGCAAGGTATGATGCAATCTTTGACCAATTATCTCAGAGAATCATCATCTTATTACAGTTTGAACACTGTTAGTATGTCAGAGGACTCAAGCCTGCTGTCAGGTGGGTTTGAGGACAGTAGTGTGCGGGTGTGGAGCCTCACCCCAAAGAAACTGAGAATGCTCAAATCACCCTCAGAACTTGCACAAATTGACAAAGAAGCAGGTCAGTTAAAGTTGAATAAATAATGTAATGTCATTGAAGTGTAAAAAAATGCTTAAAATGAAGATTGCTGCGATGAACTTCCCCCATTGATGAGTAAAATGTGCTGTTAGACATGATCACTCTTTTGAGAGAAACGCGTAAGGATTTTGGTACCTATTACAAGTGACGAGTTTGGTACGTATGATGGGTCAAGAAGGTGGCCTACATGTAGTCTAGTTGTGACGGTGTTTGGTTTGTATGTGGTTGCTTTGGGCTCAGATCCCTCTCTTACCATTGGCTGGATTTGTCTTACATGTATATGTTCCCAAATTCAACTAAGAGTTACATACTTTGTAAATAGCTAACTGGTTTCCTTCTGACAGCTGGGGTTCTCAATCATGTTCTGTTAAGTTTGAGTTTTTATTATAGTGGAGTGGCTGTAAAAAACTTACATGTATTTCTAGAAGACAGTATAAACAAAGCCATTTTACTGTTGTTGATCACTTTTATTTCTCTATCTCAGAGGATGTTCTTGAACGAATAATGGACCACAGGTTTGTTCCCTATTGCTAGTAACATCACACATAAAGGTTATGATTGAATTTACGATGAAAGGCAATCATTTTTTACCTGTAAACTACGAGTGCACCAAACACTAAAATGAACCATTAATTAAAAGTAGAGTTGTCTTCCCAAGCTTGGTTATGATTGAGAAAGTGACAAATCTACTGAATGGGGTGAGGGGAGTAGCAATTCTCCCTCCCAAGATAGATGGGGACAATAATTGTTCTTGAATATAACCCATTCACTCCTGAGCCCCCACCCCTCCCCCCTCATTGACGAGTAAAATCATCTGGCGTTTGACAGAGTAAAATCTATTGAGTTTTACTCCAAAGATGATCTTGGCGATTGAATAGGAAAACTAGGGACTGTGAACTGTCTACAGGTCACCTGAGCCTTTTTTTGAAGTCAGTCAGAGTATGAAATGATTGTTTTGGTATTAAAATGGTTTTACTTTACTTGTACCCTGGGTGCCAGAGGTTTTTCTTGCACAGTTTCCGGTGTCGGTCATGTCTCTATTGTGTCGCTGCTCGTGCCGTTGGCCTTTGACCGCCGAAGCAAATCGAAGAATTTTCCGTCCGCCGCACTCGAGAAAAGACTCTGGTACCCAGGGTACTTTACTTGAGAATGAAGCTAATTTTTTTAAGAAAGACTATTCATGTTACTCGTATTAACGGTATTTGCTTTTAATTAACTGAAAAGCTTAAGAGAACTCCCAACTGGAAGGCCTTTTAAAAGAGACGTCAGCTTCATAGTAAAGATTCACTGCACAAGGCAAAGTGCATAGCAGTACTTGTCTTATTGTTTTACTCCTCAGGACAGCTGTGGAAAGTAGACGCTTGATAGGTCATTCAGGACCAGTATTTTCCACTAGTTTTAACACAGATAACTCATTCCTTCTCTCGAGCTCTGCAGACAGAACAGGTATATACCATATTCATAAATGGTGGCCAAGAAATTATTCTTTTGTCTTTTAGCCTGTTCTAGGCTCCCAGATAGTCGGGAAAACGAAAAGGACTGCGTGTGAAAAGCGAGTGGGGGCTTGGGTCGAGGCAAGGCGACCCTAACCCCACCTTGCCTCGACCCAAGCCCCCACTCGCTTTTCACACACAGTTCTTTTCATTTTCCCGACAATCTGAGAGCCTGGAACGGGCTGTCTGTCTTTGTGCTAATCATCTTCACTAGCCTCACTTTGGAGCACAAATTCTTTTGAATTTGTTTGTGCTAATGGGCTAGTGAGGATGATTTGCAAAAGAGACAAAAAAAAATTACTTGGCCATCATTTATGAATAATTATGGTCTATAAGCTACTATTAGCCTATCTATTGTAACACGTGTTCATTCAGTTTCTTTAAAAAAAAATCTAAAATAGGTCTTGGCATACACTGTATGTTTAGACACTGTCAATGTCTATCAGTAGGGACTGGTTGCTCAAAGCCTGCCTTGCACCAACTGTTAGGTATCAAAACCTATAGATCCCTTTCAGTTAATTCCCAATCTGGAGGACAAAATAAGATTGTTTTGCATTTAAGAGGTTTGTTTCTCTCAGGGGACAGAACAACCATTGTTTTGTCCTCCAGATTGGGAAGTACTGAAAGGGGTCTATAGAGTGTTTTCACTAACATGATCAGTAACCTTGTTTTTCCACCGAAACAAAAGAAAAAATGTGCATGATAATGGAGCCCAATTCTCGGAGGATTAGTTGGGTATACCAACATGGCCGTTGTTCTATTGGTTAGGAACACCAACATGGCTGCCGTGACGTCACGTGACACCACACTGTGTTGGTTGCCATGGTGTTTATTGCTGGTTAGTGCTAACCAAACTTCGAGCAACCTGGGCCTGGTCAATCAATTTTTATTACATAAGGTTTGATAGTACTCTGGTTCAAAATTTGATTTATGCAACTTACACATTTTATGATTTAAGACCGAATGTTACGACACTCCTGCTTGGTGTCGTCATTACAGGTGATCTAAGTACGAGTAATCAAATGGTGACGAGTGAAATGATTCCCTCATTTCACAAGTATACCATTTGATTGGCTCTTAATATCATGGGTGACAAATTGCGTTCGTAAGACGCCATTTTGGCACTATAAAAAAAGTTGCCATGGCAACATTGTAATTTCACATAAGTTTGAAATTCTAAATTAACGCTGAAATTTCGGGCCTAAATTAAGGAGTAATTTGTCACCGATGTTATTGAGGCTGTAACAAGTGCCCTTTTTTGCTCGCTGATTACCATCCGTTTTTTTTAGTGAGACAAAAAAAAGTTAAAACATTGTGTCATACATCGTAACCTTGCAAATTGCATTCAGTGGACTTAAAACCGAAGTAGCATCAAACCATCTCTGATTGTCAATCTGCGGCCAGTTGCTCGAAGCCCAGTTAGCGTTAATCGGTATCCATGATATTTAACGCTGGTTAGCGCTAACAGTGCTTTACGCAACCTGGGCCTGGTTGCAATGAGGACCTTAACTTTCCTTTTTCTTCTTCTGATTTATTTATTCTGCTATTACTTGGTTTAATTTAAATTCTGGAAATTGAGCATTCAGGGATTACCAAGAAGGTCGGGGGGGGGGGGGGGGGTCCCCACGGAAGGTTTGGGATGCAACACCGAGGGTCTTGTATCATAATCCTTCTGAAAATTCTATTAGTTTTCAATCTCCCACAAGTGTGCGTAAATAGAGTGACATGGTATGGGACCTTCACCATATCGTTTTTTCCGCGAAGCCTTAAGTCTGAGAGAAGTCTAGCTCCACAGTTACTTCTCAGCTCAGAGAAAATTGTAAAACGCCATGAGACTGTATGTGATATAGGCGGTATATAAATCGATTACCCATTACCATAGACTGCAAAACAGTCGGTTTTCGAATTCTCGCGCGCTAGGTACGCGGGCCTCACACTTCTCTCCCCAGTCTCACTCTTCGTTTTCACCCTCGTTCCAGACCTTACGCTTGAAAAGGCGCATTCGTCCAACGCAAAAATGCTGTACGGCTGTTTTGCAGTCTACCATTACCATGGCCAGATGGTTGGACCATGTGGCAATTTGAAACGCACGACCTGCGCCTTTTTTGCATTTATTGTGGGTGTTTTTTTCAAATTGTTTTTTATTATTATTCTGTATAGTTCGTCTATGGAGTCTCTATACCTTCAGTTCATTAGTTTGTTTTAAAGGACATAACTACCCCGTCTGGGACGTTCAGTTTTGGTGAGTTGTTGTTTTTGTTTACTCCTTGAACTCAAAGACCGAAAAGGGTCGCAAACTGGGCTGTTTATGCGGGCAAGATTGTGTTGCTACCGTCAGGTTGTTTTCTTGATCTACAAGGCCTCGCAAAGGTTGTACCTCAAGGGAAATACACGTATTGAGTTGTCAATTTTCTGGATAAGCGTAAGACCTGGAAAAACGCCATCATATGTAGCCCATATGTAGCCGTGAAGGTCTCGTTTAGGGTTTCACGCGAAGAATTATAAAAATATGTTTTTAATGTGTTTTAAATATGGTCTCTTTTAGGGGTCAAAAAATCCTGCCCGAAACCCAGATTGGTCTTCTTTAAGGCCCAGTAATACCGGCAGCAATTTTCGTTGCATGTCGCGCAAAAATGTTGCGTTGCAAGTTGAGATGTTTTGTTAGGCGTATTACCATCTTCTTGTACAACAAATTTTTTTTTGCAAAAAGTAGACGTCGCTTTTACGTTTTGGAATATGGAAATTTGTTACGTAAGAAGGTAGTAATACGCGCAACAAACCATCTCAACTTGCAACGCAACATTAGGCAGCTTAAGCAACGACAACGGCGACGGCAACGAGAACTTAATCTCAAAATATCAATTCGCGTAATTTTAATCGCTACGTGACCCTTTCAACCTTTTTAATATGACGAGGGTGCGGTAGTTCCTCGAGAATGACACTCGTCGGAACGGCTCTTTATGTAGGGGAGAAAATGAAAATTTATCCTCAAGTGCTGACGTTCTTCATAAAACCTCAAATTTGGCTATTTCACGTTGTTGTTTTGCTGACGACGGCAAAGAAATGAACAAAAGTGAAAAAGGCACGTGCAGAGCGTGCGAAGCTATTGTTTTTGCCCACTAAATATGCAAATTTGTGACGTTCTCGTTGCCGTCGCCGTTGTCGTGGCTTGAGCTTCCTATCGTCCAACAACAGGGGTTTAGTCTTATACAACCTTGGGAAGGGAGAGCGAGGCACATACAGGACATGGCCAGTAAAGTGCATTCAACGTTCAGTCATGATGTTCTGTAGCCTTTGAAGGCCAGGGGCCGGTTGCTTGAAGCCTGGTTAGCGCTAACCGTTGGTTACGAGATATCAAAACCTATAGGTTTCCGTGGTATTTTTCGCTGGTTAGCGCCAACCATGCTTCAAGCAACCGAGACCAGAAGGTCACAGTACATCTATTCGTTTCCCCAAGGGGATGGCTGGGACAGTAAGTGCATGTAATTGGGGCTTCTCGTTTTCCAGGGGGTGAGGTTCGGGTTGAAGAAGTTTGTCAAAGGATTAACGAGAAATTTAATACGGGTTCTTACGGGCCGTACGATAAATCTATGTAGAGAAGTAGGAATATTTATAGTTTTCTTTTCTCAGTCCAAAAGGCCACTATTTTGCTACAGCATCTCATGACCGCACAGCTCGCCTTTGGAGCACCGAGCACCCACAACCGCTCAGGATCTTAGCTGGTCACGTGTCTGACGTCAATGTAAGAGTACGAGGGCTTACCATTTGAATGAAATTTTCGCTGAGAGTTGTTTTGACAGATGGTACTGCACGTTCTGTACTTAGAAAACGAAAATGGGAATGTGCTGTATCATTTGCCAGAAAAACGGGTTGCTCCGGTTGAAAAACAAATGAAACGGTGTATTTTCTCTGGCACTTGTAATTTT
>NC_090882.1:21893400-21895900 GCF_036669935.1 Montipora foliosa | reverse complement strand
AATACCCGTAAAACGGAGCACTGACAGAGGGAGGAGAGTAAAGGGTGCACCGTCGGCTTCCATTGATACCAGCCTCGTAGCTGAAGGAACTACCCACGTTAAATAAAGAGACTTTACCTTTTACCTTTTACCTTTTACCGATCTCGAGGCCATTTCTAATTTTGATATTTCGAGCCGATAAATTTAAGATGCCGGTTGGGGGCGGGGGGCGTGGTTAACTTCGGGTTTATAATTTTGAAATCACTTTTATCTTTTCATCCTTTGATGATACGTGATGATTGATCTGAAACGTTGGAAATGCAAAATCAGTCTAGTTGGGAGAATTTTGCACTCAAAGCAAGTTCATACCTACAACATGAAGGTAATTTCTCCCGGGCCAGGGTAACGGCTTCCCATTTTATATCCCTGAGAACAATAGAATTCAAGATGGTCGCCCTCTCGGTCAAAAGGTCTATTGAAACTTTCACTTGGCCTTTACAAAGGCACATTAAATCACTGACCCCGTCGAACGCTGAGCAACTCAGATTTGGATTTTTAGTTGTAACAAGTTTCCACGACTAATGGGTGCGTCGCCAAACCAAGCTGCCTGGCTGGCGTGTCTTATGATCCAAGATCCCCGGCGAAGACAGGGCTGACAGTTACGTTTCAGACCAGCTTGGCTTGATAAATCCATATGTCTTCCCCAAACGTTTTCAAGATAGAAATATGGTTTCGTCTCACTTATTTTCTCCGACCATGTACAGGACACTTCTTAGAAAGGGCATCATTTGGGTCAGGTGTGGAGTAGAATTTGGTCATGGGGGGGGGGGGGGGGGGTGGGTGTGCGTAAAATCTACAATATAATGTTTTTCAGGAACAAGAGAACGCATGCAATTTCTTTAAAGGGAACAAGGATCCCTCTCCCTCTGGGGAGTCCTCTCCATTGCAACTGCTTACATCGCTCAAAAAACCTAACCGCGATGATCCTTCCAACTTTCATTACAAGCATGGCAGAGGTATTTTGCAAAACGCCGAATGGTTTGCCTTCAATTATAGTAATGCATGTCTTTAGTAATTAGGCCTAAGCACCGATTTCTAAAATGGTGAGCTGTTGGTTAATGTTGCGTTTATGTGAAGTTATTACCATGAAATACCGATTTTAAACGTTCGGCGGTCTGCAAAATACCCCTGCCGTTTCAAGCAAACAATTGTTATGATTGTCTAGAGTTCAATTCACAACAACCTCGGACTTGTTGCCGAAATTGTCCGCCAAACCATAAAAACTGACTACTTTTAAAACGGTTTCCTGTTAAACGAGAGTAAAGGAAGACCTCGAACCGTACGAATGTTTGAGCACAAACTAAAAAACACCTGAAGCATCGCCGTGGGCGAAAAGGATGACCTGAACGCAACCGCGGAATAATTTCAATCCCGCATCGACTGGATTTTTTTCGGGATTCGGGGCGCGGCTCTTGGAACCGAGGCAGCTGTCCCCGGTGTGAAAGCGTGAAAAAGCGCGGGAATCTGTCTCGCTGCCGAGGAAAGAGGAGAAAGATGGCCGCCGTAAGTAATGTTTGTGTTGTCTTCTTTATTTCGTTAACGTTCAAAACGTCGTTAACTCTTCTTTCCTAATACACTAGGCTGATCTTTATCCTCGAAACTACAAACAGAGAGTTTCTAAGGCGTTTTTAAAGAGTTCAAATGGCTGACGCCCTTATATTTTGAACGTGACTTCGACCATCTCTGAACACAACTCGATGCTTGGAAAAGAAATTACTTGGTAAGATTACAAGTGTACATTGTTCCTTTTACAGAAAACAAAGGTAAATATAATATTATCGATGTCAGTGGCACGTTTGTTATATTCAGCGGGCGGAAAATTCAGCTAAAATTTGACTTTCTAAGCAACGTGAACGGACCACGACCGTAAAATTTTGTTTCAATTTTTTATCATTCTTTGTCAATTTATTTGCTAAATGCGAGAAGAGGAAATGAACGCAAGAGTGCTTTGAAAAAGAGAAACCCCGAAAGTAAGGGCCACATCTAAAAGATAATTTGCCATATCATAGTTTCTTTTGATTAAGCCGGTTACACACGAGCAATTTTCCTTGACAAGGGTCATGGACAATAGGGCCGTTTATACGAGAGAAAACAAGCCGTGGCTTATTCTGGCCGCGGCTTACATAAGACGCGAACACCCCGTATAAATGGTACAAAATCTACGTTCACGGCTTTCTCAAGCGGCGGCTTATCCTGGCTTTGGAGTTTTTACTCGTATAAATAGTTCCTTTCGCGTATTATGTACGCCGCGGCCAGAGTAAACCGCGGCTTATTTTCTCTCGTATAAACGGCCCTATTATGTTCATATGCTCATGTGTATGAACCGGACAAGTTTTCTTTGACGAGTTTTGGCCTTATAAGTCTTATTTGCTGGTGTGAACGACAAGTTTTTACTGTAGCCAGCAATACAATTCCACAGCGGGCGACAAAAAAACAAACCACGGTGCGCTATTTTCGTTTT
>NC_090882.1:21880900-21888400 GCF_036669935.1 Montipora foliosa | reverse complement strand
ACTGTTTGAGATGACATTGACTGACGTTTCGACAACCTGAGCAGAAGTCATCTTCAGAGTCGAGTGATTTGTGTAACGTCAGTAGATACTATATCAGTAGATCAGTAGATACTATAAGAACTCCGGTCGTAGATGTCATTGTCATCTGCGACCGGAGTTCTTATAGTATCTACTGACGTTACACAAATCACTTGACTCTGAAGATGACTTCCGCTCAGGTTGTCGAAACGTCAGTCAATGTCATCTCAAACAGTCCTTCTCAGGACTACACTCACCCGGACGATCGTACTTTACTTAATGATGTGACTCCTGGGTTTAAACCATTTACAAACTCTATTTCATTGCGTGTATACAAACAAACACAAACGCCATATATACAACTAAATAAATTTCTCACCGGAGTTCAGGATCAAACCCTTTTTTGAAAAACCTTTTCCTTGAATAATGAAGCATAAAATGATTTTGTTTACCGGAAGACTGTACAGAGGTGAGTACAAAATAAATATATATAGCCAGACAACAGCAGATGCGACTTTAGTAAACACAGATCCATTCAAGGCGTTCGATTTCTTCAATGAGTATCCAACCAGATAGTTACCACAGAATTTGCCGTTTGGTTTCAGTGTTGTACATAAAGCTACAGTTAGTAAAATATTAGAGACAAAGCTCACTTTGACATCCAACGGCAAAAGATGCAATTGTTATCAAAGTCCATTATTCGTCGCTTTTAAGATTTCAGATATTCATTTTTCACTGCTTGTGTTGTTTATCAAATTGACGTTCCATTCTTGAGAAGATTAGGGTATATTTTGTTTAAAGATCCAGTAAAACACCATTCGCGTTACATTAGCTTCGCTGCCATTGCTTGTACTGCGTCCGCCGGATAAAATCTACCAGAATCTACGCATTTCTACTACCCCCTGAAACCTACCAAAGATACGCACAAAAGAGTCTAGGCACAAAGACAATAGGAATAAAACGCAAACAGCGGTTACAAACATTTGCTTGAAATGCATAACTTTTATAAACTTGACGTTTCGTATGTTACAACATACATCATCAGAAGTGATTATTATCCAGTTACAGATAAATTTAAATTCAAAAATACAACTGTATGGACTGGGAACTAACGAAATTGATTGACATAAAACGACAAGAATATGCTAATAATAGAGATAAAGTTTGTCACTGCCAACGTTTTCATTTAAGGCTGGCTTTAGATCACGGATCAACAGAGACTCTTTAATTTTGCAATGCATGTCTGATCGACCAGTTGCTAATATTTCAAAATGATCCCACTTAAATTCTATGGTTGGTTAAAAAAACACGATCAGCAATTGCAGATTCGTGACAATTTGTAGTTAGGGCTTTAAAATGTTCTGTTTTTCTGTCACGTAATCGGCGTTTCGTTTTCCCTATGTAGAAATCATTGCAATCCCAGCAGTTTGCTCTGTACACTACTTTTGACCTGAAGGAAGAAGCTAGTTTTTCTTCGTAAGGGAAAAAAAGACTTGATTCTTCGGGTGTTCTGAAAAACTATTGTGACGTTGAAAATACCATAGAATTTGTTTATACAAGACCTCAGCTGTTTTGTGAGGTGTTTGCCGTGATGACCTAAGAAAGGTAGAACGATAAGAACTTCTTTTTTCCTAACTGTTTGTACAGGATCTTTTGGCTTATTTTGATGTTTCTCAATGACGTCATTCATATGATATTTAACAGTTCCCATAGGGTAGCCATTAAGTAACAAAATCCTCTTGAGGTCATCTAGGGCAGACTGTAACAATCGGGGTGACGAACAAATTGCGTTTCATAAGGATATCAAGGAATGGAATTTCATCGTTTTGTTCAAACTCAATTGTGAATTATTGTGAATTGTGAATTATTGTGTCTCCCATTTAGGTAACGTGAAAAACTCAAAGCATCATTTTTGTTCTTGAAAAGAGTAAAGGTATCGTCCACTTACCGGAACCAAACAGTAGGCTGACTGGTGTTTTTCATCACCCATTTTTCTTCAAAATCACACATGAAAATTTTCGCCAAAACAGGACCAAGTGGAGAGCCCATTGCGACGCCATCAATCTGGTCATAGTATTGACCATCAAAAACAAAATGATTCTTCTTTGTTGCAAACAAGAGTAAATTCTTTAGGACCAATCGGGGTAATCCAGGAGGATTTGCGAGGGCATACAGCTTATCAAGGCAATTTCAATAGTCTCATCCAGTGGGACATTAGTAAATAGTGAACTGACATCAAAGGAAAACATGAATTCGCCGTTGTGAGTGTACTGTTTGGCCCATGTTGCGCAACTGAAGGAGTCTTTAATTAATTAATTAATTAGTTTTATTCCTATTGAAACTAAAATGGCCCAAGTCAAAGAATTTTTATGAGACAAAGACAATACTTAGCAGGGGAGTGACAGGGAAGACCCTATGGCGCAACTTATAGGAAAACAACTGAGAAATGGGATGCAGTTTTCGACTGGATTGCCATATGGCAACCCAGTAGATAGTGCTTTGTTTCTGGACTGATAACTTGTTAGGGTGTTTGGGAAAATTTGAGGAGGACAACTCATACCAAGGGCAACCCAGTTTACGCTCATGGAACGTCTAGGTAAGAATAAACCTCGCCCGATGGGTTAGCTTCAGTACAAACTACTATCCTATTAGCTCACACTAAAAGAGGCTGGAATTGCATGGTCCAGAAGCTCGGGAGTATTTTCTATCCTCACATGCAATTTTCTTTTCTTACCATACATTAGCTACTACACTTTGATCTCTGCCTCTACCAATTTATCCTATTCATCCTTCATTCAGAAGCTCGGAAGGATTTTCTATCCTCACATACAATTTTCTTTTCTTACCATCCATACATTAGCTACTACACTTTGATCTAGGCCTCTACCAATTCATCCTACCTTGAGCCACTTTATAGACTACAAAAGAAAGCTATTCACATCATTACTTTCTCGATGTATCGAACAAGGGTCAATTAACCCCTTGAATCCCAAGGTGGCCTGAACCGGCCATACTTAGTAATTTACTCGGTCTAACGCCAGACGATTTTACTTGTCAATGGAGAACCCCCAGGAGTCAATGGGTTAAAGACGAGTTGTTCAAGAACTGGATCCGCGTGAGGTCACAACGAACGACAGACAATAGTTGAATAACGTATTTTATTCCAAGTTCATACAAAATTGAAATCAACCATGCTTTGCAACAACAAGGGTGTTTTCCTATTGTCAGAACTGGCCACCCAGACCTATCAGTTTGCAAGGAAAATACAATAATTTGAAGAAACACTTGCATGATATTCCCTCGCATTCTTCTGAAGGAGTATATATCATCCCCCTGTTAATTTGAAGGCGTTGAAGAGGTTGTCCTTCCTAATTCGCGCTCTGGCCGATCAGTTCTGTCAAATGGAAAGAGTCCTTAAAATTCAACGCGATTAAATTATCTAAAACGATATTTAAAAAATACCATTGAAAGGTAACTATAATGCATGGCAATATAAGTGAGGGAAAAAAAACGCGCAACTTTATTATTTATTTCATCTATCCCGTTTAGACTTGTTCCCGAGATGATTCGTATTCTCGCGGTGCAACTGAAACGAGCATGAAGGCGAGGCTGTTGTGCCGTCACAAGCTCGCCCCAGTTCAACCGCAAGCAAATATTTCATTAAGTACTAAGATAAAATTTCAACCAAACCGAATTTTAAAAATTGTATTAATACAACAACCTAATAAATAAGATAAATTAGAAAGGCTATGTCGAATTGAAGGGTGCTAATTGTTTATGTACAAATCACGAACATCCCTCATTGTTATGACAATTCAGGCATTTCATAAAACAGGTAAAGTCAATGAAACGCGGAAGTGTTGGCATATCATTTTTGACACCCTAAGAAAACAAGGAGGGGAGTAAAATATGCATAGCAAAGCATCGCATTTGAAACTCGTCGTAACTGGATAAAATTATTTGCCAGACTTTGGGCACTTGAGTAATGGATGAAGTCAGGAAATAAAAAATGAAAATGCCATCAAATCCTAAAAATTTCACCCTAAATCCATCCTTAGAATAACAGTAAGACTGATCGCTTGAGCAGTTTTCAATTTGAGTGTCGAAAGTAATTAGTGAATTACTTTGGTTTTGCATTACTTTACTCAGTGATTGGTTCAAAGTTCTCGCCCCATTTTTTCTACCAATCAGAAAAGAAACCAAAACCAATCGTGACTCGCCCGTGCACACTTTCCCGCGCTTTTGTGTCATCTACGTGTGATTGGTTTACTGGATTGTCTCAAGTGATTACTTTGGTTTTGGTTTTAAGACACTCATTTCAAAACCACTCTAATTACTCATAAAGATCCCACATGGAACTGATCACTGGAAGAATGGTAACCCTCCCCCAGTTTCTCCTCTCATAAAAGGAAAACCTTAAAACACCTGGTTAAAGTAATTAAGGTTTAATAAATGAAAAAAATAATGTACAACTAAAATGCAGAGCAGCAGTTGACATCCCTATACCATATTATGTACGATCACCACAAATTAATTCATGCAAGCACGTACAGTAAATTGTTGTACGTACATTTATACAAATGTATGCAGATTTTAGAATTCATGAAGGAACTGCAAATACAGTCAATTTTACTATGGGCGATATTGCAAAAACATCCGTTTTTTCCCCCACCCTAAATAATGAGATATTCAAATGATTGGTGTGCAAGATTAACCAAATTTTTATCAGAGAAATGTTTCTCTCGACTATTGACTACGTTGGTCATTTTATCGCCTTACAAGGCCTTCAACAATAAATAATACCATTTCTTAAATAATTGGAATTGTGCTTGTCAATATAAGATTTTTTCACTGAAAACGAGCAAATTAAAATATACCCATACACGTGTAGTCACCCCTAAATAAGTAAACTTTCCACCGGGTTCTGACAGTATAACTATAGTGATTGATACAAAAACGGTTTTCTTTAACTCTACTTTGAGTTGCTAAATGAACCAGGTATTTGAAATAATTTGCATAGCCTTGACCACAAGTGGCAAATATAGATGAACGTATGTTTCGAATGACGTCTTATGGTATTGTCTTTCGTATGTGGAAACAAGAATGTCGTCTCTTCCCTGATCGTAGCAGCTGGGACTGTAGTTTTACAGAAGACGAATCTTATTCCTGGGTGGAATGTGAAGTAATCCTCATTATAGTCCCTGATACATTTATGTTTCCGAATAATTCCTGTAATTTTAGGTCTCAGTTGCACCATATTATAATTTATCTGCATAATGTGAAGAAACAATATTTTAAACCTGGTTTTTACACTGAAGAATATAACATAAAGCTCTTCAATGGAATACATACATGTGCCATTTAAATACCCAAATTTCATATAGGGCTTTTAAAAAATTCTGACTTTGTAAATAGAGAAGCAATAAGACATGGCTATCCTCTTAGGACAAATGCCCTAATTCAGCTTTACTTAGTACAATGCAAGAGCAACCTCTTCTTTGGGTAACTTGCTGAAAGCCAGTGGCTAAAAGGGTAGTCTGTCTTACAACTACCCATCAAGCTGTCTTTTCGCCTTTTAAATAGTGATTTAAAATTCACGATATTTTCCAAAAGATGTGTACTGTTGTTGATTATACCCCCTTCCATACTCCAGTTTCGAATACCTGATATTACCAAGAGGATCAGGGCATCACGTTTACCAACTCCTCCACAGCTTGTGACCTTATAGCTTGGTAACCTTGTCCCCAAACAGTGATGCATAAGTAGCTTCTAGGTCGCAAACACTCAGATGTTGCACCTTGGATTCATGAAGTACATGGAGGTCTCTTAAATTCTACAAAACAACGTATTAATTACTGTCCATGAAATTTGAGATGACAAAATATAAAATGCCAAGGACCCTAGCCCATCTGCAAATAGAAATCACAGTTCCATTTCTTGCACCTCAGATTTGTGGAATGGGTCGTGACATAAAATGTGTAGCATATATAACAGCCTTGTTTAGTTTCTCTTCATTTTCCCAAAAAAAAGGTGGGCAGTGGCTCAAGGAAGTGCCTGATTTCTCTTGGTAAAGATAACACTTGACCCTGGGTTTAAAGGCTCCCATGACTCTCTCTCTCAAGCATACCTTTTGTCTGTCACCATCAAGCGCCTCAAAGAGTTGTTCATGTTCCTTTTGTAACTCTTCCCTTTCTTTCTTGTGAAACTCAGCCATCTTGAAGGAACATTAAGTGACATTAATTCAATTTAAAGGTTGCTCAATCATACATTAAACAGATGTATTTCTCCATACCTTCTGTCTTTCCTTCACTGATTGTTCAATATGTTTTTTGTTCTCCTCGCGTTTCCTCCTGAATAGTTAATGAAATGAAAAAGCTAAAGCACCAGAAAAACTATCCAGAAGAGTGAAAGTTTGACAGAAAAGTGGTATGATTGAAAAAATGAATGCAGGGGAAATTCGACGTAGAACAAAGCTACCATTTTCTGTGATGTATGTTTATATGTATGTGTAACATGGTAAAACAGTAACACATTAACGTACGTGAGTGTTTAATAAGAACCTCAAAACAAACATCCCTCAATCACGGTTTTCGTTTGAGGCTGGAGGCCGGACGGTTTCGTTCGGTGGTTTCCCATAGTTCCATGTCCACTACTTTGATGCCAATATTTTTTAGGGAGTTTGTTTTTACTTACTTTCAAATAGCATTTGAGTGGGTTCCAGAAACACTGGAAACCGCGTTTCTGAAGGCGCGTTTACACGACAGAGGAAAATTGTCACGGGTCCATAAAAAGTGGAACGGTTCCGATCATTTTTGTAAAGAAACAATGTAGGGGCGTTTACACGACAGAGCAAAAATGGCACGGGCCCGACAAAAAGTTGAACGGTTCCAAAAGTTTTTACAAAGAAACAGTGAACTTTTATCCGTTCCGTGACGGGTCCATATGGACCAGTTTTTTTGTAGGGCCCGTGCCATTTTTGCTCTGTCGTGTAAACGCCCCTTGTAAAAGTTCACTGTTTCTTTACAAAAATGAATGGAACCGTTCCACTTTTTATCGGACCCGTGCCATTTTTCCTCTGTCGTGTAAACGCGCTTTGAGGGTTCTTGTCTCAAAATTTCCTTGGGCGTGGGGGGCGGGGGGTGGGTGGGGATGGTGGGGATTAACTCAGACCCCCATAGGTAGGTTATTTAACAGTAATACACAAAGCAGCAGTTAACCTAGCAACCTTTGTGGCTTTCTTAATTGGTGTTGATAGGAGAATCCTCCTTACAAGAAGGGGTTTCTCTCCACTAACTAAAACATTCTCTAATTAGCAAGTAGTTTGAGGGGAATATTGTGTGTGTGAATGGTGAGTTGAGGAAAAATCATAGACAAAAGTTAGGGTTAGCGCAACCGAGCAAGGGGGTTTCTAGTCCTTCTTGTAAGGAGGATTCTTCTATCAACACCAATTAAGAAAGCCACAAAGGTTGCTAGGTTAACTGC
>NC_090882.1:21868400-21870900 GCF_036669935.1 Montipora foliosa | reverse complement strand
AGACTAATTTTGTATTGTTCTTCTTTGATCATAGTTCTTTTTATCTTGTACATATTCTTTATAAACATATTCATTTTTACTTGTTAATTAATGAAGTAAAATGTTCTATGATTTTACATTTGTAATATTTGCACAAATACTTCATACAGTAACTTGGTGTGGTTTAGCTCATTATGTTATAAAAACATAAGAAGAGCCACGTGAGTGGAGAAACCATAATTTTTATCATTGTAATTAAAAAATCTAATTATTCTATTTTAATTGTGGCCTTCCCAATTTTTTCCTAACTGCATCTTTTCATTTTTAATCATTTACAGTGCTTTTCATCATTTTTAACAGACTTGTGCCGTAAATACTGTACTTTGCTACTTTTATTACAGCAAGAACCCTTATTGAAACCATAGTTGATAGTTCACATTATTATATAAACACTCGAAGAGAAATTTCGTATCTCCACGCGGCCTTGTGTATTGTATATGCATGTCTTTTCTTGACATCTCATTGGACAATGTGGCAAAGGAATTTGAATGAATTTTTAATGATCACGGTTTTGATATTCTTGTTGTATGTTACATCGCGCAATCCAGATTTGTTCATTATAAAACGTAGTTCCTGGATATTGATTTACTAGAATAGAAGTACATTGCACTTGAACACTCAACAGCTGACTGAAAGAGCAGGCCCTATAATAATACTTATTTAATTGTCAATCATTGCAGAAACAGCATTTCCATTGTGCTGATTGGTTTTCTCAAACTTGGTATCAGCTCACATACTACATGACTTTACATGAAAACTGAAATAGTTTAGAGTTAAATCAAATTTAACAAAACAATTATTCAATTCACCATTGTTGAATATGAGTGCCGTTACAGCCAACTAATATCCAGTGTGTGTACATGAAAAATTTTATTGTTAATTATAAAAAGTACGTAAAGAATACACTTAGAAGTGTTTCTAAATCGTGCCAAGATAGCTGTATTATAAGTTCACTAAAAACTATCTTATTGTGCTTACAACAATAACCTAAATGTTAATTAAATGTTGCTTGCTTATTTCCATGGTCAGTAATGTACAGTGGTAACAAAAGTCTTGCATTTGTGAATTCAAAGGAATCATGCAATATGCTGTCTTTTCACTCTTTCTAAAAAGTGGATTTGCCTTTTTGTAAAACAGAGAGATGTAGCTTCACATTTACAGCAAACGTTAGGCTAAAATGTGCATTTAACACGCACAGTGATGTCTTTCACAACATTTTCTGTTTGACTGACAATCTTTACTCTTTAATCTTTACTAGGATTTCTTTGCTTATTTTTTTTCAAATTTCGTTCGTTGCCTCTTCTCTGCTCTTTCCTGTTCTTTATCCTATTGCTCATCACTAATATGATTTCCCGCCAAAAAACACCGGTTGCCAAGTGCAATGCTACCATGCGATTTCCGGCCAAGAAAAATTGTCCGAACACTCCTGTTCCCACAGGCTGTCCGGCTTCCCCACCTCCACCCTAACAGTCTGTACGGGCGGACGGATGTACGTGACATAACAAAAATTTCTCATGGATACTCTCACCCATGGTGCTCCGCTGGCACCCTTTGCGTGCCTGAGATGAGATCCGCTATTAATATTAAAGTCTTGTAGCCCTGATCATCTACTGTACATTTGATGAATTGATGTCAGTTTTTCATGCGTCTGTCCTGTTATTGATCATGAATGAATTTCATCATAACATTGTCAAAGTAGCTGAGTGGATCCACCTCCACCCCCTCCACCCCGTCTGTACGGGCGGACGGATGTACATGACATCATAACAAAAATTGGATCCGCAGACTACTTTGACAATGTTATGACGAAATTCATTGTCAATACAGGACAGATGCATGAAAAACTGACATCATTTGTTTTTCACAATAAAAAAAAGGAGGGGTCAAAATTAAGTCAAAACCATGTGAAGAAGGCGAGACAAAAATGCGAGAACTTCAATCTGACGCGAGCAATGTCGTGTCATATCGCATATTATTATAAATTTATGTAAGACAGGACAAAGATCTTTCCAGTAGAGGGGAGTACATGCTTGAAACGGTTTATCTGTGGATGCTAGAGAGTACAGCCCAAAAAAAAAATAATAAATGTGGCTGGAACAGTTTGTACAGTAATTAACATATTTTTTATTCTACTATATATATATACACACACACATGGCTGGAACATGGATACAGTATATATAGTAATTAATATTTTTTTTATCTCTATATATATATATATATAATATCTGACTGATTTTTGAAGAAGGTGGCTGCTTAAATTTTTAAATTTTCGGTTGAATACGGCGAAGCCCGTATTCAACCTCTTGGCGCGGTCTTTGAACCAGGGGGGCTCCGTCAACATGCCTGTGCAAACTCTAGAGTGTCTGAGCTATATGATTTAAATGTTTTGCACCTATAAGAGCAAGGCAAAGTTAGTTTAGGGGGGGTTGATTATACCCTGAGTTAGAGTTTGTGCCTT
>NC_090882.1:21853400-21863400 GCF_036669935.1 Montipora foliosa | reverse complement strand
CACAAATTGTCAAGTATATTTTTAGCGTCTGTAAAATAAAAGCCATTTTATTAGGCAAACATAGTGTGTTAACCGTTAACGTTCCTCGTTGGTGTAGTATATATTTTGCACTGATAGAACTTTCAAATGTGCCGAAGTATGTTCCATTTACCAAAAGATGGGAACCATTATTATGATTTCTGTGATATTGCGTGGAGAAAGTTTGTGGTTGGCTCATTCAAAATCTGCGTTATTCATTTTCGTTATTTAATTAGCTCTAGCTCTAAAACCTAATTGAAGTATCTGCATCGTGTCTGTGATGTGTTGTGTTGTCTCTCTCTCTAAATTTGTAATCGCTTTGCCTGGTGTAATTGTTGTAAGTATTCATAGAATGTCGAGTAAGATCTCTAATTTGGAGAAAGCCGTAAATAAGATTCAAGTGAGTATAGTATCCTTTAATGATAAGGCTAAGAAGATGGATGAGACGATTCAAGACTTGGATACGGGGCTGACTTCGTTAAATGCAGACATCGAGGAAATGCAGAATAGGGAGAAACAAAATTTAGGGAAGATTAAAGAGTTACACGACCAAATTCTCTATCAGGATGTCTATAGCAGAAGAGAGAACTTACGAATCTTTGGCCTCCCAGAAACAGATCTCAGTACTGAGAACACAGGGGACGTGGTGTACAAGTTTTTTGAGCGTGAATTAGAGCTAGAAGACGCGAGTCCATAGGCTTGGAAAAAGGAAGGCAGGACAGTCAAGGCCGATAATCGTTCGCTTTCTTAGATTCCCGGAACGTGAGCGTGTTTTCAGAAGTGTGCGTGATCTAGGGGTGGAATCGGAGGTGAAAGTGTACGCGGATTTACCTAAAGAAATACGAGAAAGAAGACAAAAATTATGGCCAAAAATGAAAAAAGCGAGAGAGGAAGGCAAAGTAGCTTTTTTTGATAAGCGAGAACCAGATAAGCTTTATATTGACGGTGTGTTGAGTATTTAAATGAGCTTGCTATATGTTTATTTTTGATAGCGGGTGTGGTTTGTAAACTTTGCATATTGTTGAGAATCAACGGTGGTCCTTAAATCCCAAGGGTGGCATATGGATATAGAATATCTGCTGCTCTTCTTAATGCGTATGGGTGCATGTGTTTGTTCATTGTTCACATGTGTGTTGTTTTTGTGTTTATCAAGTAGTTTTTGTTCTGAGTTAGGCGCTACGTGTTACTTACTTATTATACATGTTTCAACCAGTTTGGAGAAGAATTACTTCATGTTTCACTTTCACAAAAGATAACGTTGATTTTAAATTACTCTCTTTAAATGTTCGAGGGATTCGTTCATCCATAAAGAGGAAAGCTTTGTTTATGTGGTTGACTCGGCAAAAGGCGGACATCCCCTTGGAAATTTGATGTTCTTAAAACTAGTATATTTGCCCTCGAAGCTTCGCTTCTCCGGCAAATATTTGTTTTAAGAACATCAAATTTCCACGGGGCAACTATCAGGCGATAGTTCCTCGACAGAAACACTCTATTGTTTAAATAATACTTTAAGGGCATTGATGACGTCATATCAGTTACCATGGCAACAAGCTAGGTCCTCAAAAAGGCCCTCAAAATTTCAGTTTTTGAAAATTATCTGAAAACCTAAGTCGGTAACCTACCGTTTTTATTTCTTTGTTGGGAATCTCCATAAATTCTTTAACTTCTTAGCGAGTATGATGAAAAGTTATCCTGTAGAATTTAAGATACATCGAAAAAGGTGCTTTTATAGTTTACAGAAAATTGTACTCGGTAACTTTCCCTGAAATTTTTTTTTTATTTGAAGTGTCATCGTGAATGACACGTGCATGCAAAAGACAGAGAGAGGTCACCGAGCAAAATTTCGACAATTTTCTCCGCAGGTTTTATTTCCGGTGTGTTGCGCCCGCTATACTTTTGATAGAAATTTAATTCATTCAGCTGACGCATGGCGTATGTAGGTTACGCGCGCGTGCGTAGTTAAAAACCCTTTCGAGCCTCCTTAATATTATTTCAATTTGGGAAACCTAGGTGGGTGACAATTACAATCACATAATTTATGTATTCCAAAAACTCGCCGCAAACAGACCAAAGAAATTAGAGACGATTTTTTTCGAACAGACTCTAGTCGAGGTATCTATGGTATTTGGAATACTTCGTCATTGAAGTAGTTCCAAAGGCATTTTTGTTAAGCGCAAGTAATAAAACAGAATAAGGTGTTCGTGGCGTATTCGAAAGAGAGTAGGGTCTGCTTCAGGGAAAACGTCTTTGCATTCAAAAGAACTCAGGAGGGGAGCTGTAGTTATTTTACAATCATTCCTAGTTGACGTTTGTAGGAGAACTGGTGACTGTTTTTATGAACTGACATTGACTTATTTTTAACTTTTCAGCATAAAAAAGAATTCGTTGTAACCCATCTTGGGTTACTGAGTTGTGAGGAAGACCTGGATGTGCGATTTATGAAATCTTGGCGAAAGACCAAAAAGAGTGCATGAAAAAATTGAAATTTTGACGTCTTTTTAACAAAGTTTTGGTTTATTTCGTTTTCTTCTAAAATTATTTTTTTGGGAGGAGTGTCCGGCAAACACTCGGATCGAGACGAAGGGGACAATTCGAGTATAAAAATGCAAATGGTCTTTTGTTTGGTGATGTACCACTACAATCACGATTGTTCATATCGCAAGCCTTGACGTTGCTATCCATATTAACTAGGCTTGCTTGTTTGTTTGTTTGTTATTTTATTTGTTTGGGCAGTTGAAGTTTTGGCAGTTATTCAGCTGTTGTGGACCTGCGATACCCACCCACCCATATACTAACAGAGGACAGCCACAACACCGGTAACTTCATCCCCTGCTCTTCTCGAATAGTGGGTGCAGGGATGGCGCAGTGATGAGAGCACTCGCCTCCCAACAATGTGGCCCAGGTTCGATTCCTAGATCCGGAGTCATATGTGGGTTGAGTTGTTGCCTCTCTACTCTGAACTGAGAGGTTTTCTCCCAGGTACTCCGGTTTCCCGCACCTCAAAAACCAACATTTGACTTGATTTGTGTTGTGCTCCAGCGCTAGAACGACTTGACACTTAAATAAAGTTCCTTTCCTTTCTTTAGTGTGTGGGTTCTTTAAGGTCTCACAGGGAACTAATGAACGCGGAATATATTTATGAGACTGGGCCTTCGGTTTATTGTCCTTATCCGAGAGGAATTGAAGTCTAACCATTTGCGAATGTAATTACAAAGGCAGCACTTTCTCCTCAGTTATTTAAAGACCCTGAGTGTTGGTCCGGCCGGAGTCGAACTCACGACCTCTCCCGTGGGAGCCCGGTCCTCAACCAACTAAGCCACCGCTTCACAGAATTCAAAACACGACCAAGGGCAATGCAACGATGCTCTGTTATTACTGACAAATGTTGCAACAATAGATGCGTATTGGGAAAAACTGTTTTTCCCAACACGGACCGACCTAAGCCGACAAATGATGGGCTGGACAATCTGCGAGCCAGGAAGTCATGCGAGCCATGCAAATTTCGCATTTAGCTCTAAGCACCCATTTCAAATAGCGGTGATAAACTGTTATTAAGTCTAAGCACCCATTTTAAAACGGTTAGCTTTCAATAACTGTGTGATTCGCTTGTTGACTCACCATCGTAAGAGGCTCGCATGCCTCGCATGACTTGCAGCCATGGCTCGCATGCCTCGCTGGCTCGCACATTGTCCAAACTCAGCAAATAACGTGTTCGTCTTTTCTACGGGATTGCTGTGAAAGGGCATAAAAATGTCCGTTACTTGACAGGAATTGATGTTAACGCAAAAGGAACGCACGGCTTGAAAGAAAGTTGTGTAATGAGCTTGAAATCAAAGCAACACACATTCACATTTAATTTATATATTCACATTTACATTTTACGTTGTTTACGTAATGTTTAAAAAACGAGCAGCAGTGTTTTATCGGGGTTTAAAACACGAGGCGTAGCCGAGTGTTTTTAGACCCGATAAAACACGTGCTGCGAGTTTTTTGAACGGCTTAAAAAAGCTTGAAAAGTGGCTAAAGTTGGAAATTTCGGAGCGGCCGTACTCGGGATCCAGATGGGAAAATATGGACTACTGGAGCCCATCATATTTAAGGCTTTAGGGTTCCGGACCGATGAGAAGCTAAGGAAAAAAACATAACACCTATTATTTTTCGGAATTAAAACTCCAAGAAATGAATATAATTATATCTATTTGAATCGTCTCCATCATGCTTTACAAGCTCGTTCCCAGTGCCTTGCACCTCACACAAGGATTCCCAAAATAAACGTTTTCATGCTGGGCATGTCAAGTTATGTGTTTCATACCGGGCATGTAAAATCAACTTTACATGAGAACTGAAATCTGATAAAATACCTTGAAAAACTGAAAGGCTGAAGTTGTTTTGCTGAGATTCGTTCAAAAATGTTTTTAAACTAGGGCCGGAAGAACAGTTTCGGGTCTTTAATTCTTTTTGCAAAATTCGTCGTCCTTTTAAAATATTAAGGGGTCCGGATTGACCCATTTTCCAGCGTGAACGGGAATGACCTAGACTGAACAGTTCAACTATACCTGCCAACACGTACTCTGAGATCCTCAACACAGAATTTTTTTCATGTTCCCAGGACATAATCTCGTACCCAGATCTCACTCTGTCACTGGAAATGTGAGATCTGGTAAAGTTCGACAGTACACCATTTTTCATTGGCTACTAAAAAAAGGTTGCGGCAATGCAATCTACGCTCGATTGGCTTATTTCGCGGGGCACTTAATGAAGGTTTAGTTTCCGCAAGTGCATGTGCTGTTTTGAATAAATGCCAGTTGTGCGGAGGAAGGTTTTGTTTTTTCCGACGCCGAAAAGCTTTACAGTTGAGGAAAATCATTTTAAAAATGTGCAACGTTTGTGTAAATGGTACCGGCGAAAGCCCTACGTACCCTGCCACTCGAATAAAGTTCTGCGTAGCTGGCTACGCGGTACGCAGAAACTAATAAATTTAAGTTGAAGTATGTAATTTATTCTAAACAGTATTTCTCGTTCTTAAAGCGTGATTCGCGAATTAAGTAGTGATCAATTGTGAATTTTACGGTTAGATTAACTACATTTTTCACGAGATCGTGTCAAGAAAATAGCGCTCGTTGCAGTGATTAGGTCTATGCACTCTTTAACATTTACGCTTTCAATTTACGGTTTGGTTAACTACACTTTTCACGAGATTGTGTGAATCCTGAGCGTTCGTTTCAGTGATTAGGCCTAAACCGTCTTTAACATTTTGGCTTTCAATTTACGGTTTGGCCAGCTACACTTTGCACGAGATCGTGTGAAGAAAATAGCACTCGTTTATTGATTACGGCTAAGCGCTCGTTTCATTGATTCTGTAGTTGCTCCGACCACTAAACTATCTCGAACGTTCCAAAACTATCGCCTGTAGTGCTTCTTTCTGTTTCGGCTTAAGTTTAAGGTTTCCTTGTCCTCTACCCAAAAGAATCTCTTCACGTATACTCTCGAAATCCATGTTTATTCCGCAAAATCACCCAAAATCACAACAGAGAGCACGAACATGCGCAGTGATAGAAAAGCCCGTATTTCGGGCCTCGCTTGCACTGAGCATGCTCGAAATCGAACTTTACCAGATCTTTCTTCCGTATGATCGTGGGAGATCTGGGTACGAGATTAAGAGTTTTGAAGCAAGCAACCGTGGACAATTTTCCTGTCGGTGTACGTTGGATCAGTGGCTTCATCTGATCGGCGTTATTTCAAGTTGAGAAACTAAATGTTTTAAGCAAGAGCCGATACAACGTAGATCTGATTTGATTTTAGTGTACACCACTAAAATCAAATCAAATCTTCGTTGTATCGGCTCTTGCTTAAAACATTTAGTTTCTCAGCGAGATTAAGCCTTCCCTCGATTAATCGCCTCCCTCGAATAATCGCCTTCTCGCCCCCTTTTGGTGCGGAAAAAGAAATAATCGCTCCCGGCAGGAGCCCATCCTGGAGCGTGCAACTTCCATACAGCGTCTGTGAAACGGCGTTTTCACAAGTAGGTTTATTTTTAGACTAGCCCTTCCCACGAATTAGGTCAAAAAACAAAGGCAGTTACGGTTCCGTGACCCTATGACGTCAGCTTAATTTCTTGTAATTGGTCATCGGGCTCCTGTGGGAGTCTCATTAGCGGGAAATTCAATCTAAAAATAACCTTACTTGTGAAAACGCCGTTGCACGAAAATAGTTAAGTTGCACTGTCCGGGTGATGGGCTCCTGCCCCCGGCTATTATTCGAGGAAAATTAATACGGTACTCACTTAATTACTTACTCTTTAACGTTCCATACTATAGGTGGTTTTCACGTGACGTCATCACCGCCATGTTGGTGGACAAAAACAAAAGATCTCTCATCAGCTCCCTTTGTTCGTCCACCAGCAATTGTACTTTGCAGCATTGTTATCTGTGTCTCTAGAGATTGGTTGCAAACCACCAATTTGATTTACAACAAGGGCTATGCGACCGGACCTCCGGTTTACAGTTCTTATCCGAGAAGACTTGAAAGTCTAACCATTTGCGGGTGTAACTACAAAGGCAGAACTTTTCCTCCTCAGTTACTTTCAAGACCGTGAATGTTGGTCCGGTCGGAGTCGAACTCTCGACCTCCTGCGTGACAGCCCGATGCGTGACAACCAACTGAACCAGGGAATGGGCGAATTATAAAAAGTCATTAATTACCAGCTTGCCTGATAAATTAGATGAAATAATTTGGAAGAGCAGATTGCTGTGTGTAAATGGGAAACCTTTGTTCAGAAGCAAGGTTATGTAGAAGAGCATACTCATGGTAAGTCATTTATTGACTGATGAAGGTAAAATGAAAACATCAGGAACTTTGCAAAATCAGAAAGTAACTTGATCAGAGTACTTTGTACTCATGAGTATCTTTGACTCTTTTCTATTAGAGTGGAAGCCTTTGTTAAATAACAGGTCAGATAACCAACACAAAGCCTACCAAGCACAAGAATCTCTCTTTCCTATCTACTGTAAAAGTTTATACCGTGAACTTATCAGGAAAATTGAAAAGTCCCTGACCTCCATATCTAAATGAACAATTACCGGTATTTCCAACACAAGACATACCTTGGAACTAGTACTTTTTGACTCTCGGTAGCGGAATGGCTGAAATCTTTCTTTCCCTCAATCGATACTCTAACAGCACTGAGTATAATGTTTAAGCCTCTTGGGAAAGAGAGACTTTAAATTAATCATGCTTTATTGCGTTCGACGAAGGAGAAAGCAAGCCTAATCGTGTATTGGTCTCTCTGTGGTGGTATTGGTTTACCTGTGTACTTATAAGCCAGAAAAAAGATCGAGCAATTATTCTCTGTAATGGAAGCAAATTTGCCTCGCTTTCAAGCATGGTGCTGTGACTTCGAGAATGCAAAAAGCCTGGGGCGGTTTCCTGGCAGAAAATATGCTCAAGAAGTTGTTGCAAATTTTCGAAACTCTTTTCCGAGGACAGATCTTGCTCCATCAAATTTCCAACAGATATTTTCGACAGTTTAGTTGAATGGCAAGTGTCCCTATTTTTTCCTGGTTATGAAACCGCGTGTTAATAATTATGTCAAACATTTGGGAAGCCTGCGTCTTTCGGGTGCTTGTGCTCTTACGGTATGTTGTTTATTTTAAAGTCACGTCCACCTTTCGGTTAGTTAGTTCACATTTGGAAAAAAAACTATATTATTAGAAATCCTTTATCAAAGTCTCAGGGAAGTGATCACGACGCATGTTTTATAGTTTAAGCCACCGTTTGGCGCTACGTTTTCAGTCTTCAGGCTTTTCGAATTTGAGTGAATAATGCCATCGTGTTGGAGTTAGGGGTTAGGTTTCAATTCCTTGATCGCACCTGACGTCACGGCAGCCATCTTGGTGGAAAGAGCAATAGCGAAAACGTCTTTTGAGAATTTGACTTTATTATTATGCAAAATTGTATTCAGCGGTTATTGGGGCTCATTGCCATGAGTTCTGGTTACAAAATTGGGGAACGTAAGCAACGACAACGAGAACGTCATCTCAAAACATAAATTCGCGTTATTTTAATCACTTCGTGACTATTTCAACCTTTTTAATATGACAAGGGTGTCGTAAGCCCGCCGCACACAGTGAGGAAAGAGCTGAGCAAACTGCCTCGCGAGGCGGTTTCCTCAGCCGTTTTCTCACCGTGTGCGGGGAACTTTTGGTGAGGAATTGGCCTCGCGAGGCCGTGAGGAGAAAATCAAACATGTTTGATATTTTTCGCCTCGCGAGGCAAATTCCTCATTGTGTGCGGCCATCGTGAGAATCGAGTTGAGCTTGGTCAATGAAGCATCCAATAAAAATACATGGCATTCTCACGTGACTTAAGTGAGGTCGAAATTTCTTCCTCCGACACCATCCTGAACCGCTGGAGTCACGTGAGTATGCCATGTATTTTTATTGGATGCTTGATTAAACCAAGCTCAGCTCGATTCTCATGATGGCCGCACACATTGAGGAATTTGTCTCGCGAGGCCAAAAATATCAAACATGTTTGATTTTATCCTCACGGCCTTGCGAGGCGAATTTGTCACCACAATTTCCCCGCACACGTGAGGAAACGGCTGAGCAAACCGCCTCGCGAGGCAGTTTGCTCAGCTCTTTCCTCAAGTGTGCGGCGGGCTGTAGTTCCTCAAAAATGACAAAGGTCGAAACAGCACTTAATTTAGGGGAGAAAATGAAAATTTATCGTCAAGTGCTGACGTTCTTCATAAAACCTCAAAAATTTTTTTTTTGTAATTTAAAACTTTTTATTATTTTGTTACACCTAAACACATACAACGATTATGAATTACTGAAATACAAATCACACTATTAATTACAATATCAAAAACAAAATAGGCTACTAATTACAACTCAGTAAATAACAATTACAAGATAACACTACTACACTTACACTCTTACCATAATTTGAACAATAGTAAAAAGAAAAAAGAAAATAAATAAATAAATAAATAATAATAATCATCATCATCATCATCATCATCATCATCATCATTATTATTATCAAAGACTAATAACAATAATAATAATAATAATAATAATAATAATAATAAAACCTCAAAATTGGCTATTTCACGTTGTTTTTTTACTGACGACGACAAAGAAATGGACAAAAGTGAAAAACGCACGTGCAGGGCGTGCAAAGCTATTGCTTTCGTCGACGAAATATGCAAATTTGTGAGAAGTTCTCGTTTGCCGTTGTCGTTGTCGTTGTCGTTGCTTAAGCTTCCTGTTTTTAACAGACCGACCTGTTTAGCACGGCGACAATCGCGTCGTAGGATTATTTGCTTGTCATCAATAAATCTCCTTCATAATGGCGGCCAAATAAAATTATTTTTTGTTTTAATGCTAATAAGCCTTTCTAGCCTCGCTACGACGAGCAGATTTCAAAAGAATATTTGTTTCAAAATGAGGGTAGTAGGTCTAATTAACATAAATACAAAAGAATGTAAGAGTGATGGCCATTTATGAAAGTGGTCTATACACAAGTCGCTCCGCCTGCTAATTTGTTCTTTCCCCACTTCGACATCAACTGCTCCGTTTGTAAACGGCCACCTCCATCTGAGCCCTGGACAAATTGATTAGGCCTTTTGCAACTAACGATCACATGGTACAAAATCCGCCATGCTGGAGGGCAAGCTCATTATTATTCCCCCACTGCGACATTAAAACAAAGAGACCTGAACCAGTCAAGCTTGACTTGCCTTTGTTTTAATGTCCCAGTGGGGGAATAATAATGAGCTTGCCCTCCAGCATGGCGGATTTTGTACCATGTGATCGTTAGTTGCAAAAGGCCTATTCTGCGTACAACTATACTTAAAAACAGGGGCAGCTGTAGTGTCAAGTATAGCGAAGATATCGATGACATCACCTATTGGTATTTATGTGCCAACCAGAGTCTTATTGGATGCCGAAACAAAAAATTCTTTCGAGCGGTGGTT
>NC_090882.1:21843400-21848400 GCF_036669935.1 Montipora foliosa | reverse complement strand
AACTATCAGCTGTGCTTGCATGATCTTCTCCGAATAGTTTTATCCGCACATCTAATGCCCGCTGCTTTGACTGCACGGCAGAGGTAAAATCACCTAACGAATGCTGTGTCACCCCAAGTGAATGGTAAATGTCAGCTGTGCTTGCATGATCTTCTCCGAATAGTTTTATCCGCACATCTAATGCCCGCTGTTTTGACTGCACGGCAGAGGTAAAATCACCTAACGAATGCTGTGTCACCCCAAGTGAATGGTAACTGTCAGCTGTGCTTGCATGATCTTCTCCGAATAGTTTTATCCGCACATCTAATGCCCGTTGGGCAGACTGAAGGGCAGAGGAAAAATCACCTGAAGAATGCTGTGTCGTACTAAGTGAATGGTAACTATTAGCTATGCTTGCATGATCTTCTCCAAATAGTTTTATCCGCACATCTAATGCCCGCTGCTTTGACTGCACGGCAGAGGTAAAATCACCTAACGAATGCTGTGTCACCCCAAGTGAATGGTAAATGTCAGCTGTGCTTGCATGATCTTCT
Organism: Montipora foliosa; assembly: GCF_036669935.1. Classification (NCBI taxonomy): domain Eukaryota; kingdom Metazoa; phylum Cnidaria; class Anthozoa; order Scleractinia; family Acroporidae; genus Montipora; species Montipora foliosa. The sequence goes on along the minus strand of NC_090882.1, from coordinate 21,847,867 downwards.
CCGAATAGTTTTATCCGCACATCTAATGCCCGCTGTTTTGACTGCACGGCAGAGGTAAAATCACCTAACGAATGCTGTGTCACCCCAAGTGAATGGTAAATGTCAGCTGTGCTTGCATGATCTTCTCCGAATAGTTTTATCCGCACATCTAATGCCCGTTGGGCAGACTGAAGGGCAGAGGAAAAATCACCTGACGAATGCTGTGTCGCACTAAGTAAATGGTAACTATCAGCTGTGCTTGTATGATCTTCTCCGAATAGTTTTATCCGCACATCTAATGCCCGTTGGGCAGACTGAAGGGCAGAAGAAAAATCACCTGAGGGATGTGTCGTACTAAGTGAATGGTAACTATTAGCTGTGCTTGCATGATCTTCTCCGAATAGTTTTATCCGCACATCTAATGCCCGTTGGGCAGACTGAAGGGCAGAGGAAAAATCACCTGAAGAATGCTGTGTCGTACTAAGTGAATGGTAACTATTAGCTATGCTTGCATGATCTTCTCCAAATAGTTTTATCCGCACATCTAATGCCCGCTGCTTTGACTGCACGGCAGAGGTAAAATCACCTAACGAATGCTGTGTCACCCCAAGTGAATGGTAAATGTCAGCTGTGCTTGCATGATCTTCTCCGAATAGTTTTATCCGCACATCTAATGCCCGCTGTTTTGACTGCACGGCAGAGGTAAAATCACCTAACGAATGCTGTGTCACCCCAAGTGAATGGTAAATGTCAGCTGTGCTTGCATGATCTTCTCCGAATAGTTTTATCCGCACATCTAATGCCCGTTGGGCAGACTGAAGGGCAGAGGAAAAATCACCTGACGAATGCTGTGTCGCACTAAGTAAATGGTAACTATCAGCTGTGCTTGTATGATCTTCTCCGAATAGTTTTATCCGCACATCTAATGCCCGTTGGGCAGACTGAAGGGCAGAAGAAAAATCACCTGAGGGATGTGTCGTACTAAGTGAATGGTAACTATTAGCTGTGCTTGCATGATCGTCTCCGAATAGTTTTATCCGCACATCTAATGCCCGCTGTTTTGACTGCACGGCAGAGGTAAAATCACCTAACGAATGCTGTGTCACCCCAAGTAAATGGTAACTATCAGCTGTGCTTGTATGATCTTCTCCGAATAGTTTTATCCGCACATCTAATGCCCGTTGGGCAGACTGAAGGGCAGAAGAAAAATCACCTGTGGGATGTGTCGTACTAAGTGAATGGTAACTGTCAGCTGTGCTTGCATGATCTTCTCCGAATAGTTTTATCCCCACATCTAATGCTCGCTGTTTTGAGTGCAGAGCAGAGGTAAAATCACCTAACGAATGCTGGATCACCACAAGAGAATGGTAACTATCAGCTGTGCCTGCATGATCTTCTCCGAACAGTTTTATCCGCAAATCTAATGCCCGTTGGGCAGACTGAAGGGCAGAGGAAAAATCACCTAACGAATGCTGTGTCGTACTAAGTGAATAGTAAATATCAGCTGTGCTTGCATGATCTTCTCCGAATAGTTTCATCCGCAAATCTAATGCCCGCTGTTTTGACTGCAGAGCAGAGGTAAAATCACCTAACGAATGCCGTGTCACCCCAAGTGAATGGTAAGTGTCAGCTGTGCTTGCATGATCTTCTCCGAATAGTTTTATCCGGACTTCTAATGCCCGTTGTTTTGACTGCAGAGCAGAGGTAAAATCACCTAACGAATGCTGGATCACCCCGAGTAAATGGTAACTATCAGCTGTGCAAGCATGATCTTTTCCGAATAGTTTTATCCTCATATCTAATGCCCGTTGGGCAGACTGAAGGGCAGAGGAAAAGTTACCTGAAGAATGCTGTGTCGTACTAAGTGAATGGTAACTATCAGCTGTTCTTCCATGATCTTCTCCGAATAGTTTTATCCGCACATCTAATGCCCGCTGTTTTGACTGCAGAGCAGAGGTAAAATCACCTAACCAATGCTGGATCACCCCGAAAGAAAGGTAACTGTCAGCTGTGCTTGCATGATCTTCCCCCAATAGTTTTATCCGGACATCTAATGCCCGTTGGCAGACTGAAGGGGAGAGGAAAAATCACCTGAAGAATGCTGTGTCGTACTAAGTGAATAGTAAATATCAGCTGAGCTTGCATGATCTTCTCCGAATAGTTTTATCCGCACATCTAATGCCCGCTGTTTTGACTGCAGAGCAGAGGTAAAATCACCAAACGAATGCTGGATCACCCCGAGAAAATGGTAACTATCAGCTGTGCCTGCATGATCTTCTCCGAACAGTTTTCTCCGCACATCTAATGCCCGTTGGGCAGACTGAAGGGCAGAGGAAAAATCACCTGAAGAATGCTGTGTCGTACTAAGTGAATAGCAAATATCAGCTAAGCTTGCATGATCTTCTCCGAATAGTTTTATCCGCACATCTAATGCCCGCTGTTTTGATTGCAGAGCAGAGGTAAAGTCACCTAACGAATGCTGCGTCACCCCGAGTGAAAGGTAACTGTCAGCTGTGCTTGCATGATCTTCTCCGAATAGTTTTATCCGCACATCTAATGCCCGTTGGGCAGACTGAAGGGCAGAGGAAAAATCACCTGACGAATGCTGTGTCGTACTAAGTGAATGGTAACTATCAGCTGTGCTTGCATGATCGTCTCCGAATAGTTTTATCCGCACATCTAATGCCCGCTGCTTTGACTGCACGGCAGAGGTAAAATCACCTAACGAATGCTGTGTCACTCCAAGTGAATGGTTACTGTCAGCTGTGCTTGCATGATCTTCTCCGAATAGTTTTATCCCCACATCTAATGCCCGTTGTTTTGAGTGCAGAGCAGAAGTGAAATCACCTAACGAATGCTGTGTCACCCCAAGTGAATGGTAACTGTCAGCTGTGCTTGTATGATCTTCTCCGAATAGTTTTATCCCCACATCTAATGCCCGCTGTTTTGAGTGCAGAGCAGAGGTAAAATCACCTAACGAATGCTGGATCAGCCCGAGTGAATGGTAACTATCAGCTGTGCTTGCATGACCTTCTCCGAATAGTTTTATCCGAACATCTAATGCCCGTTGGGCGGACTGAAGGGCAGACGTAAAATCACCTAACGAATGCTGTGTCGCACTAAGTAAATTGTAACTATCAGCTGTGCTTGCATGATCTTCTCCGAATAGTTTTATCCGCACATCTAATGCCCGTTGGGCAGACTACAGAGCAGACGTAAAATCACCTAACGAATGCTGTGTTGCACTAAGTGAATGGTAACTATCAGCTGTGCTTGCATGATCTTCTCCAAATAGTTTTATCCGCACATTTAATGCCTGTTGGGCAGACTGAAGGGCAGAGGAAAAATCACCTGAAGAATGCTGTGTCGTACTAAGTGAATGGTAACTATCAGCTGTGCTTGCATGATCTTCTCCGAACAGTTTCTTCCGAACATGTAATGCCTTTTGGGCAGACTGGAGAGCAGACTTAAAATCACCCAACAAATGCTGGATCACCCCGAGTGAATGGTAACTATCAGCTGTGCTTGCATGATCTTCTCCGAACAAATTCATCCGTACATCTAATTTCCTTTGGGTAGACTGGAGAGCAGACGTAAGATCACCTAACGAATGCTGTGTCACCCGTAGTGATAGGTAGCTATGGGTTAAGAATGCATTTGCTTCTTGTCTATTTGTTCTCAATACGCTATCAAAAGGGTTGCCTGTTTTGAAATCAAGAGCATTTGAGTAGTTCTTCTGTTGGAGGTGCAATTCACCGAAGTCCTGGTAGAAGTTTGCGAGGGGCTGATTACATTCTTGAGAATGAACGGTCACGGTTGAATCAACGTTCCCCTCTGGGCCTGAAGAGCTATGTATGGATTGCTCCAGCGTTGCTAGGTGACGTGCGACTGATTCTTCAAAACCTGATCCAATAGTTCCCTCTTCGGTGAATGTTGACCCCAGAAGTGCCAAAACCTTAGCGCAAAAATGAAACAAATAAAAAGGGGTTTTGGAATTTATCTGGAGGTCATTTAATATTTGGAGGGCAGGGTTGATTACAAATTGCTTGGTGTCAGTGTCAAAGAAATTCTTTGCTGCTTTCCTGACGTGAGATATAATTAGGAATTGCAATGGCCAATTATCCGAGATAGAAGTGTTTATTTGAAGCTTTTTGACGTTGTTTAGTTCTTTTCCTTTGCATGCCAGAGGTGGAATAACAATGAGTTGCTCGGCTTCGCACTCCTCGCGTGCTTTGTTATAGTAGAAAGTCGAGGTAGATGGGTGGTTTAAGAACTGATAATAGACCGCCATGACTTGGTAAACAACCAGCCTTAAAATTTTCTGCTCTGCACTTTCACCCATTAAAGAAAGAGCCTCTTGCAGGCACTGTATCCCGCTCTCATCCTCGCCGATAAGAAGCTCACATATGCCAAAATAACACTTGTACTTACTCCTTTCATCATCAGAAACTGATGATAAAGATGTTGATTGGATTTCATATGCCTTCT
>NC_090882.1:21820900-21830900 GCF_036669935.1 Montipora foliosa | reverse complement strand
CAAACAGCATGATGACAAAAAAGAGAGGATGACGAGCAAACTTTGACAGAATTAAGTTCAGCTCATCGCCGTTCGCAAGCAAAATGTCAGTTAGTACTAACCAGTTACATTAAACGAATTAAATTGTTCTTGTTTGCCATATAATAAACATCTTATTAACCGAGCTTAGTCAGTCTGTATGGGAGAATCTTGACCTCGGTCGTGTGTACAGACCTCACTGCGTTCGGTCCGGTACTCACGACCTCGGTCAAGATTCTCCCATACAGACCTCCTGCTCGGTTAATAGGAGCTCATTAATTAACGATGTGTCCCTCGATTTTAGACACATCTCAACGTTACGTCAGATGAGTCTCATAAGCTACGTAGGTTGCCTTCTTCCACCAAGTTATAGTTATGATCTTTGAAAGAAGAACTGCCAACGTCAATGTCAATTTAAAACAGAGAGGAAAGGACAATTTTATTGAACGAAGCTTTTGTTTTTTGGAAACCTTAAATTTCATTCTAGCAATCTCATTACTCATATTTTTAACTTCCATCTGAGATTCAATCACCATGACCACAATATGTAGAAGTAAATTTTCTTACTTGTGGAGCACTTGAGCTCCTGCAAGGGGTGGGAGGGTTCACATTTCCCTTCACCCCCACTCCCATACGGGGCTGGAGAGAAATGGTAATTTTTATCCCTTGCTATGCTGGGTTTGAAATTCACCGTGTTACAATGTCTTCTTTTTTCTCTCTGTTGCCGTCAATCTAAGACACTGAAATCATGACTTGACAAGACATGGTTACGTTGGTCGTTTAGTATCAAATTACTGCGCCTCTCATGAATATGTAGCCTGTTCCAGGCTCTCAGATAGTCGAGAAAAGAAAGAACTGCGTGTGAAAAGCGAGTGGGCGCTTGGGTTGCTTTTCACACGCAGTTCTTTTCTTTTCTCGACTATCTGATAGCCTGGAACCGGCTAGTGAATATGTGGACCCTGACTTTCAATATTCAACCAAAAGTTCGGCTTTTTACCGTCGCCAATCATGTTTGCAGCGGTATATGGTCCCATGGGAAACAAAAAACGACAAAGCTCACACTTCCGGGTGTGAGTCATTATTAAACCCGTGTGAGTCATTATTAAGCCCGTTCCGCCACCGTGAACTACTAACAACCGTTCATTAATATTTGAACCGTAGAGTCGGCAACTTAACGAAAGGTGGATTTAAATTACCCCAGATATTTATTACGTGGAATGCCGAAGGCATCCACGTCTTAAATCCGGGCTGGAATCTTTTTTTTGTTGGTAGTCACAAATGTGCATATCCCACGGATATTGAATTAATCTCCGATCGGGTGGACTGATTTATATTCCCTACGGAATTTCCAAACTTCCCTGCCCCGAGGAGAACTCTTACACTTCCCAAGCCATCACGATTTTTCTCTGCTAGCGCGTTAGACCACTCGGCCACCGTGACACACTTCCGTAAACTTGGTGAAAGCAAACATTTATAATAGAATCTTTCCGCCCGCCATGATTGTTTCAGTATTAAACTATTCGATAAAGTGGATAGATGCTTTTTCTTTGAGAAAGGCAAGCTTTAAAGGTAAGGAGAATTTTCTACGTTATTTCTAGATCTTGCTTCGTACTTGTGTGTTCCACTGTGAACATTATTATTTTGCATACAACGAATACTTCATTAGTTTCGAGTAAACACGCAAGGTATAACTTGATCACAGGCGGCCGCTAAAATCGATGTCACTTCCGATTTTGCGATTTTACTTGTATGACCAAAAGTACGATAGAAAAATTGAACTCTGATGGAACGTAACAAAAATCTCCCGAAATGTTTTTCGCTGATGGCAAATTGTTTTATTCTCGATCAACACTTCCTAAAAGTTCCTTCTGCTCTCCTTAAAAACTACATATTAATATTTATTTACTTTTTCGTCAATATTTGTTTTGCATAAAGCAGGCTAGCAAAATCTGTACCTTGCTTTGTTCGCATTTTTGAGCGTTAAAATAGAATTTTTGGGCGTATGTTCCTGACAGCAAAAGTCGCATATTTTAACGTCCCCCATCCAGATACTAACCCCGCTGGAAAGGGAAAAAAAAACTTTAGTAACATTGGTCTTGGAAAGGTGTCAGAAGCTCAGAGTACACGCTTAAGCTTGTGGTGAAAAAGAAGTTGTAAATGATCAACATGTCAGCTTTGAAGCCAAATGTTTCTCGATTTCCTGTTATTTTCTTCAATCGTTCTGGGCTTCGTATTTTACTGAACCACATGTCTTCTTAGAGGGTATATAGCAAAGATGTCTACCATGGCACCGTAATGATTTACGATACCAAACAATGTCGTGTACTATTAGAGCTACATATTGTGCAAGGACTTGAATATCCTGGAAAAAACAAAACGCCGCTCAGTTGACAGTTATGGAAAAAAACACTGTCAAGTTACTGCACTACCACACGCAATGCGTTCTTACTTTAAAAAATATCCCGTATCTCCTCAATTCTACCCCCCCCCCCCCCCACCTCCAGACTAAAAATCTCATATCCCCACAATTTTTTTACCTAATTATCCCGTATCCTGATCGCTTCTCGGGCTTTTGGCTAAGATTAGTTTCTTGGCCAAGGACTACGGTCAAGTACTATTGTACAACGTACGGTACTTTTTCAGTGCCGTAAGGGGCAGGCACAGAACAGTTTCGGCTGTTTGTCTGTTCTCTCGAAAACGATGACAAGGGTTTTTTGGGTTTTTTGTTCAGCTCGAGTGTAGAATCAGGACGAACTGTTGTAGTTTCTGATAACTATTTACTACTTGTAGCTTTTGTTGAATTTTGAATCGATGATAGAGAGAGTTTTGACGATCTCAATCCGGACTGGACTACTGGATTTAAGAATTTTTCTTAACGAGATTTCAAGTTATTGTGGAACGTTTGGTACCAAGTTACTGAAATCAAGATTATGGAATTGCAAAATTAGAACTTTGGACTGGACTATACAACACGCAATTACGGAATTTTTGAGCATTAAGAGAAATAGAGCACGGATGTTGTCTTCTTGTCTTCGCCACGGCAAATTTATACAGTTTGTAAGGAACTAAACCAGGATTACAGAACCAGACGTCGATTACAGGGCCCGGTTGTTCGAAAGCCAATTACCTTAATCCAGGATTAGCGTAAACTTTTGTTTCATGTTTTCAACTTTTTGGTCACAGTTTCCTTTGCTTATTTTTGTTTTTCAAGATTGACTTCTTCTAATGTAAAGTTTTTCTGAATATCAGCCTTGAACAGCATTTGGGAGTAGAGGATAAAACTCGTTTTAAAACCCAGTTTCTGAACAACTGGCCCAGCCGGGATGATAAGTTGTTGAACTGTGATTTGTAATAAGTTTTTCGGATGATTTAAGGCTGATCCTGTAATTTTTGGATGAAAGGAGTTAACGAAGCAAGTAAAACTGTAGGATTTGAATTAAGTCTCCTTCCAAAAAATAAATAAATAAAAGATCCCGTATCCTGATAACCTGCTAATAGGGCTTCGTTGTTTGCATTTGCAAATTTAGTAACATTAGTAATGAGTTTTCACAACAAAAAACTTTAAGTTATATTACAGATGTATCTTTCTAGTAATCTTTCGCCATTTTCCGAAGTCTACCTGTACTTGAAGTTCACTGTAACTGGACAATTTGTGTTAACTGTTTGCGCATTCCACGGATACGCCCTTGTGGGCGTCTTGTTTTATTCTAAAATTGGTTTACCGCAATTCGTGCTGAACAGCACAGGTATCCCAAGATCCTTGGGATCCTTGGGAACTGCCAACTAGCGGAAACTATACGACTTTGAATGGGAATGTAACGATCATACATGACAGTTAAAAATATGGGGACGAAATTTAATAAAAATGACTTACCTGAACCTCCATTGCCGCAAGGTACAAATTTGATTGTAAGTGGTGCGTAGTGTTGGCAAGCGTCCTAATGGGTAGTGATGTGCAAAAACAATATAGTGGACTTTTCATTTAGTGTACTTGAATGTAGTTACCGTGGCCTTGGACATTTCACTGGGTCATACATGACCCGCATGAAGCATGCACGCCGTTGCGTTGTTGTAGTCAAACATGGCGGCCAACCCGGTTTCATCTGCAGCAGGAGTCACCACAACTTCCAAATCGAACTCATCTAAAAAAGAAAAAGAAACATTGCTTGCCGTGCTGCAGTTTTTGAAGAAGAACAAGTTACCTGTAAGGAAAGTTAATGATTCGTAGCGCGTAGCGCGTACGCGGCGGCGTTAACTTGTAAGGAGAAGTTTGCTTAAAGTAATACCGTATATAGTACTTCATTCAGCTTTTTAACACAATTCTTATGTTGTCCTCAAAGGAAACTGAGAAGATCCTCAGGCAAGAGGCCAACTGTTTTGATTCTCTGGAAGAAATAAATCTTCAGACTACTCCAGATGTTGAGCCAGATATCTCTTCAGTTTTGTCTGCTTACAACAGGCGAGTTTTGTCCTTAGGTTGATACCGTTTTATTCTCTACTTGCACAAATCCCATAATACACCTCTTCTACCCCCAGAAAATTTGCGTAGCATTGTTTTCGATTTCTTTTGGGACATCTTTGTGTCCCAGGAGGAAAGGAAAGGAAAAGCAAAGGAAGTTTATGTAAGTGTCTAGTCGTTCTAGCGCTGGAGCACTAATTTGGGACACTGTAAACTGAAATTAACAATAATTATTGTTATTAATGGAAATCAAGTCATTAATGTTGGTTTTTGGAGGAGAGGGGAACCAGAGTATGAGAAAACCTCTCAGTGCAGAGTAGACAACCAACAAACTCAAAACACATATGACGCCGACTCTGGGGATAGAACCCAGGCCACATTGGTGGGAGGCAAGTGCTTTCACCACTGCGCCATCCTTGCACCACACCCAGAAAATGCAAGCAATGATAATTTATGCAAAATTTTTGGGGGGTAAAAGAGGTGTATTATGGGATTTGTGCAAGAAGAGAATTCGAAGGCAGGAGTGGTGTTAAAGTTGGAGAGAAGAGCCTTGGGATGTGTAATGCTATTATTATTATTATTATTATTATTATTATTATTATTATTATTATTATTATATAGTGTTAAATTAATGTGCTTCCCTCTTTAAGTGTCCCTGTGATTAAAGAAATCAGTTCCTTTTTTTCTTCAGATTTTGAAAGTATGTTTGCTTAACACCTGAGTGGCAAAATGTTTAGCCTGCTTGCAGGCGGTAGTTGTTGTGTCGCCACAAAAAACACTATTAGACACCATATTGGAAGAGCGTGGGATAGGTCTGGGCCCCGCGACAAAACGACGGGGTGGGGAGTGGGAAGAGTGGAGAGAAAACCGCCTGCCCAAAAACCAGCCATTTCTCGGTAGCCGCCCACTTTCTTTTGAGCTTCCGCTTGCATGTCATGCCACAATAATTGACCAATAAGTAAGAGACTGTAATAAGGCTGTCAATCACTGAAGCGTGTAGCTGTAAACAAACTTGCTCTGGTCAACTAAAAAAGCTGTAAGAAATGTAAGCAAACCGGCAGAAACTGCAGCAAACGGTAAGTGTAGGTTTTTTCCCATTGCAATTTCTTGTTTAATACGGAAAGTTTGAAAAATTTGGCAGCAAGAAAACAGTGGGCAATATTCCTGTCGGTGCACTTTGCGATCAACTGCGGCTTTGATTTCGCAAACACTGTAAATATCATGCCTTTCCCAAAGCCAGTAAAAGCATGGCCAGCACATCTTCACCATTTAGTAAACTAACTATCGCCTGTTTTTGTTCACGCTTCAAAAGAACGCTCCTTTCTCTTGTCGCCAAGAAATCTAAAGCACTTTGAATCGCTCGATCTACATTCGAGCTCATCATTTTGCCTATGGTGACAAGAGCGGTATATGAAATATTAAATCTTGTGTTGATTGACAGCATCTCTGCCGACCAATCAGAAGACAGCGTCCACCAGCGGACACTGCAAAATTGTGCTACTCAAAGGGGGCTGGTTTTTGGGCAGGCGGTTTTTCTCTCTCCTCTCCGCCCCCCTCCCCTCACTCGCTTTGTCGACCCTCAACCCGGCCCAGACCTAGCCGCGCGAATCCAAGATGGCGACCTCATTATGAATTCCGGTTTTTCGACCATCCAACCGCCTGCGTGCAGGCTACAAAATGTTGAGCTTTGCTTTTTATACCAAGGCTGTTTACTTTGAGTGTAAGTCTTAGATTTCATGGTCCACATTTACTCACGTTTAAAACTGACCAAGCTCACTAGCTTAGAATTTCAGCATGTGAATGCAGCTGATTATAGATGCAAAATGCTAGTTTAAAAGTCTGAAAACCCAAAACTCCTGTGCTGCATATTAATTCTGCGACATACACACACATTTCATTCTTAAACTAGTGAGCCTTTGACATCATTTTCTCCTCGATCCAGCTCAAAGTCTTCCAGTTAAAATAAACAGGTGTCTTTTTTAAATCAAGGCTTAAGACTTTGGTCGCTTAGTGTTTAGTTACATGTAACATAGTTTTGAAATCCAAAGGAAAATAGGAATTGATTTTTTGGTCACAGGGGCACTTTCATTCCACCAAAGTGATGTTGCTATTAATGTTTGGTAAATAATACTATAATATTAACACTTGTTATCATTATCATAACTCAGTGATGCTGATCCAACGAGATATGAGGACTACTACAGCAGGTACAGTGACTCCTTATCTTAGATATGTAGAGAATGTAATATCACATTGCTTTGCTAAGGTGATACCACTCTATTTTGGTCAACAATGTCAAGAAGTTGGTAGCATTTGTCCAAGTTGTAAACCATCTTCTTATGCTCAGCCTAGGGATTAAGCCTCATTTACACTAGCAAGTTTTCCTTGACAAGTCCACTTGTCAAGGAAAACTTGCCGACTGTTTACACTACCAAGATCTCCTTGAAACATTTTTCCTTGACAAGTTTTCCTTGGTAATGTAAATGGGAAATATAACAAGTTTTCCCTGACGAGTGTCCTAGCTTGTTATAGAACTAGCTTGCCAGTGTTTGAACAACTAGGACACTTGTTAAGGAAAAAATTTTCTTATTTTTCCATTTACACTGCCAAGGAAAACTTGTCAAGGAAAACTTGCTAGTGTAAATGAAGCTGGTCCCCAGTGATGTTGCATCAAGTTATCTTGCATTATAATATTATTATGGGACAGTAGTATTTCATTCAGGGACAAGTTGCAGAAAACATTGCGAGTTTCAATGTACAAAAAACTGCAGAGGCCACAGAAAGGAAATTGAGACCTTTCTTTACACAACTTGTTTTGAAACAATTTTTCCTGTTTTAAGTTATGTCTCACTCAGCAAGGACTGGCGCAATCTATTTTGTACAAGTGTATGTATCTAATAATTAAGTTTTACTGTAATTACAAGTGTCTGTTTAAAGTGTTTCATTTTGTCATTATTTCATTTAGTTTGCAAGCATTTGTTGAGAAGTCGCTTGATGTATACAAGGTGAGCATCTGAGCCTACCTTTTCTTTTGCCTGTCAAATTAGAGTACATGTAAGTTATAAGTTAGTAATTATTGATTAAAGTCATGTGAGGGTACAGGATTTCCCTGCTAGCATTCACTGGGTTGACAACTATGGGAAAAGATACCCGTGTAACCTGAGTAATTCCATGCAAATCCTGTGCTTCCCTGGTAGCAGAGGTCTCTGTGACCTCTGCCATGAGTCGAAACTCACTTCTTCACTCTTCTATTAACCGCCTGCCCCATTCCATGTTTTCTGACTGTGAGTTGAGCCCACTTTGTCCCCCACATTCCTTTACAGTTTACTGTAATTCTGTTGTTGTTAAGTGAGCTCACACAACATGAAGTACATGTATCACATGAGGATTCAATCGCTAAGTAACCGCCACGCGTGTTCAACACAGTGAGTTTTGACCCATGAAAATTTGTGCCCTGAGTTCTTTCTGCATTTGTCTCTGATGTTCCTGAATTCAGCTTTGTCATATTTCAGGTACAGTGTACAGTACATGTCCATAATCATTGAAATAATATTAAGGGGGCTCCAAAGGGTTTTTTACCTGCGCGCGCTCGTAACCTACACACGCCATAACTAAGAAACACGCGTCAGCTGAATGAATCAAATTTCTCTCAAATGTATAGCGGGCGCAACACACCGGAAATAAAACCTGCGGGGACATAGGGGCAAACCGTGGATCCTGAGCTATCTCTGTTTTTTGCATGCACGTATCATTCACGATGGCACTTCAAATAAAAATCACTCAAGTGTTCCTGTAACTAAATGTTGCAAAAAATAATTAATTATTAACGTATTGACTCCTGAACCACTGGGCCCCATTGACTAGTAAAATCATCTGGTAAAACATGTGATAAAAAAAATCACTTCCTTTTTTTCTTCAGATTTTGAAAGTGTGTTCGCTTAACACCTGACTGGCAAAATTTTGAGCTTTGATTATTTTTCATCCGAAGGCCGTTTACTTTGAGTGTAAGTTTCAAGGCTCAGGGATGAAATCTTATGTCTATCTTATGTCCAAAAAAAGGGCCTCTAGTAGTCTCTTGTCAGTTGACATTTTTCAGTTCTTTTAAAAGAGTGTTGATGTTATCTGAGCCCCAGCACATAGGTTCCATGTGAACCCTTTCAATATCAGCCACCAACAGCCATAAAACCATGCTCTCAAAATTGTGAATAGTATCTTGAAGTTCTTTTTTTACCATGGCAGTGAAGGAAGTGCAGTAAACTGTTGTGCCTTGTTTTTCCAGCCCGAGTTAGCCATGGTTCTGTATCCAATGTTTGTTCACATGTATCTTGAGCTTGTGTATAAAGGAAGTGAAAAAGAAGGTGAATACTAGAAAGAGCTCTGTCTTTAATTTTTCAAAATTGATTGTACTGTACAATGTATATACAAATTAGTATAATTATTTTTTTTATTAGGTGATTATTGAAAATTCTCTGCACTGATTGGTTGCCGATGAGGTGATTATTATGCGATAATCACCTAAGCGGGGTTTTCAAAATGGCCGAAAGCTGAACATTTTGTCGAGGTGACAGATGAAGAAATTAATTGTGTTAAAGAAAAATTAATGCATATTTTTCAAATAATCACCTATGTAATTATGCTAAAACGTAATTATTATTCACCTCACCTTCAGCGAATGATTGTTAAATAACAGGATTTCAGGTACATGTAAGTACAGGAATGCAAGGAAATACATTAATACCAATAATTATTATTACTTTTGTAATCATTAGGAAGTGTCTTTTTCCTTTCCCGTTAACTTTAACCTACATGTACAGCTGTAACTTAATTTTGAAGTGCTACACAAGTGCCTTCACTTCACTGGTAGAAATAATCAGTTATGACAATTAACTTTAACTTTGAAATACACTGAAGTTGGCAATACAATGTAGTTTCTTGGACCCTATGTTTATTTAAATAATTCGTACTGTAACAGTAATTTTTCACATTGTTACAGATGTACTTGCAGTCGTGGATAAACTTGCATGGTTTCGGATGGCTTTAAAAAAAAGTTTGCCCGTGGCTTCAATCTTGGCTTCATTTTACAGATTTGAAAAAAAAAAGCCTCCTCCAGACAATGCTTTGTAACAACAATGTTGTTCTCTATTGTAAACCAGTCAAACTAATGGACACTACAGCGTTTGTTGTACGATGCCTTCATATTCTGTGCTGTTTGTTCTCAGCCCAGTCTTTCTTTGCTTGTTTTCGTGGGAGTCAAGAGGATTACCATGAGGAAGATCTTAGCAAATTGGCAGCCATTACTAGGCGTGAACACATGAAAAGTAATGAACTGATGGGAACGTTGAGGTAAGAGGATTACAAGAGTAGTTCAAAGAAAATTTAAAAATAATCATTGCAGACATAACATTTACATAGTCTTGTGTCACATCAATGCAGGAGTAACAAGTTTGTGATCAGAATGTCAAAGGATACGTATCAAGTGCTCAAGAAACATTTACAGGTAAGGTACATGGTGTGTACATGAAG
>NC_090882.1:21805900-21810900 GCF_036669935.1 Montipora foliosa | reverse complement strand
ATCAATGTCATTTTGAGTGGGAGCTGATCTAGATGACAAGTAGGTGACAAATAGTAATATTTTCCAGTCACCAATAAGGATTGGTCTGGACTTCAAGTCTGACTAAAGAATTCCAGTCCAAAAAGAAGCTGAGGGCCAAAGGCAATCAAATAGAGTCTTAAGGTTGAATTGGAGGCATAAAAATGCTTCAATGTTGTTATTATTGATGTATAGATTATTATTGATATATAGATGCTTCAATGTTGTTATTATTATTATTATTATTATTATTATTATTATTATTATTATTATTTTTAGTAGTAGTAGTAGTAGTAGTAGTAGTAGTAGTAGTAGTAGTAGTATGAAGATAATATAATAAAAAAGATAATTATCATTTATGGGATAAATTATGATAATAAAGCAAAAATAATTATTGTACACAAAGATTCCCATGTAATGTCAATGCATAGAGTGATAATGGCAAGTCTATGATGCAATCCTTGACCAATTGGGTTATAATATTCATTGCAAAAATTATCTCAGAGAATCATCTTCTTATTGCAGTTTGAACACTGTTAGTATGTCAGAGGACTCAAGCCTGCTGTCAGGTGGGTTTGAGGACAGTAGTGTGCGGGTGTGGAGCCTCACCCCAAAGAAACTGAGAATGCTCAAATCACCCTCAGAACTTGCATAAATTGACAAAGAAGCAGGTCAGTTAAAGTTGAATAAATAATTTAATGTCATTGAATTGCTGCAATGAACTTCCCCCATTGTTAAGGAAGGGGGGGGGCATTTAACGGAGGGTTTTTTGCATTACCGCTTTGGGGGGCTTATATTTGGAGGGGCTTATTTTCAGAATTTTACGGTATTGTGAGTCAAGAAGCTGGCCTGGTCTGGTTGTGAGGGCATTTGATTTGCATGTGGTTGCTTTGGGCTCAGATCCCTCTCTTACCATTGGCTGGATTTGTCTTACATTTGTATATGTTCCCAAATTCAACTACAAAGTACTTTGTAAATAGCTAACTGGTTTCCTTCTGCCAGCTGGGGTTCTCAATCATGTTCTGTTAAGTTTGAGTTTTTCTTAGAGCGGAGTGGCTGTAAAAAACTTAAAAGCTACATGTGTTTCCAGGAGACAGTATAAACAAATCCATTTTACTGTTGTTAATCACTTTTATTTCTCTATCACAGAGGATGTTCTTGAACGAATAATGGACCACAGGTTTGTTCCCTATTGCTAGTAACATCACACTTAAAGGTTATGATTGAATTTCAATGTAATGCAATCATTTTTTACCTGTATACTACACCAAACTCTAAAATGAACCATTAAAGTAGAGTTGTCTTTCCACGCATGGTAAAGATTGAGAAAGTGACAAATCTACTGAATGGGGTGGGGGAAGTAGCAATTCTCCCTCCCCAGATAGATGAGGACAAAAATAATTCTTAAAATTAATATAATCCATTGACTCCTGGTACCCAGGGTACTTTACTTGAAAATGAAGCTAATTTTTTAAGAAAGACTTTTCATGTAACTCATACTACCAGTATTTGCTTTAACTGAAAAGCTTAAGAGAACTCCCAACTGGAAGGCCTTTTAAAAGACACATCAGCTTCATATAATATTTAGAGATTTACAGCACATGGCAAAATGCATAACTTGTCTTGTTGTTTTACTTCTCAGGACAGCTGTGGAAAGTAGACGCTTGATTGGTCATTCAGGGCCAGTATTTTCCACTAGTTTTAACACAGATAACTCATTCCTTCTCTCAAGCTCTGCAGACAGAACAGGTATATACCATATTCATAACTGGTGGCCAAGAAATTATTCTTTTGTCTTCCAGACTGTTTCAGGCTCCCAGATAATCGGGAAAACGAAAAGAACTGCGTGTGAAAAGCGAGTGGGGGCTTGGGTCGAGGCGAGGCGACCTAACCCCGCCTCGCCTCGACCTAAGCCCCCATTGTGGTTTTTTTTTTTTATTGTTTCTTATTATTATTCTGTATAGTGCGTCTATGGAGTCTCTATACCTTCAGTTCATTAGTTTGTTTTAAAGGACATAACTACCCCGTCTGGGACGTTCAGTTTTGGTGAGTTGTTGTTTTTGTTTACTCCTTGAACTCAAAGACCGAAAAGGGTCGCAAACTGGGCTGTTTATGCGGGCAAGATTGTGTTGCTACCGTCAGGTTGTTTTCTTGATCTACAAGGCCTCCCAAAGGTTGTACCCCAAGGGAAATACACGTATTGTCAATTTTCTGGATAAGCGTCTAACCCAGGAAAGCGCCATCATATATAGCCCATCTGTAGCCGCTAAGGTCTCGTTTAGGGTTTCACGCGAAGAAATATAAATATATGTTTTTAATGTGTTTTAAATATGGTCTCTTTTAGGGGTCAAAAAATCCTGGCCAAAGCGCAGATTGGTCTCCTTCAAGGCCCAGTAATACGGGCAACATTTTTCGTACAACATGTCGCGCAACAATGTTGCGTTGCAAGTTGAGATGTTTTGTTGCGCGTATTACCATCTTCTTGTACAACAAACTTTTTTGTTGCAAAAAGTAGACGTCGCTTTTACGTTTTGGAATATGGAAATTTGTTACGTAAGAAGGTAGTAATACGCGCAACAAACCATCTCAACTTGCAACGCAACATTAGGGAGCTTAAGCAACGACAACGGCGACGGCAACGAGAACTTCACAAATTTGCATATTTAGTTGGCAAAAACAATAGCTTTGCACGCCCTGCACGTGCGTTTTTCACTTTTGTTTATTTCTTTGCCGTCGTCACCAAAAACAACAACGTGAAATAACCAAATTTGAGGTTTTATGACGAACGTCAGCATTCGAGGAGAAAAGTTTCATTTTCTCCCCTAAATTAAGTGCCGTTCAGACGAGTGTAATTTTTGAGGCACTACCACACCCTTGACATATCAAAAAAGTTGAAATAGTAACGAAGCGATTAAATAACGCGGATTTGTAGTTTGAGATGACGTTCTCGTTGCCGTCGCCGTTGTCGTTGCTTAAGCTCCCTATCGTCCAACAACAGGGGTTTAGTCTTATACAACCTTGGCAAGGAAGTGTGAGGCACATACAGGACAAGGCCAGTAAAGTGCATTCAACGTTCAGTCATGATGTTCTGTAGCCTTTGAAGGCCAAGGACCGGTTGCTCGAAGCCTGTTTAGCGCTAACCGCGTTGGTTAAGAGATATCAAAACCTATGCGTTTCCATGGTATTTAACGCTGGTTAGCGCCAACCATGCTTCGAGCAACCGAGGCCAGAAGGTCACAGTACATCTATTCATTTCCCCAAGGGGATGGCTGGGAAGTAAGTGCATGTAATTGGGGCTTCTCGTTTTCCAGGGGGTGAGGTTCAGGTTGATGAAGTTTGTCAAAGGATTAACGAGAAATTTAACACAGGTGCCTACGGGCCGTACGATAAATCTATGTATAGAAGTAGGAATATTTATAGTTTTCTTTCCTCAGTCCAAAAGGGCACTATTTCGCTACAGCATCTCATGACCGCACAGCTCGCCTTTGGAGCACCGACCACCCACAACCCCTCAGGATCTTAGCTGGTCACGTGTCTGACGTCAATGTAAGAATACATTCAAACATTCGAGAGTTTAAGAAAGGACGACGGCTACGGCAACGACAACACCAAAAAGAAGTAATATTATTGGTTAAAAAGAACCAAAATGCTCGTGCTGCACGTGCGGCAAGCATTTTTGAACATTTCTGTCCCGTACTCGTCAAAACTACTACGTGAAATGACCAAATTTAAGGTCTTGACGACAACGTGGACAAACTACAGTGAATCTCTCAGTCTCACTCTTTACTTCAAATCCGTCCGTACCAATCCAGTTTTAGGACACTTCGCTCATATTGAATAATATAAACAAGATGGAATAATCATGAAATACTTAGAACAGCTCAAACTTATATTTTGAAGTGACGTTTTCGTCGCCGTAGCCGTCGTGGTTTCTTAAACTCCCTATTAGCTCTTTTGACGGGCACGGAATGGTTTTTATCGGGGAGGGGAGAGTGAGCAGGTACTTTTGATTTTTAAACTTAAAAAACAACGACGTCGGCAGAAAACAAAACGGCGGAGAATGATGAGGACAAACAATGGCTCTCCGCTCTCTGCATGTGCGATTTAAATTTTGATGCATTTCTTTGCCGCTCTATTTAATGACCAAAAAATAACCAAATTTAAGGCTACAATCAAAGATCTGAATATCCGACCCTAAAAATCCTCATTCAAAGTTTTGTGACCAATTTTATACCAGATAAATTCCTTGAAACTTCTGACACAATTTGCATTCCAAACAACCTGATACATTCGTGAAATCGTTGCAATAACGCTCAAGAAGCCGTCATCCTTTCTGCTAGAGTTCGCTTTTCGTGTAAAAAAGGAGTGTTTGAATGTAATCTTGTTTAACCAAAGTGCTCCATATTCTTTAGCCGCGTTGGCAGAGCGAGTCCAAGTGCGAAGACTTTCATAAGAAACTTAACACACAAAGTTTACGTTAAGGCATTTTTTTTGTATTGTATAGCAAAGATATCTGCAAAGATTTAGAAATTAGACACTACCAAAACAAACTGAGAAAGGGAAACGAAAAAAATCACTTCGTTTGCTTGTGAAACCCAACGATTTTTAATCAACCACAAAAACACGTAAGATTTTTTCAAATTGTTCAGCTCGTTTTTTTTATCATATGGTAATTGATACGATTAAGACCTTAGTTTTTATTCTCATCTTTTGTCTTTCACAGAGAGTTGCTTTTCATCCAAACTGCAACTACGTTGCTACTGGATCTTGCGACCGGACCGTGAGGTTCTGGGATCTAAATACTGGCAGCTCTGTCCGTTTTTTCACTGGACATAAGGTAACTGTTGACAAATACACGACCGCGCAAGTTCTGATCTTTCTTGGGCTGAGTTGCTCGAAGTTTCTTAAGAGCGAACAGCGTTAAATACTATGACAACTGATTGGTTTTAAAGGGAACCTCTATTCCATCGTAAGCGGATAAT
>NC_090882.1:21800900-21803400 GCF_036669935.1 Montipora foliosa | reverse complement strand
TCTCGGGATTGGTTCACAAAACAAAGAACGATACAAAAGAAACAATGGACCCTCTGCGTCCTAAAGGGATCCAATGAAGTTAGAGGTTTTTAAGAGCTGCGTCCTGGGTCGAACGTAAGGACTTGGCGTAGTTTAGTAGTCATTGGGGTATAGTTTTTGTGAGATTGAGGGATCCATTATGTCGCAACACATGGCGAACTTACGCAGTCCTTAATAGTGGCCTCGCAAAGTAAATTAATATTTTTGTCTTTCTCTTTTCTTAGCCCTGAATCGTCCAAATGCGAGACTTTCGAACTCGGATCCTATCCTACAAAGAGGACGCCAGTTCACTGTTTACACTTTACGCTTAGAAATTTGCTACTTGCGTCTGGGCCTTTTATTCCGTCTTCCTAAGCAACTGGTAAATACTTCTTGAAATGTGACTACTCCGAAATGCAGAAACTTGATGATGCATATTTTTGGATCTTCCGACAGGGGATTTTAAAAACGAGCAAGGAATACAAGCATCTTAAATACTGATTCTTCTTTTTCAAGTTAGGACACAAAAAGAAACAGTCAAACATTGGTAAAACTTCATACTTAGTTTTCGCCCAAAGGTATCTTTGAAGTGGCTCTTCTGGAGCTTTAAGAATCTTCCACTGTTTACACCAAACCAAATGTCGTGTTCTTTTGAAGTGGTGACAAGAGAGGTAGAATTATGAAATATTAATTGTAAATAAACAGAACTTTACGAAATTTTGTAAAATAAAATTATATACCCGATTACCGATACCGAGGCCATTTCTAATTCTGATGTTTCGAGCGGATAGATTTAAGATGCCCCGGGGGGTGGGGGTGGGGGGGCAAATGCATACTGTGAGTTAACTTGGGTTTATGATTTTGAAATCAGTTTTATCTTTTCATCCTTTGATGATACGTGATGATTGATCTGAAACGTCAACCTCGTTCCCAGGGTCTCTCATCTTAACGCCTGGGCGAGCGAGGAGAGACCCTGGTAGGGTCTGGTCACGTGTCTCCCAGAATCTGGGAGATGACAATTTATCCAATGAAGGGAGGGGCGGCTTAGTAAGAATTTTGTCTATACTGAGACTACGGGAGTGCGGAATGTGTTGTCACCAAAACAAACCAAGTTTCACGTATTGCGGTATGTGAACATATGTTCTTCTGCGGCTATGTCCGGCGATAATAGTTTGTAAACGCCGAAGAAAACATATACATCGTCTGTCATAAGATGCTGTAGATTGTGCGGTTCAGTCAAAGACGTTTTACTTTGTAAAAATTTGTTCAAGAAGGCCACGAAGGAAGAAGAAGAAATATAAATATAAATATAACAATTATGAGGTAGATAACAAATGACTTGTTTAACTTTTAGAATAAATACTATGTAAAACATCGACAAATTCCTTGTTTAGAGAGGACCCCTCCCCAGTGTTTTCAATTATCACGGAAGCACGTGACCAGACCCTACCAGGGTCTCTCCTCGCTCGAGAGACCCTGGGAACGAGGTTGCTGAAACGTTGGAAATGCAACATCAGTCTAGTTGGGAGAATTTTGCACTCAAAGCAAGTTCATGTCTACAACATGAAGGTAATTTCCCCCGGGCCAGGGTAACGGCTTCCCATTGTATATCCCTGAGGACAATAGAATTCAAGATGGTCGCCCTCTCGGTCAAAAGATCTATTGAAACTTTCACTTGGCCTTTGCAAAGGCACATTAAATCAATGACCCCGTCGAATGCTGAGCAACTTAGATTTGAATTTCTAGTAACAAGTTTCCACGACGAATGGGTGCGTCGCCGAACCAAGCTGCCTGGCTGGCGTGTCTTATGATCCAAGATCCCCGGCGAAGACACGGCTGACAGTTACTTTTCAGACCAGCTTGGCTTGTTAAATCCATGTCTTTCCAAAAAGTTTTCAAGGTAGAAATATGGTTTCGTTTCACTTATTTCCTCCAGGACACTTCTCAGAAAGGGCACCATTTGCGTCAGGTGTGGAGTAGAATTTGGTCAGGGGGGAGGGGGGAGGGGGGAGTGGGTGTGCGTAAAATCTAGAGTATAACGTTTTTCGGGAACAAGAGAACGCAAGCAATTTTTTTAAAGGGAACAAGGACAAGGGCCTCTCCATTGCAACTGCTTAAATCGCTCAACTAAACTAACTGCGATGATCCTTCCAACTTTCATTACAAGCATGGCAGGGGTATTTTGCAGAACGCCGAACGTTATAACATCGGTATTAACTGTACTTGTAGGCAACATTAACTGAAAGCCAACCATTTTAGAAATTGACGCTTAGACCTAATTACTGCAGAGTGACATGCACCACCATAATTAGCCAGTATCAAAAATACCATAATCCCCTTTGTTTGTCTCTCCAAAGGCTTCGAAATTTGCGAAAATCCAAGCATCTTTTGTTCACGACCGAGTCAGAAGGGGAGTGGGTCTATTCCTGTTTTGACGTCACAATCTACTTGGTATGCATCTTTACAAAGAGTTAATGCAATG